>NC_061108.1:115947463-115989963 GCF_015104395.2 Macrobrachium nipponense
CCTTTTGAAAAGAGGGAATTGCAGATTCGGAGAAAGATGTTACTACAAACATCCTAAGGTAGTCACAACTATGAAATATATGGTAAATGTGCATACCTAGACGGCTATGAGGATGATTGCAGAGATCTACATCCAAAATATGCAAAAACCTAAAAGAAGGAAAGGATGTAAGTTCGACAAAAAATGTAAATATATGCACCCTGTAGCCATGAATCATAATCAAATAAATAATCAATCAAGTAATAAATCCAAAATAAGAAAGAAACAAATAAAGAGAGAAATAAAGAATATAAGGTAAAAGAAAAAACCAAGCCATCAATGCGATATGCAGTGATGTCAGCAAAAAAATTTCAAAGCCTAAGCTCCAAGATACAATTCAAGAGATAAGAACAGAATTTATGATGCAAGAGGATATTGCAGATACGGAGAAAATTTCAGATTCAGACACAAAATGAATAATTATGATGAAGGAAGATCAAATATTATGGAAAAGTTGGATTTTTTAATGTCAGAATTTCTGGAAATGAAAAAAAGAACAACATACCAGAACAGGAAAGAGACATGGGAAAATCCTTATTACTACCCATATTAAATGATGGAGAAAACACGCAAACCATCATAGTGATGAATGTGCAGGGTTTAGTTACGAGTAACTCAAAAATAAAAATAGAGTACTTAGAAGAACTAACCCAAATTGAAAAGAAATAGATATAATGATATAAGTGAAACCTGTATTCCCAACCCAGACTGGGAATGATGATCAAATAAAAGGGTTCCAAACTTATAGATCAGATAGAAAAATAGGAATCAGGGGGAACCGCAATATATGGGAAAGACAAAAAACAAGGAAAAATATATGAGAAATATAGTAACTCAGAATGTGAACTAATAGCAGTAGAATTTGAATCTGAAAATTTAATGAACATAGTAATATATAGACCTCCTAATACTAAATAGTTTGACTTAATAATAGAAAAATTGGATGATATATGTAGAAATCACAAGGACTGGACTATTCTCCTATCTGGAGACTTCAACTTTCCTTTCGTAGAATGGAAAGAACGAATAGGAGATTGTGGTTGTACTTATACATATAAAAAAAGAGAGTAATAGTAGTGCAGAAGATAAGAGGCAATTCGAAAAGCTATTAGATATGCTACTAGAATACAACATTCAACAAATAAATCACCTGCCAACAAGAAAGTAAAATACTTTAGACCTATTATTTGTGAACGAGAGAATTATTGTTAAAGAAATAATAGTTTATAATGCGAGTATTTCAGACCATAATGTCCATAGATTAACAGTCCATTCCAAAGCAAGTGAAAACAGAGATAAGCAAGAAATGAAAAAGTGGGAAGTATATGGAAAATACAACTTCTACAGTAGAAATATAAAATGGTCAGAAATAAATGAAGAATTAAACAAAGATTGGGATAACATTTTCATAAGTGATGACATAATGGTAAATACGGAGATATTATATAAAATATTAGAGAAAATAGTGGATAAATATATACCAAAGAAGAAAAATAAACATCAGTCATGCATACCAAGAGACAGAAGGATCTTGTTCCAGAAAATCAGAAAGTGGAAAAAAGTTCTTGCAAAGAAAAAAATGCATGGAAAGTGATAGAACCAAAAAGTAAGAGAGAAAATGCAGAACAAAAGATTATACAATCAAAAGAAAATGAAAAATGGGACCCTAGTAAATATCAAGCAAAACCCCATACTATTATACTCATACACGAAAAAGATGAATAAAAGAAGAATAGAAATAGGCCTTCTAAGAATTGATGGGAGATTAACGAATGAAAAAAGGGAAATTTGCAACATATTGGCAGAACGATATAAGAGAGAATTCACCCCTAGAATAGCTAATGAAGATAATGATATAGAAGTAAGGGACGAAAATAGTGAATATTTAGCTGACATAGGTATTAATGAAGCTGATATTGTGCAGGCTATCAATGAAATTAAAAATGGAGCTGCAGCAGGGCCTGATCGAGTTCCTGCTTTTTTGATAAAGAATGTAGTTCATTCTATCGCAAAGCCACTTGCAATATTATTAAGACAAAGTGTAGATACAGGCACGATTTATGATGAGCACACATTAGCATATATTACCCCTACATTCAAAAGTGGATCAAGACTAGAGGCAAGTAATTATAGGCCTGTGAGTCTAACATCACATATTATGAAAGTGTATGAAAGGGTAATGAAGAAAAATATTATGAAACATTTAATAAAAAACTAATTTGTTTATATAGGACAACATGGTTTCGTACCCGAAAAAGTACACAAACCCAACTGTTTAGTCCACCGTGAGAACATATTCAAAAATATGAAAAGCGGAAATGAAACAGATGTGGTTTATCTAGACTTTGGAAAAGCTTTTACAAGGTAGACCATAATATATTAGCGAAGAAAATTAGAAAACACAATATCGTGGATAAAGTAGGAAGGTGGTTAAAAGAATTTTTTTTACACAACAGAAAAACAGATAGTTATTGCAACGATGAGAAATCGGATGAAACCAAGGTAATATCCGGTGTGCCACAAGGTACGGTGTTAGCTGCAATACTGTTTGTTTATTATGATTGAAGACATAGACAGTATGTTAAGGATTCGGTAGTGAGTAGTTTCGCTGATGACACAAGAATAAGTAGAGAAATTACTTGTGATGAAGATAGAACGCTCTACAAAGAGACCTTAACAAAGTATATGATTGGGCAGAGGTAAATAGGATGGTATTTAACTCTGATAAATTTGAATCAATAAATTTTGGAGACAGAGAAGGAAAGCTATATGCATATAGGGGACCTAATAATGAGACAATCACAAATAAGGAAGCAGTTAAAGACCTTGGTGTGATGATGAATAGGAACATTTTATGCAATGATCAGATAGCAATTCTTTTGGCAAAATGTAAAGCAAAAATGGGAAAGTTGTTACGGCACTTCAAAACAAGAAAAGCTGAACACATGATTATGCTTTATAAAACATATGTTCGTAGTCCACTTGAATATTGCAATATGATATGGTACCCACACTATCAAAAGGATATTGCACAAATAGAGAGTGTACAAAGGTCCTTTACAGCTAGAATAGAAGAAGTTAAGGACCTTGACTACTGGGAAAGACTACAATCCTTAAATTATATAGTCTAGAAAGGAAGAGAACGCTACATGATAATTCAGGCATGGAAACAGATAGAAGGAATAGCTGAAAACATCATGGAGCTAAAAATATCAGAAAGAGCAAGCAGAGGTAGATTAATAGTGCCCAAAACTATACCAGGAAAATAAGGAAAGCACACAGGACATTAATCCACTACGCACCAGCATCGATAATGCAGCGTCTATTCAATGTGTTGCCAGCTCATCTGAGGAATATATCAGGAGTGAGAGTAGATGTGTTTAAGAATAAGCTTGACAAATATCTAAACTGCATCCCAGACCATCCAAGATTGGAAGATGCAAAATATACCGGAAGATGTACTAGCAACTCTCTGGTAGACATTAGAGGTGCCTCACACTGAGGGACCTGGGGCAACCCGAACGAACTGTAAGGTCTGTAAGGTAAGGTCTCCCCTGTGAGAGGTAGGAAGAGGAGAAGAGGCTTGGGGAAGGTAGGGAGGTCCCTCCCCTCACCTTCTGTCCTCAGCTTCTTCTCTCTCTCTCTCTCTCTCTCCTCTCTGAGAGGTAGGAAGAGAAGAGGCTTGGGGATGGTAGGGGGATCCCCCCTCCCTGTCTGTCCTCAGCTTTCTCTCTCTCTCTCTCTCTCTCTCTCTCTCTGTGTGTGTCTGTGTGTGTAAGGGAGGAAGAGTACAAGAGGCTTGGGTCAGGAAGGGATGTCCCACCCCTTCCTTTCTGTCCTCAGCTTCTTCTTCTTATCTCTCTCTGTGAGAAGAAGAGAGGAGGAGAAAAGGTCCTGGCCCGGTAGGGAGGTCCCCCCTCCCTGTCTGTCCTCAGCTTCTCTCTCTCTCTCTCTCTCTCCTTGTGAGAGGTAAGAACAGGAGAAGAATAAATAGTAAAACTGATCAAAGAGGTTAGTGAGCACACGATGTCTCCTCCTAGGATGGACTAATAAGTTGTGAGACATCCTAATCCTTGTATTCTTTGTAACTTGTATCACTTGTGGTTGAAGGTAGAAAAAATATATATTATTGAGAATTTAGGGTAGTCTCCTACACAAGGAGAGCTTAGAAGGAAAGCTTGGCTAGAATGAGAAAGTTACAAGGAGTTACAAGGATTTGGATGTCTCAAAGACTTTTGTTAGTCCATCCAAGGCGACATCGTGTGCTCACTTATCTGTAAGAGCAGATTTTAATGTGCATTTACAGTGTCCCAATAATTTTGTCTAGCTTTCTTTTAAACTCTTCCACACTGTCGCTGTTTACAACTTTTGGTGGCAGAGATGAAAGAAGAAAGAGAGAGAGAGAGAAGAGAGTGAGAGAGACAGAGAGAGAGAGAGAGAGAAAGAAATCATTACTAAGTTACGTGGGATCTTAAGGTGATAACGGTACTGAGAGGAGAAGAGATAGAGAGAGAGAGAGAGAGAGAGTTAGGAGATAGATTAGAGAGAAATTACAAGGAGTTACAAGGATTAGGTATGTCTAAACAAGACTTCTTAGTCCACCTGAGGAGACATCGTCTGTTACTTATCTGTTGAGCATGTAATGTCATTCATAGTGTCCTAATGATTTTGTCTAGCTTTCTTTTAAAACTTCTACACTGTTGCTGTTTACAACTTCTGGTGGAAGTTTATTCCACGTCTCACATATCTTGTATGCAAAGAAATTCCCACAATGGGATGTGTTGTATCTCTTCAGTTCTAGTTTTCCTCCATTTATTTTTGTCTGATTTTCGTTTAATGTGAAAAGGTTGCTATCTACTTTTGTTATGCCTTTCTGTTTTTTAATATTTCTTATTAGTTGTCCTTTGCAACTCGGTCGGGTATTTCTACGCCATACATGTTCAGTGGTCTCTCTATTCGTCTTCGGTATCGTTACTATTTGCCTGATGGATTGGAATTAACTTTGTGGGCTCTTGCTTGTACCCCTTCTAATCTATTTATGTCTTTTCTTAGTGTTGGTGACCAAAACTGTACTGCATATTCAAGATGGGATCTAACTATTGATGTGTACAGCTGCAGCACAGTTTCCTTGTTCCTGTATTTGAACTGTCTTTCTATGTATCCCACTAGTTTCTGTGCCTTCTTTTCTGCTTTTATGCACTGTTTTGTGGATTTTAATTCCTTGGTAATAATGACTCCAAGGTCCTCCTCTTGTTCTACACTATTTATGTCATTCCCAAGCAGCATGTAGCTGGCATAGTTGTTTGTTCTTATTTGTAACACTACACTTATCTACGTTAAAGACATTTGCCATTTTTTTTTACCACTCCTATTTTCATTAGATCATTTCTTAAACTTTCCACTGCATTTGGGTCAGCTGCATTTACACCTAGTTTGGTGTCATCTGCACATTTGGCTATCCTGCTAGTTAAGCCTACATCAATGTCATTAATGTAAGTAAAAAACATGAGAAAGCCAAAGACAGAACCCTGGGAAACTCCGGTTGTTACATCTGCCGATTCTGATTCTTCGCCATTTAATACGACTCTCTTGTTTTCTATAAGTTAGCCAGTCTTCGACCCAGTCTGCTGTTTCTCCTACAATTCCTAAAGCTCTAACTTTTGTCATCAGTTTCTTGTGTGGGACTTTGTCAAAGGCCTTTTGGAAATGTAAGTAGAGTATATCTATTGCTCTACTACTGTTGCAGATACCTAGTATGTTATGAAAAAACTCCAAAAGGTTTGATAGGCTGGATCTGTTTTGTCTGAAACCGTGTTGGCTGTTTAACAATAAGTTGTTTCTATCTATGTGATCCGCAATTTGATCTGCAATTATGGACTCAAAAATCTTGCAAACGACAGACTTAAGGCCTGTCCACACGATCGGGCCTGATCGGCGGACTTCCCCCTCTAACGGGCACACTTGACGGGCTGAAACCGTCAAATTGCCCGATGGGTCTTGTAGCAAAATCACCATGGTGGTGCCCGATGGCTTGAGCTTCGACCCTGGCAGACGTACGTTAACCATATACATTTCTTTTACTGAGCCATTCTTTGCACCATATTTTCTTCTTTTTCATCATACACAAAGCAATTATCATGCTACACTATCTTCTTCTTTTGCGGTAGGCACCATGTTTATCGTACCGCACTGAACACACTACTGGCATCGTCGGGCACGCCCACCTCTCCATCGCCTCACCCGTGTGGACAACATTCACGGATAAGTCCGCCAGAATTTGCCCGTCAACCCCGGAGCACGCCGATCAGGCCCGGTCGTGTGGACAGGCTTTAGACAGATTGGTCTATACCTGGTAGGAGAGAGAGAGAGAGAGAGAGAGAGAGAGAGAGAGAGAGAGAGAGAGAGAGTAATCATTGTCAGGTTACTTGGAATCTTAGTTACCTAGTAGCATAGAGGAGAGAGAGAGAGAGTGAGAGATAGAGAGAGAGAGTAATCATTGTCAGGTCACTTGGAATCTTAGGTTACCTAGTAGCAGAGAGAGAGAGAGAGAGAGAGAGAGAGAGTAATCATTGTCAGGTTACTTGGAATCTTAGGTTACCTAGTAGCAGAGAGAGAGAGAGGAATCATTGTCAGGTTACTTGGAATCTTAGGTTACCTAGTAGCAGAGAGAGAGAGAGAGAGAGAGAGAGAGAGAGAGAGAGAGTAATCATTACCAAGTTACTCAGAATCTTAGGATACTGGTAGGAAAGAGAGAGAGATAGAGAAAGAGAGAAAGAGAGAGAGAGAGAGTAATCATTGTCAGGTTACTTGGAATCTTAGGTTACCTAGTAGCAGAGAGAGAGAGAGAGAAGAGAGAGAGTAATCATTGCCAAGTTACTCAGAATCTTAGCATACTGGTAGGAGAGAGAGAGAGAGAGAGAGAGAGAGAGAGAGAGAGAGAGAGAGTAATCATTGTGGTTGACTTGGAATCTTAGGTTTTAACATAGGGTAGCAGAAGAGAGAGAGAGAGAAAGAGGAGAGAGAGGTATTCATGCCAAGTTATCAGAATCTTAGCAAAACTGGTAGGAGAGAGAGAGAAGAGGAGAGAGGACAAGAGAGAGAGCAAATCATTGCCAAGTTACTCAGAATCTTAGCATACTGGTGGGAGAGAGAGAGAGAGAGAGAGAGAGAGAGAGAGAGTAATCATTGCCAAGTTCCTCAGAATCTTAGCATACTGGTACACATACTTTAAATATACTTTTGCTTTAGAATTTCCATTCGAAGCATTTATTGTTTTGCTTAGCTGCTGACCCTTGTTTTGTTCAGTTTGTAACAGTTCAGCGCTCCAACCCAGGTCTTCAATTTTCACGATCTCTTGGGTTAATGAATTTTCTTGTTCAGATACGGTCCTAACAATAGGCACGGATGTTTCTATATCTTTTAGTCCAACTAATGGTTCCTTACAGGATGGTGCGGGATTGTGGGATAATGCGTCAGCTATTGTATTTGCTTTCTCAGGTAGATATCTTAACTCGGCTCCAAAGACCTGAATGATCATATGCCATCGAGTTCCTTTGGGACTGTAATTAAAGCCTTTGAAAAACTCGGTACGGGACTTATGGTCAGTAAGAACTTTAACAGGATAGCCGTAGATTATGAACTTAAAATGTACTACTATGAGATTCAGGGCCTCTGTAACATGGTTTTTTCGCAATAACTTTTTATCTATGCATTTCATAAATATAACACTTATTCAGAATACACATTATATCTACACATAAATTTTGACTGTATTCTGCATTATGTAGGTTGAATAAACTTGGTACTTATAATGTAAAAGTGACTTTTTTTGAAGACGGGCCAACTTACTCAGAGAAAAGGTTTCGAACGCACTCGTTACGTAACTTAGGACAGCATTTCTTCCCTCTTTCTCGATGGATGATTGGCTATACGTAACGAAGGCTAGACCTCTGGCAACAATGACATACAAATTTAAATACAAGCAAAGCAGTACACCTTTATGAACTCTGAAGCCTCTCCACTGATAATTGTCATAATGAACAAACCAACAAAATATCTTAATAAATACAATAACACTTCGATTATTAGTCTAACTCCAAAAATAGGTGTCCTAAGAAATTACAGTCTACTTTATAGGTCACAATCAGATTGACAAGATGTAGGGAATAGTTGGTGATTTTCAAAAACATAGTAGACAAGCTTGATTTGATAACTGCTATATCCAATGTCAAGCAATTTTTATTTATTGGCTATCTACCTATTTACTGAAAAAAAAATAGCCGGTACCGTATTTTGGCTTTAAACCTTCATCAATATTATCGTCAGAATGATGACTTCACGAGGCTCCACCCACTTTGGCCTCGTTATAATTCAGGATAACTAAGGCTATATGGGCATTGTATGGATTAGAAATTAACTGATGGCTATTAAAAACATCATTTCGAGCAGTTGTAAGAAATGCTAAATGATCCTCAAGGATCCCAGCAGTTTGCCTAAACTTTTAATTCATGTATATTACTGCTATTACTACAGTATTATTGCTACGCTAGCATCCCACCCACATCTATGTATCGTTCCGTCATTCATAAAGTCTTTATATCCAACACGTCGTACGGCCTAAAGAAGAAAAAAAAATACCGGATGATCTGTTGGTCTGCTGGAGATTTGAGCACATATAAGCTTGTATTTACTTTGGATAAAAATCCTATTTTAACAAAAATAGTTATATAAAGGCTGATTACATACAATCTCTCTCTTTCTCTCTCTCTTGGTGGCATAGTGAATAGTTAATGGAAATGTTCAAAATCCGGAATGACAATACCAGTATCATAATCACGTTACGCTAAATACACATAAACATTGGATTTAAACTATAAACTGAATAATTACCTATTCAGGCTGTAGTAAGTATGGCCACGGGCTTTCTCTTGACTGTATAAAGTTACAAGTCGTAAGACAAATGCAGTTTTGCAACCACGGGGAAAATTCCAAATACTGTTAACCATTCTTGACTGCTATGGGTTTCAGAGCCAATGGAACAAAGTGAATGAAGTTTCTGTCTGGCGGATGGGCGGGGCAACATTTCGTAAAACGGTGTTTACCTTGCTTACATAATGAATGTTTTTCGACTCTTGGCTCGTAATCATTGGCCATGGCTTCGGATAGATAATTTTTACTCTATAAAAATTAAAACTATCAGGTTTAGGTTATTGATAATGCTGACAAAATTTGTGTGTGGTTGTAAAATATACATATGCCAACTTTCAGCTACATCCGATGCTTTGATAAGGAGCAAAGTCCAAAAAAACAGTGTTACGGAGGCCCTGAATCTCATAGTAGTGAGTTAACGATACCTAGCCCTTCCTTGCCTATTACTGCATATTTACTTTCAGAGGGCTTTAGTTTACGTGAATAAAAAGCTGTAGGAAAAAACTGTTTATCATATTGCTGAAGTAGTACCCCTCTTACCCCTTGGTCTGAGGCGACTGTTACAATAAAAAAAATTCCTTATTTAAATCAGGGAATTTTAAGATAGGTGAGCTGCATAATTCCAATTTTAAGATATCGAACACCTGTTGATGCTTTTCAGACCATAATAAATCTACGCCCTTTTTCGTAAGATCTGTTAAAGGTGCTGCTGTGATTACATATAAACTTACGATAGTAATACCCACTACAGCGCAAAAGTGCTGTATCCTCCTTTACGTTAATAGGTACCGGAAAGTTACAAATAGCCGACACCTCACCATGGACTACTTTAAGACCTTGACTAGACACATAAAACCTAAATAAACATGTTCGGTTTTTAAAACTCACATTAGATATTTTACTCTGAGATTATTTGTCTTAGTCTCTGTAGCACTAGCTCTAGTTTATGGGAATGTACTTCTAAGGTATTAAAAAAGATTATAAGACCAACCATATAGGCATGTAGGTTATGCCCTAAAAAGTCTCTAAACACTATATTAATCATTCTGGTGAATGTAATTGGGGCGTAACGTAAACCGGAGGCATACGTAAAAATTGATAATGTCCCCTGAGTGTGCTGAAGGCGGTGTATGAGGTACACTCACTTAGCTAATGGTATCTGGTGAAAGCCTTTAAGTAAGTCCAAACTGGTGAAAAATTTATTCTGACCTAACAAAGATAAGATATCGTCGGTACATGGCACTGGAAAACGATCAGGAATCGTTTCCTCATTTGAGCGACAGAAATCTACTCAGATACGCCAAGTCCGATCTTTTTAGGCATGACGTTTAAGGGAAAAATTATATGGGCTATTTGATTTCCTAATGACTCCTATTACTAACATTTTTCAACTTCGTCATTTATCTCGTTTTGCAATTCCATTGGGAGTCTATACGAGGGTACGTGAAGAGCTTTATGTTTGTCCTTTAACAGTATTTGGTGTTCAATGACATCCGTTTTTCCCCAGAGATCACTCGCTAGTGGAGAAACATCCTGGTATTCAGATAAAAGATCAAAAAATTTCTGCTGAATCACCTCTGCTTGAATGACTTTACTGATATTATTTTAGATAGAGTATAAGAGGGATTCATCTACAACTGGTTGGGTGTGATTAAATTTAGCAACAGTAAAAAATGCCATATTTATAACTTCCATATCCACGATATATATATGGGTTTTGTGGATTACTAGATTGGTATTCAGATGGTTACAGACTTCAATATTAACTTGTTGCTGTGAGTCAACAGTGTATAGTGCTTAGTTCGCGGAAACCGTTAGATTTCAGAGTGTTGGGAAGGGATTAAAATTTTCAGATCCCAGCATAGTCTTTTTACACGCACTTAGACATTCGAGGGTGCATGCGTCTCGAGATTTTGTGTGCAAACTGCGACTGCGGGTGTGGGAGAATTCTGTTGGGTCGCTTGAACAATGTCACGATTTATGAGACAAGTGATTGGTTCCTCTATATAAGTTATTATTTGATTAACTGTCTCTTTTTGTCCAAAACGGATTTTAATGTGTTAGAAGGTTTATAGAATTTTCCCTTTGATAAACGCTCCTTATTTGGCAGGAGGTTAGATAATGTTTTGTATACCCATAGATGGATATCCTACATTTACACTAGATACAGATCAATGTTTTTTATAACTATAAGGTATCTGTAAGCGTGAGCTTACCCGCCCTGTACTGAATATGAGTTACGCTACAACAATTAACTCGTTATTGCCAATTACTGAAAGCTGTATTCCGGACTTCTCAATAGGGAAGTTCGAACAACAACGGTGAGTCTGTAAATACAGGATATTACGTGGACTAAAGGAATAAAAACAATGTAAATGGCTGATATTCTAATTTTACGGCACGTACAGTCAGGCGTAATCCACCACTACTTATAATAACTTATTATATTAAAACTACGGGAACCTTGATACAGTCGTGTGATTCATAGGAAAATTCCTTTTTAATTCAAAAAGGTGTTGGCATGAATGATCCGACATCACTCTCCCCCTCCACTAGAGTCGCTTATGTGGAATGTGCTTTGCTTTCAACACTCGGCAGATTTTGACTGACCCTGACCGTTTTACTAGATGGCACAGTAACCAATTTTCCTGAAGCACGATTTGTTTGTTTGTGATTTTTAGCAGAATTACTGTTTACCTGTTCCTTTTTATAATAATGAGAATTCTCCTTTTTATTATCATCGGCAATGTATTGTGTGTTTTTAGGATTATGTTGCTGTTGGTTACGTTAAAAGCAATGAACATAAGAATGACTTGAACTATTATGAATTGAGCGATTACTATTAAAAGAAGTTGTCCCTATTGCGTTATTATTAACTATATATATTTGCTGTGGTTTACTTTCATTCTTTGCTAAAATTTGAAATAGTGAGGGATCCAGGTCAATGCATTTAAACATGTGTTCCTTAATTTGTTTATATAAATCTATTTCCGTGATGTCTGGCAATGTCTCCTCACCAAAACACCGTTCCCAGGCTGCTGGTAACATAACTGTTATGAATGTTACGTATGTTAACCTAATGAAATTTTTTACAGACATGTTATTCCTTGCAATCCAGTGGTTTTTTTCTTTTAAAGTTAAGTTGAGTCATAGATATTGGATTTTTAAGCATATAACTAAAAAAACTCAAGGCTAAAACTGCCATTGGGACCTTGTACAGGAGCCTTTATATGTCCTGACCCGAAATAGTGTTACCTCTAATTTATCCAAATTTGTACGGGTGTTCTATTTGTTTTTGTGTGTTTTCTTATCACTACAGTGCCTAACAATCCTATCCATGCATCTGTATAAATACAGACGTCTACTGCGTAAATGCATATTCAATGTTTGATATGATTTGTTACATACAGAATTAATAGAGTGCCCCAAAATGATAAGATTAACACAGAGTATATGATTATAATATTTCAGGAGAACTTCTGGAAACAGAAACTCAAAGATAAAAACTCGCAGTAGCGAAGTCCCAATGATGTAGATAATTTCTGTAAAAAAGTAAGATTAAGAATGTCTTGTAACTTCAGCCACAGGAACAACGAAATTCGACCTGCAAAGGAAACACTCAAATTTACTCCAAATGAATAAAAAAAGGATTGTACTTAGCTTGATTTTGTGGGAAGTCACGGCGTTTCGATAACGACACGGCCTTGGTCCCCCTTCTCTGTTAAGCGGATGACCCTGGTTCTTAGCTTGGGTTTCCCCTGTGTGCGTTGTTGGTTTGTTGAATGATTCATGTCCTCTTGCTGGTCCTTGAAGATCCAATGCTGCAGATGTGTCCAGTTTGTTTCTTGAAGTGCTGGAAACGCTTAATAACGATGATACACCCTCTCGAATGATTATTAATGAGAGAATTTTCTTACGTTGCTATAAGAGATTCGAAGTTGCTTGAAGATTCTCTTGCCTTCGTTGACTTCTGATATGTTACATTTTGTTAGTCTTCGGATGATGTGGAATAGTCCGAGTCCGCCCACCAAACGAACTCCAGAGCTTATTGGTGGAACTCTTGCTAGCAGAGATGTAGTTCTCCCCCCATCTCCCTCAGTAAACACTGTTACCATGTAATTTTTCGAAGTCTCTCAAGACGGTGTACCAGGTAAACCTGTGTCCAACTGTACATACAGTATTTATCTCTTGAGCTGTAGTATCTTGGAGCTGAGGCTTGGAAATTCTTTGCTGACACTCCATATCGTGGTGATGGCTTGCTTTTTTCCTTCACCTCATGTTCTTCGTTCCTCTCTTTATTTGTTTCTTTCCTATTTTTGATTTTATTATTTATTTGATTATTTAACTGATTTTGACTCATGGCTACAGGGTACATATATTTACATTTTTTGTCGAACTTACATCCTTTTCCTTCTTTTAGGTTTTTGCATATTTTTGGATGTAGATCTCTGCAATCATCCTCATAGCCGTCTAGGTCTGCACATTTACCATAGATTTCATAGTTGTGACATACCTTGGGATGTTTGTAGTAACATCTTTCTCCGAATCTGCAATTCACTCTTTTCAAAAGGGTGCAGTCTTTGTCTTTCTTGTCTATTTTTTCCTCTTTCCCATCAGTGTGCAGATCTGGGTAGAGCCTCTTCGGGATTTTATTTTGTGTTGATGTCGTAATTTATTTCTTCGTATGTATGCTGCTTGATTGCCTCATATGTAGTATCAATGAGTATCTCTACATCCATACTCTTATCTTGTTGTTTGTTTTCCTTATTTTTTCTGTCATTTCAGTTTTGTTTTCTTCTCTTCTGTTTTCCTCTTCTTCTTCATCCTCAACTATTTGTACATTAAGTCTTGATTTAATAACATTGTCTATCCATGATAGACATGTTGAGCAAAATATTCTAGTATCCTTACTCGTATTTTCCATTACTTCAGCACATTGAGGATGCGTTGGAATGTTGCATGCAGAACATTTTCTGATCAGGTGTTGTGGATTGACTATGATAAACCAGGGTTTCCCAAACTTTTTTACTTGGTGACCCATAAAACTTACTTCAAACATTTTGTGACCCCTCTAGGCAAAAAATATTTTCCTCAATGGGATATAGATTTTACTTATATATACATCTTGCTTTTTATAACTGCGTATAAAACAAAATACGTACGTATATAACCTGAACACATACAAACTATATAAATACCATCCATACATACATACACATGTATATATATATATACATATATATATATATATATATATATATATATATATATATATATATATGTGTGTGTGTTGTGTGTGTGTGTGTGTGTGTGTGCGCGCGTGTGTATGAGAGAGAGAGATAGTTTGTTTGCTTTGTTTTAAAAGTTTTTTAAAGTACAATACAATCTAACCTTGTTTAATTTAATGGGATGAATGGCCTTGTTTCTTTGAACATAACATCTCAAATTTCGGGGTGATATCGGAGACTGCAAGTCGCAGATCATCTACATTCAGTTCAGATCGGTATTTATTCTTGATATACGTTAATGCAGAGAGTAGTTTCACAGAGATAAGTCGATCCAAACGGTGCTAAGAAATTCAGTGCTGCCTTTGATAAACCAGGATATTCGAATCTCCGATACTGATCCAAAACTCATTCAATGTTGTTGACCCAAACTTGAGTCGTAAGTCGTATCCAATCATACTGTTCTAGATCTGACTCTTCTAAAAAGTATTTCTTGAAGTGATTAAGAAGATTTCGAAGATTATTAACTATTATTGCTTTCAAATTATCCAGACATAACTCATTTTCCTCTCCAAACTCTTCAAGTTCAGGAAACATTTCAATGTTACCCTCTTCAGCTCGTGAAATCCATCACTCAAGCTTCTTTGGGAATGCATTTATCTTGTCGAACAATGACAAAATATTTTTATTTGGGCCTTGTATGGAGAGATTTAACTCATTAAGTTTATCAAAAATGCATGATAAATACACTAGTTTTCCTAACCAGTTACTATCAGTCATGAATACACTAAATTCAGAGCCTGATTCCAGAAGGAATAGGAGGACCTCCTCTCTCAGCTGATACAGACGTGTGAAAACTTTTCCCCTGGAAAGCCATCTGATTTATCTGTGAAGCATCAATGCTTCATGGTCTGAGCTCATGTCTTTGCACAGTGAAGCAAATAACCTGGCATTCAAAGTGCGTGATTTTATGTAGTTGACGATTTTGACAGCTGTATCAAAAACAGTTTTAAGTTCGGAAACAATGGCTTTGTAAGCGAGAGCTTCTCGATGAATAATACAGTGAGTAAAACGTATATGAGGAGCCACATTATGTACCTTTGCTTTTAGTCCTTTCTTTTTACCTAACATTGCCCCGGCTCCATCTGTGCATATACCTACACACCGATCCCAAGAAAGTCCAAGCTTATGAAGTGTTTTATCTAATGCCATGAAAATATCATCTCCTGTACACTTTCCATCTAGCGCAAGGCAAAACAACATAACTTCATTCAATTTTCCATTGAAGCTATATCTTATAAATGCAAGTAATTGAGAACTAGAAATGTCGGTTGATTCATCTAATTGTAAAAATTGATTTACATTCTTAACTCTCTCCATCAACTGAATCAGTATGTCACTTGCAATCTCACGAGTTCGTCTACTAACCGTATTGTTTGACAGGGGGATGGATTCTAGTTCGCGAGCCATCTTTTCTCCATGGATAGCTCTACACATTGCCACTGCAATGTGTAGAGCAATAAGATATGCAACCTCATATGATGCCATTTAAGCTTTGACAGGCAATGCAACATTTTTTTGTGATCACTTGCTTTTGTCCTTGTAACTACATTTTCTTGCTTGCACTGCAGGCGTCTTTTCATTTTTGCTGGCTTTAAGCTTTCATTAGCCAATACTTCCAAACATATAACACACTGAGGATGATGAACGTCATTAACAACAGTGTGTGTGTATGTATTGCACAGCTAGACAGTAAGAAATTTCATTAAATAAGTATAGACCTTTACATTTTGTTGTATCAATAAATGTGTATTAATGATCACTAAAGGAGAAGATTTTTTAACCTTTGATTACGTAATTTTTTACATAATCTTTCAAGAACCTCTACAAGGAAGGATTAACATTTTCTTTTTCCTAGGTCGACGTAGACTTTGGCAAAATCAAATACAAACCGTACTTTAGTTATTAATAATTATATTTATTTTTGAATAAGTTCAGGTTAAGTTTATAGTTTGGTTAGATTTATGATATATGAACGAGAGGTAACAGTTCATAAGTTTCTTTTTTTTCTATCATCATCATTTTTCATAGGTGATATATATATATATATATATAATATATATATATATATATATATATATATATATGTGTGTGTGTGTGTGTGTGTGTGTGTGTGTGTTATATGTTTACTCAATGACCTGTAAATATATATATATATATATAGTATATATATATATATATATATATATATATATATATGTATATATATTAGTGAAATTCTTAAAGATAATATATCTCTTGTTCTTGCGACTCAAAAGACCTTAAAATCATCTTGCTCTTCGACAAAGAATTTTCGCAACCCCTATAGGGGTCGCGACCCATAGTTTTGGAACCCCTGTGCTATACCACACCTTACACAGTTTGCATGCTTTTGGCATTCTTTTTCCTATTGCATCAATTAGTTTATTCACAATGTTCACCTTATTCATTTTCTTTGTCGGAATATATTGATTGATGCAAATTTTCTTTATGAGTCTCTTGACCACATGGATTTTATTTGGAACTTCTTAACTATTTTCAAGATGTTTTCTGTTGATTTGTTCCAGTTTGAATGATCATATCCTTCTAATATGTCTATGAATGCTTTTGTATCTTTTTGATTAGGGCTGTTGTTGATCACATAGATGAGAAATGCCAGCTCCCTTCCTGCTACCTCATCATATTGCGAATCTGCTAGACACGCAAGATTTTGCCATTTCTTTCCGCAGTTGGAACTTACTGCCATCTTGATCTGATTTACAATATTTCACTTGATAAACTAACTTAGTAGACGCTTTATCCTACTATTTTCACACTAATCTTATCACCAACAGTTCACGAACACTTCTAGATATTTTTAAATTTCTAGACATATGTTAAATGCGTGATATCTATTGATTAATCAGACTGTGCGTGGGTACGTCTCACCAAGCAAAATGGCACTACTCGAGAGAGAGAGAGAGAGAGAGAGAGAGAGAGAGAGAGAGAGAGAGAGAGACAGAGACAGAGACAGAGAGAAGAAGAAGAAGAAGAAGAAGCTGATGACAGAAAAGGAGGGGTGGGACCTCCCTACCTTCCCCGAGCCTCTTCTCCTCCTCCTACCTCTCATAGAGAGAAAAAGAGAGAAAGGAGAGACAGAGACAGAGACAGAGACAGAGAGAAGAAGAAGAAGAAGCTGAGGACAGAAAGGGAGGAGTAGGACCTCCCTACCTTCCTCGAGCCTCTTCTCTTCCTGCTACCTCTCACAGAGAGAGAGAGAGAGAGAAAGGAGGAGAGACAGAGACAGAGAGAAGAAGAAGAAGAAGAAGCTGATGACAGAAAGGAAGGGGTGGGACCTCCCTACCTTCCCTGAGCCTCTTCTCCTCCTGCTACCTCTCGTAGAGAGAGAGAGAGAGAGAGAGAGAGAAAGAAGGCGAGACAGGGACAGAGAAGAAGAAGAAGAAGAAGAAGCTGAGGACAGAAAGGGAGGGGTGGGACCTCCCTACCTTCCCCAAGCCTCTTCTCCTCCTGCTACCTCTCACAGAGAGAGAGAGAGAGAGAAAGAAGGAGAGACAGAGAGAAGAAGAAGAAGCTGAGGACAGAAAGGGATGGGTGGGACCTCCCTGGCTTCCCCGAGCCTCTTCTCCTCCTGCTACCTCTCACAGACAGAGAGAGAAAGAAGGAGAGACAGTGACAGAGACACCTTGGGAAATAATCACTAACAGACTCTTTGCGCCCTTGTGCGAGGGCAAAAAATTCAGACTATTGCACTGCCTGATTTGATGACCGTAACACAATGTTCCCGATGGCATCCAGAGCCGCGTCTGCAGTAAGGGCATTCCATTTGGCCTCAGAGTACCGTCCGTCCGGTGCACGTTGCAGCGCCGGCACACAGTTGAGTCTAATATGCAGGACAACATCCTGCGGCGGGAACTTGTTGAGGTGGATCCAACGTGTCATCAAACGTCTCCAGGGCCTAAACTCTGCTGAGGACATCACAACATTACATTTCTCAGGGGCAGCAGAGACAGGGACTTTGCCGGCATGTGATCCAGTACTGGGAGGAGCATCCTCAAGGGCACGGATGGCGCGTTGCTGGTCTGCAATTAACGTCTGTGCTTCCATCACGGCCCGTGACAAGGCCCTTGGCATTGCAGGAGAGGCACGCTTTGGCGTGGCCTGGGCTGGTTGATGCATCAGGGGCATGACTTGGCTCGAAAACTCACTGCGCCATGTTGGGTTTACAATGAGACGACGTCTTGGTGACAGGACTTTATTGTACGAGACCAGAGAGCCGACTCACTCGCAAACACGTAGCGGGTTATTGCCCGGCAGTGCATTACAAAGACATATTGTACAAACTCCGACAGAATCGTATGATGTCGTTTTCATCTCATTACCTATGGGGAGTATGACGTTGAAATTATGAGTTTGCACTGGACACGTGCATGTGTGTAGTGAAATTGAAGTCCCTAGCAAGCCTATAGCTAGTAACTTCGCCGCCTGGTAGCCTATGTAAGTTTTCTACCTATGTATATTTGTCTAAGGTTGGGTTAATGGAAAGTAGGCTATTTTTTTTTTTAAATAGGGAGGGTCTAAGGCGTGATAAAACTCCCCTGACAAGTCGGTGAACGGCGCCCTTGGTCAGGTTAGGTTAGTCAAGGATCATGCCTCCTAGTCGAATATCTTTCGTTTGGCGCAAAATTTTGCGGAAATTTGATGATTGGGTCACGGAAACAGCACGTGCAACAAAAATTCAGTTTTATCACTATGTCCCTTGCTCCTTGAATTGCATACTGAAGGCCAATACTTTTGTATTGGCCTTGTGCCTACCTATCCATTGTTTGGAGCCACCATCTAAGGCCAAGACAGTTCGAAGGATGAGCGTCCATATGAAAAGAATAGTTGTCAGTCGGACTGTTAACTTGAGGATATGGTCTTCAGCACGGTTGCCAGATGTTTGAGCACAAAAATGGAGAGTAGTCATTTGAAAATAGGACATTTGAGATAAAAAAGGACAGTCATATATATATATATATATATATATATATATATATATATAATATATATATATATATATATATTTATATATATCTCAAAAATCACCATAACGTGACTGGAAAAGCTTCAAGTAATCAAAGTCCACAATTATGTAAAATGTGTATTAAAAATACATAAAAAACGGGAGCTTCGTCTACTTGATCAGTAGACCTCATCAGCCGTACTGTGGACTTTGATTACTTGAATATATATATAATATATTTATATATATATATATATATATAAATATATATATTTATGTATATATATATACACACACACACACACACACACACATATATATATATATATATATATATATATATATATATAATATATATATATAGATATATATATATATATATATATAATATTAAATTTATAGATATATATATATATATATATATAAAGAATATTTTGCTCCTCGAAGATCATCAAATAGTGTCAAATAATGCCCATTTTTGATCAAGCATATACACTTAGTTCGATGCAACTTAACATTTTCAAGAATACTTCCTTTCTCATATGCAGCAACCAATTCTGTTTGATGATCTACTGATCGGACACCACAAAGCCATGCTTTGAAACTGAATTTGATCTCAAATTCTTTCAGTTCCTTACTAAGGTTTACAGTATTTCCCATAAAAGTGTCTGTTATCCTACGAAAATGTGAAAATGACTCCACTGCTTTCTTGTGCTTTTTGGTCTTCTCATGTTGCTCAAAACCAGATTTGCACGTTAGAAAAGGAACTCTTGCACCACTTGCAATAGCAGGAATTGTCAATATAGGAAAGCCATTGAAATGTTTCTTCCCACTCCTTATAATACCTAGCATCATCGTAACGATTGCTCCACTTACTCATATTTAAAATACGAAAGGTATAGCCTTGGATATATCTTCAAACTTGAATTAGCCTAGACCCAGTTGATACTTTCAATACGATCTGTAATAATCAAGAATAAATATGAACATAACAGACCATTTTCATAATTATAATCAATATTATAACAGACCATTTTCATAATTATAATCAATATTACAGAACATACCACAAAACAAGATGATATTATCACAGGAATAACACTTACAGAATTCACGGATATACACAGCAATCACCTACTAGAATCGGAGCTTCTTGTCCGAGGACCAAAAGTAACAGGGGGGGGGGGGGGGGGGGGGCCGAGCGCACTGGAGGCGACGGCAAATCTGACAACCTTTGCAAGGACTGCAAGTTGTTAACGTTCGAAGTGGTACGTGTTTAGCAAATATGGTGACTGCCGTATTGAACTGTTAATTCATTATACCATTAGTTGAATGGGATGATGTATTTATATTTTTGATGAATTTTATAATTATTGTAATTAATATTTGTGATAACATGAAACTGATAAGACCTGGAAATAGAGATGTAAGAGGAAGTGAAATAGTGACAGAAAAGGACAGTTTTTGACTGCCCTTTTTTTTCAAAAATAAAAGACAGGCGGGTTTCTAAGAGGACAGACTGTCCATAAAAGAACAGACCTGGCAACCAGTGTTGCCGAAGTGCGGAATTTTCGTCTGCTATGCGGAATAAAATGTCTACGGGGCAGCTATCCAAGTTTGTATGCCGATGCGGATTCCACATCTGCATTTTCAGCATCAATTTCTTCATGGCGCATTCATGTAAAATTTATCATATACAAATTGCAATGTTTTTTTACTTCTAAACAATTTCTCATTCAAATACAATATTATAAAAGATAAGACTCTTATCAGAATATGACGGTGATATGTTTAATGTACATCAATCAGTTAATATATTATAAAATTATTTCCTATATGATTTAATGAGTTATATACTGATACATAAATGCTGTTATGCTTATGACAAACTTATCTGTAAATATATCTGGGACAAATAAGAAAGGAAAAAATAATACTTCTTATATGTATATATATGTATATATACGTATATAAGTATATGTATATGTATGTATGTATATATATACAGTGCATGTATATAAATATATGTCAATATCATGTATATAAATATGTATATATAGATATATATATATGTATGAATGTACATATATGTATGTATGAATAAATATGAATAGAATGGCCACATATAATATAAATTATGTCATTTATATGTAATAATAAAATATGTATATATACATATATGTATGCATATATATGTGTGTATTATATATATGTATATATGTATATATATATATACTATATATATGTATATATACAAATGTATATGCATATACATATACATATATATGTACATGAGTATATATATGTATATATACATGTATATATGTGTATATATACATATATATGCATGTATATATGTTTATATGTATATATATATATGCATAGTATCGCGTATATTATATATATATATATATAATAGTAATATACATATATATATATATATATATATATATATATATGTATGTAAAAAGGAGGAATTTACAGATTCATTATATTTAACTTCCCATGGAGACAGAGTGTGAGTGACAGCTTAAGAAAGCTGATATCTCTTTTCTGGGATGGTGTGACACTTAGATGCTTACTTAGCAGGTCAATGTTCGTTCTGTGGGTATGTGAGTTCGAGAAGCTATTGTTCAAGGTGCCTTTGAAAACTGGCTGCGACCAGTTACTTGGGGCATTGACGAAGATTGTGAATTCATGTGTACGTGTACGAACTATGTCCATTCTTAATGGTATGGTTTAGCCAAGAACTAGGGAGACAGCTACGGGAGAAAAGGCAAGATGCTGGGATAGCTCTGCTAAAGTTATATTTGTTAAAGTGTGTGATTTTCCAAGCTGTAATGGGTAAGTGTCAATATGCTTTAGCCTAAGTTATGGCTTGTCTCTTACTTTGACATTTTGTAAAGATGTTCCATTTCATTTGATCTTTTGACTTTGTCTTTTCAATTGTGTGTCCTCACTAGTGTGTTCTCCGGTCTTTTAAACAGGCGATTCTAGTGAGGGGACTAAGTGTCCTAGTGAGGGGACTGTATTTTGGACAAGATATAATTGGTGTGACTAATTACTGATTAAAACTATATAAATACCGGGGGGTTGTCTGTGAGACTTGAACTATTATCATTCCATTAATTATCCTGTAAGAACCTGAATCATTCAATTAGTACTTTACTTTGAATAAATGTCTATTTTTGTAGTTCCGACTCTGATTTGGTGACCTTAGATAATGGAGAGAGAGAGGTTGAGAGAGAGAGAGAGAGAGAGAGAAGGCTATTGACAGTGATCACCTTGAGAGAGAGATGGGGAAGGGGGGGGGGGGGGGGCGAGGGACTGAGTGTTACCAGTTCACTTTCCGCTCCTGGCTAAACGCATACCAAATATGAAAATAGCGGGGGGTGACGCTCCTCGTTGTTTAATATTATAATTGTATATATATATATATATATATATATATATATATATATTAGTAATGTACCTTAAGTATAACGAGATTGATATAAATCGTTCAAATCCCTATGTGCGAAGTTCATGATCATCATATCCTATGAATAGGTGCAGTAAACAAGTGATAATTACCTACACAATCTCCTATGGGGATACAGTTTTTATCGCTAGTAGGTAGTATGCTGAACAAGTGCGATACTCATTGTTTTCAACGAAGGATTTTCAGTGCCAGAATTCTTGCTTTTAATTAATTTGCTATGTACAAAGGTAATGTCCAGAGTTTCAAAAATATATCTTTGGAGCTCATGTTTCATAGACAATGAAACTTCTAATATTATATATGCTTGCATCTCTTCAAACCATAATTATGTGGAGTAAGTATTCTATCTTCCCAGATCGCCAATCCATTATCATGCATGTGAGTTCATTGTTTTATCCCGTTCGATACTTTATTGTGACCATATACAGCAGATGGCCTATAAATGAAGAAAACATGAGTGGTCGCAAATTGCGTGATTATTTATCGTTTTTTTTCCCAGAAAATTGCTATTTTCCAAAGAAGAAACTGAAGTTGAAATTTGTGAAACTCAGAACGACAATGAACTAGTGGATTCATATGATTCACATGATTACATAATAAAAGTCTTTTTTCCTGAAGATTACTCATCTTCAGACGAAGCTGATAAAAAAAAAAACTGAAAATGAGCAAGACAATAGTGTTATATTATGTGACACGCAGCCTCAAAATGTTAATAATGATGACGAGGAATAGTGCATGATTATATGGTCAAATAGTGACGAACACATCGATTCAGATATTACACATATCAGTGACAGACTCGGATGAAACATTGTTCACAATTACAAAATTAAATAATTTAGTTTACCGAGTAAGATAAGAATTTCGTTTTCTTTGTTTGCGTATAGACGGCCAAAGGTAAACAAGCATCGCTTGAAAAACGTAACTAAGCGCTTGCAGAAACTTTATGCGGATACAACGGCAACACTGCTGGCAACCGACCCTAGTCTTCAGTTCTCTCATTGCCGTCGTCATGGCATCACCATACGAATGAGTTCAAATTAGGAGTGGGTGGGCGGGGAGTTGGTTCAGTTATTTATGAAATGGACCGTGAAGCCTACTTTCACTAGTAACATCTTTCATAAAAAGGCTTATGCTAAATTGTCGGTATCACATACAAATATTTTTCCTTGTTTTTTTATATATATGATTTAAACAGGCAAAGGCTTATAAATAGCGCTGCAGGGTCTGTCAATGAAATGAATTAGGCCTATACATAGTTTATTCATTTGGTCCGAGCAACAGAGATACTTAGCAGTCGAAATCCAGTGGCGAACTGTATTAAAATCTTAGCTTACCCGTCCATCCCTAGGAGGATAGATTAGTCCTCCAAGGTCCGCACATTGAATCACTTGTCACTCGGTCGGAAGAACTTTAGTTAACTCCATTACTTAATTCTATCAGTTCATCCGTTCGGGATGGTAAGTGGACTGACTCCGCCCATAAACTGTCGTCTGCACGTAAACTTTAACGCTAGATTCGATGAACTGACAGGTAGCTTAAAACTGATCGTGAATACCCGGTCTAAGAAAAGTACAACAGTAAATAGAGATTTCGATAATGAGATATTATTATTATTATCATTATTATTATTATTATTATTATTATTATTATTATTATTATTATTATTATTATTATTATTGTTGTTGTTGTTGTTGTTGTTGGTTATAACGTGAAGATTAAGAAGAGATATGAAATCGTTTATAAAAGTAAATTTTATACATATACGCGCGCGCGAAACACACACAATATATATATTAATATATATATATATATACTATATATATATATATATATATATATACTACATACATATACACGTATTATATATATGTTATACATACGTATATATATGTGTATATATGTATATATATACCTATAGTGTTATATAGTATATATATATATGATATATAAATATATACATATATATATATATATATATATATATATATATATATATATATATACTATATATATATAGTATATGAATAAATACATGGGAATGTTTCACAGAAATAAATTGTTATATATACAGGGTGTCGATAAGGTCTCTTTACAGTTTAAAAAATGTATTACAAAAGCCATTGATGAGATTTCTTAATCATATTTGTTCTATGTAATCAGCAATTATCCAAGTTTTTAATCACATTGCATTTATGTATTTTACGTACCCTGTTTGTGAAAGAGTTACTGTTCAATGAACCCCTAAAAATGGCTAATCCTCAAGAAAAGGCACAATTTGAGTCATGGTTTATTGAAACAAAAACGGAGATACAGACTCGGCAAAACCACAAGACTAATATGGAAGAGATCCACTGACACTTCTGTTAATTTGTACATGGCACAAGAAATTTACGGAGACAGGGACAGTGTTGGATGAAAGGAGACGTGGGCGACCAAGAACATCTGAGGAAATCGTTGATAGTTTAAGACAAGCCTTTGATCGTTCTCCTACAAAAGTCCATCGTACTGCTGCCGGACGCTTACAGTTCCCACGTTCAACAGTGCACAAAGTTCTACACAAGAACTTGCTATTGTACGCTTACAAAGTACAACTCATACAGGCACTCGAGCCAGATGACTCCTCTCCATGAGATGCCAGCAGCTCTGTGATACCATCAGCCTCCAAGCTGCTTACTCAGTTCAACTACATTCTTGGTGAAAGCCTCAACTGACTCCTCAAAACTATAGAAATCATACACAAATTGGGGACGCAGTTTTTTTTTTCACACACCATTCAAGTTTGTCTTATTAACATTATCCCCAGAATCAGTAATGTTTCTTACAGAAGCAAGAATGTTGTAAGATTTCCAAAAGTTCTTGAGAGTCAAGTCCCTGTCCTTCTCAGTTGCCCTGGAAGGCATAGGAAATGTCCTTCCGGGTAGTTGGCCTTGAAAGAGGTCCATAGGCTGTAAAAGGGAAATGGTATTAAGTGGGAGGAAAACCACCTTGACATCAGGTGAATTTCTGATCAACTGATCAGAAATTCACCTGGAAATGGAACAAGTTGTATTTATAAGATTCCGTGTAAAAATTGTAATAAAACCTACGTAGGGCAAAGTGGAAAGACATTGGCAGTTCGACTAAAACAGCTCAAATATAATATAAGAACTGGTAATATGTCAAATGCATTATTTGTACACATGAATAATAGTGATCATGGTATTAACTGGACAGACTCCAAGGAAATTATGTTTTGCAGAGATTTAGTGAAAAGAAATTTAATAGAATCATGTATAATTAAACAAGACTGTGATAATTTATTGAATATCAGCCTAGGTTTGTACAAAGTTGATGAAATTTTAACGACAGTCCTAATACTTAATAGCAAGTAGGCTATTAAGTATTAGGACTGTCCTTTAGTTATTAGCGTTGTTTGTTTTTAAGCATCATTTGTTTTGCTACGAAGTCTTCTTGTGACTGTATTTGTTTTCTTGGCACTTGTACCTGAACCCTGATGAGGTGTAGAAATACATGAAAACGTTCGGTTCAAGTCATTTCATTTCACTCTTCTCCTGGCTGCATGCATATATATATATATATATATATATATATATATATATATATATATATATATATATATATATACATATATTATATATATCTATATATATATATATAAATATATATATTATTATAGTAGGAGGAAAAAGACCCCATATAGACTCCACTTTTCTAGCCCCGCCCCCCGCCCCCCACCCACCCCCAAGGGGAGTGGCTACCCCCCTCCCCCCTCCTGATTGGCCACCATTGTACCCCGTACGTGAGGACTAAAAAGTGGCTGGGGCACCCCCAAAAACCCCCAAAAAGGGGCGCGTGGCCACCCGACCCATTAGACTCAACTTGTTCTGGGGGAGTTGGACCACCCTGACCCCATTATAGACTACCACTATTTTGCTGGGGGGCCGTGGGCCACCCCTGACCCCAAATTGACTCCATTTGTATTATAAGCTCATGTACGTACATGAGCTCATAATTGACTCCATATGTATGATAAGTTCATGTACGTACATGAGCTCATAATTGACTCCATTTGTCTTACAAGCTCATGTACGTACATGAGCTCATATTAGGGGGGCGTGGCCTCCCCTAACCCCAAATCGACTCCACTTTTCTACCCCTGTGACGTCACATAACTATAAGGGAATAAAACCATCCTTTCAACCCTCCACTATTCTGGGGGGCGTGGCCACCCCTGACCCCAACATAATTGACTCCATTTGTCTAACAAGCTCATGTACGTACATGAGCTCATATTAGGGGGGCGTGGCCTCCCCTAACCCCAAATCGACTCCACCTTTCCTACCCCCTGTGACGTCACGTAACTCTAAGGGAATAAAACCATCCTTTCAACCCTCCACTATTCTGGGGGGTGTGGCCACCCTGACCCCATATAGACTCCACTATTCTGGGGGGCGTGGCCACCCCTGACCCCAAATTGACTCCATTTGTATTATAAGCTCATGTACGTACATGAGCTCATCCTTTCAACCCTCCACTATTCTGGGGGGCGTGGACACCCCTGACCCCAACATAATTGACTCCATTTGTCTACTCCACCTTTCCTACCCCCTGTGACGTCACGTAACTCTCCGGGAATAAAAACCAACATTTCAACCCCTTACCCCAAATTGACTCCACTATTCTACCCTGTGACGTCACGTAACTCTCTGGGAATAAAACCATTCTTTCAACCCCTGACCCCAAATTGACTCCACCTTTCCTACCCCCTGTGACGTCACGTAACTCTCCGGGAATAAAAACCAACATTTCAACCCCTCTCACCCCAATTGACTCCACTATTCTACCCTGTGACGTCACGTAACTCTCTGGGAATAAAACCATTCTTTCAACCCCTGACCCCAAATGGCTCCACCTTTCCTACCCCTGTGACGTCACGTAACTCTCCGGGAATAAAACCAACATTTCAACCCCTCACCCCAAATTGACTCCACTATTCTACCCCTGTGACGTCACATAACTCTCTGGGAATAAAAACCATTCTTTCAACCCCTGACCCCAAATTGATCCCACTTTCCTACCCCCTGTGATGTCACATAACTCTCAGGGAATAAAAACCAACATTTCAACCCCCACCCCAAATTGACTCCACTTTTCTACCCCTGTGATGTCACGTAACTCTACGGGAATAAAACTTGACCCCACCCTGACCCCAAATAGACTCAGTTCACTGTTTTTTGCGACTCATGTCCCCTTTAATTGTTTTCAAAGTAACCGGGACGTTTACCTCATCCTCCTCCTATAAAATCTCTAAATTTATATATGCACATTGCGAATATATCTCTCTCTCCCTCCCTCCCTCCCTCCTCCCTCCTCCCTCCCTCCCTCCCTCCTCTCCCTCTCTCTCTCACCGTTACATTTTGTTTTATATATATATACACAGCTGCTTAGATATTCAGAGTATCATGATAAAAGGATATTTGGCGACTGACTTCATCCACATGTGATATCTCCCCCAATAACCATAATCAGAGTCAATGTTATCTGATGATGAATCACGCACACACACACACACATATGAAGAAACGAGACCTTATCGCCATATTTGCCCAGCTGACTTCACGCCAACGTGAAATTTTATTTTTTCATAGAATTTGAGTCATAATCTAGGTGGCGAACACAAGGACAAAGGTACACATTTCAATTTTGTTTATTTATTATACAGAGTTTGAAAGAGGTTGAAAAATCAAATTACAGACGGAATTGTTATTTTATATTTATAACCAATCCTAAATACAGGGGAATGATTAATATTCCATACAAATACATACATTAGAAAAAAAACTGTACAAACACGAACGCAATAATATGCGCATTCGCTTTTTCAAAAACAATACTTCAACGAAACATACTACGGCTACTATATATTTTCTAACCTGTTCTTCACATTCACAGCCCTTAGTATATACCACAAACATCTTCTCCAGCACTTTCCCGACCGTGTATCGAAGACGACGACGTTTCATCTAACACCTCAAAGCTTTTAAATTTAGCTAACAAGTTTTCATATATAAATCTTCCACACACCTTTCCTCCAACAGGGATAAATTCTTTTTCATTATAGCCACGCAGCATATTTTACCAATTTTGCTCATTTCATCACTGAATGTAGCTAACACAGGTAAATATTGATTCAACCAAGTCGTATTAACCAGTCCGCTCTGACCGATGCCAGCGGGAAAGATAACATATTTGGCATAGTCATACGATGATTTAAATAATTCTTCCTTCAATTTCTTGACCGAAGAAAAAAAGTGATTGAACCTCATCTGTTTGGTATCTCTGCCCAAACGATCGGCGTGATCTTCATCTTTGGAATAAGCCACGCTCTTTTGCGCGTATTCATTATCTTCAATGGGGGCACCAATACCGTATTGTGTTAATAAGGTAGCTATGGTGGGTAGATCAACTTCTTCGTCGCATTCCCAAGATGTGATATTTTCAGGTCTTTTCACAATGGCGGACCCTTCAATACCCCTATCACGAAGACAGGCATATGATGCACCAGTGCGAGAATATCGAAAACCTGCCAATTCGGCATATGGATAAGCTCGAATGACGTCCGCCACAACACCGTAATTCCTGCATGTCACACAGTTAGTGGCCACTACTAGACACATATTCCTCTTCCTGAACTTATTTTCGGACAAGTTCCCGAAAACTAACTTACAAGAGGAGGCTGATGAAGCCATGGCGAGAGTTCACGTCTTGATGTGACAATCCTTCAAGAGATAATGAACTACGAAAGCCCCGCTACCCAAGACCCCTTTATCACAATCACTGATTACAAACCTGTTGTGACGAAGCATCAAGCCTCTCCCAGCAATGATTCAGACTAACATGAATAAACAAGTCTTATCATTCCCTCACCCCAAAGGTCATCCACATGACTCATTTTATCAAAAATCAGTATCACTCCAGTCATGTTTCTCGCAGACACGAATAAACAAGCCTTATCATTTCCTCACAACAAAGGCCGTCCACACACAAACACACACACACACACACACACACACACACACACACATATGACTCATATATAAAACTTCCACACATCTTTCCTCCAATGGGGATAAATTCTATCGCTACAAGGCGTGAACTTCATCTTTGGAATACAATACTTCATCGAAACATCATATGTCATTCCCTCATGAGTTCAGCCCCCGTTTCAACCTTCACTAACCCGAGTTCCCCCTTACGTGACTCATCATACAATTCGTGAGTTTTGGGGAAATTACTCAAATCCATGTAGGGTTTGAGCACACCCTTCAGTTCCCGATTGAGGTTATCAGTCACCAGGGAAAAGATCAAGCTGTCAGTGTCGGTATAAAGGAGCTGAACTCGGTGTCCATACTGCTTTCGAAGAACGTCGTAATAGAACCGATACATCATATCCTTCGCCATGTCTAGTATACTGAAACCGATATAAATCGGGGATTCAGCCATAACAGACTCTTTGCAATGGTTTACAATGTACCTGTCGTTACCCAGTTTTTCCAAAGACTTGTACGTGTGTTTGGACACATTCCTGAGAAGAGAGGCTTCACCGGTGGTGACGACAGTTCGGGTAGAATAATTCAATGAATTTTTAATAGTGACACCGAAAAGACCATTCATTATGATTTTGATGGTGTTTCTCTTGTCCGGATCGGTCTCTTTAGCACGCCTTTCGGCATTCTCCAGAATATATTCCCTCAAATAAAAATCCTGTTTGAATTTGTACACTTTCCTTATTACATCAACTTCGAGACCGAGCCTTATCAACGTTTGTAATAACGGAAGACAGATCAAGTGATTACGCATGGGTAAATGCGTACCCGTCAACTTAACATTTTTCTTGGGTAGCTTCACCTTGAACTTATTCATTAGGTTTTTACTATAGGGCGATAGATCCTGGTAGTCACATTCATGTGATGAATGGCGAGAGGGAGATCGTCCGTCTGTAGAGCAACATCCCGTCCATAACTGGTTTGGCTGATCGAGCAGTATAAAGAAAATAAACCTGTAGTTTCGACCCCTGTGGAATCAATGGCGGTAATATCGCTAGCGACAAAACTTTCTAATTCGACAGGGGAAAGTTCAGTATTTCACCCAAGGGCATTTTGTATTTACTCATGACTGTGGGATACAAAACTGGTGAAGTCAACGTATAATATGTACGATTGAGGATCACCCACCCTAATACTGGGATTTAACTCTGGATTATTAGCTACGCATTGCCTTCGAACTAGACTACAAAAACCGCCGCGGATGTTTTTACAAATTAATTGATAGAGTTCACCATTCGAAATGAGGGGGAGACGAATTTTAGAGGAATATAGGAAAGCATCGAGTGAGAGAGGTAGAAGTCAGGTAACGGGCAGGGTCTAGTCCGAATTGCACCATGGCAGCCTTCCTCCAAGCTAAATAAACGTCCGCTAATAATCCCACATCCATTAACAAATACAAAACGGTATAATCTAGAAGATTGGTGCAATTAGCGGCGTTCCAAACCTTGACCACGTGTGCATAGCCCCCGCTGGAAAGGGTTTCTCCCGTAAGTTCCGAATCGAAACACTCTCGAGAAGGGATGCCGGGCTTTCGCAGGATATTGAAGCCCGTCACATAATCATAAGGGTAGTACTGTTTACCCGTACCCTAAAACTAAATTGAGACAATCCCGAGAATACTGGGTTAACAACTGACTGTGGCGATTTCGAGGGAACCTTTCTGTTTGATATGACTCGAGGCGAGACTAGAAAGGGTCCCCCTAATCACGTTGTTGCTATCCACGAATCTCAGATTGCCCGATCTGGCCGAGTAAAATTTACTACCCTCGCGTTTCAGAATTTCAAAATCATGCTGAGCCCCCGCCTCTTTCAAGACCAGGGCGATGTCATATGACAAATTGTGTACGAACACTGTTATAAAGTTGGCTCCTTAAATTGCATATTCAAATTACACTGTTGACACAGTGTACACTAACAAAGTTAGTCCCCGTGCCACAAAAATGAGCGTGGATGTCGCATTTTCGTGACTCCAGCCTTGAATTCGACGTTACATCCTCCGCAATGAGTGCTCGCTTCAAACTTACGGGCGGATTCAGGACTCATATGTAAAGGATACGCACGCATTTGTTCACGCAATAACGCCCAGTCCCGGTTCATGTTCTGCAAACAATCATCAACGCATTTCTCTCCGTGACTTAGTCTATGGGTACAATATTCCCCCGTTCTACCGTCAACGATCACGTAGCAGTAAGCGAAAGCTTTCTGTCGAGATACTATTCTCGGATCGTCTTCTCCGGTCTTCGGTTGAATATTATACGCCTCAAAATCCAGGAAAGCCATGTGCGAGATTGGCAGCAGAGCTTTAACTTTAGTAAACTGTTTAAATTGGCCGGGTTCTGGGTATTCGACAGTGGTTCGAGCAGTACAGGCCTGTGTGTGCGCCTCACGGATGGTGGAACTATTAAACAAAGTCAAACAATTGTAACACATACCACCCGCGTGCTCAATCCCCGCCCCTGCTTGAATCCGTGTCGGAACTTCTTCACGAATGCCAACATATCCTTAATCAATGCGACGTGGTCGTCAGTGATTAATAACAACGTGACCAAATGAGGGCTTTGGGGGTTACCACCTTTCCTCGCTAGATGTACCGTCCAATGTTTTTTTCCGCTGTTTCCCCATGAATAATTCACATAATTTATACAGATATATGTTGAGGTTATTCCCTTTTCTAATGTTTTGAAAGAGTCATGGGTCAACGGCATATCTGGCGACGTGTTTTTTGATATTAAAGTTGTCCCCTCCCCATCCTCCTCATTAAGACACGAGGGAGGTTGTTAATACGTGTGGGAGGGTTATCTCGCAGTAAACAACGTACGCTTCTAACGCTGTAACGACACGTTGTACCCGGACTGAATATTGATAACCTGATCACTACCGCGGACTCCCTTGGGATACACCTGGAAGTTATTAATATTCACTAACTCACGCCGCGTGATATGAAGTTCAACCCTATCTAGCGAGGTCATACACAACCCGAACCCTCAGTACGGTTGAGTCTTTCTTCCAAGTTATTAGCTATAAACTCAATAGCCTCCTCCAGGGAGTCATAGATCGAGTCAATCGTATGTGAGGGTGGGTGGGGAGTTACATACATAGAAAGCACACTTTTTTCAATTCATGTCGCCTAGCATCCTCACGCTGGTGATAATAACGCACAAGTATAGCATAGCCGATCGAATACCTCTTTCGAGGAAGTTACTGTGCCACATCGTTCGAGTAATCGGGTTATGCTACTACTTAACTTCATTGCCACGTCAATGTGTGACCCTACTGCAGCCGCATAATGAATGGTACTCACTACCTTATTACCCTCCGTTCTTTCCCTCGTGAGTGAAGATCCCCTTCTGGTTCCTACACCTCCACCAACGCGCGATGCTTCATTATTATTATTACTCCCCATCAAATCTTCATCTAATGGGAAGTCTTCAGCGAAGAGATCTGTAAAGATAATTTTAAATAAGCACCGGAGTGAACGTGTATTATAATAATAATAATAATAATAACAGCAAAAACTGCAATAATAATAATAATAATAATAATAATAATAATAATAATAATATAATAATAATAATAATAATAATAATAATAATAATAATAATAATATTTTACCTGGATCGGAGGGTGGTGAGGATGATTCATCATGGCGGTTAGAGGCTTGGACATTTTCTTGAATGACGTGACAATCTGTGTGATAACAAATTCATGAATAAGGTGTGACATAACATGAACGTGGAGGTTTTGTTTTATGTACATATATTATAAACCCGATGCCCATGTTAGTCATACAGTCTACATTCAACATGTGTAGCGATCACATCATATACGTGAATAGCAATGCATGTATAGGTACATTTCCAGAAAATCGGGCGTGTAAATTTAAAAACCAGGTTAACAGCCGTCCCTATATCATTACCGAAAAGGAAGGGTGGAATAATGAAGTGGGGCTAGTGAGAGTCATTCTCCCGAAATTATATTACGCTATTAAACCAGGAGACGTGATTTTACTATTCAATTTAACGCGATCTATAATGAGTCAGATGGAAACGCATTTACACGTATATTTATAAGTCCATTTCGGGTTTGTTGGGTGGTGATATGAATGTCATGACTAGAGCGTTTAATACGGAAATTATTGAACAATTATCTGAATTTTACGGAGAACATATTCGCGGAGCTATCCGCAGGGATGGTTTATTCTCATGGAATGATGACACGAAGAGAATGAGCATTCCACATATCGATTGCAGGAGCAGCCAAAGTTGATATGATTGATTCAATTACGATTAAACTCAGTGCTAAAGCAGCTAATATGTTTGGTTTCAATGAAAAAGTCAGGTATTTAATATACAGTTCGGGTGCGTTGAGACCTCATCACAGTAGAAAATATATTCCATCAAGGCGTTGAATACGCTTTTACCTGTATTCGGGTATCGTTCAACCTACCATCTTGGGTGATAAAATGGTTAATCTCTTAGACTGCTTCACGTTAGGATGTGCATGTGGTAAAGGTCCGCATAATGCCATTTATAAACCTTTAAATGCCATTGACGTATTGGATTACATTACTATCAATGTCTCGGATCAGAACGGTGAAGAAATAATGTTTACTGAAAATGGGGTTCTATCATGCAGTCTGCATATGAGACCTAGATAAAACGCTATCGAAAATTTCTTATAAATACCATATGTGACATATACCCGTCGTAGTATTAACCGACATGGCTGGTGAACACACCATATATTGAGCAGCCTCGGCTGTTTAGACACGTATATCAAAATACACCTTCGAAATTTGCCAATAGATTACCTACACCTATATTATTACCTAATGGGGTTGAATATGAAGTAGGTTTAGCTTCGATCATGTTCCCGGGGAGTTATTACGCTATATTATCCAAAGATGATTTATTCACTCTCGAATTTATTACAGAGCGTCATAAACGTGATAGGCATACATATTTGTATAGACCGAGAATAGCAATGTTAGCGGGGGATATGAAGAGACTCGTGAGAGCTCTTAATAAGGACGTGTATGATTACTTAAAAGTTTATTACGGTGATAATTTCATAAATTATTTTAATAGTAACGGTATATTTCATTGGGATGAAGATTTAAGAAGAATTACTATACACGTATCAAGAGAGAGAAATTGAGAACGGGGGACGTTAAAAGTATATACGTCAAAATTTAGCGGAAAAGCCGCGAAATTATTAGGTTTCATATTAATACCGGTTATGAAATATATGGCGGGCGTGAACTGAATGAACACGTTTCCCTTGATTCTCTACCTGATAATTGTGGGGTAGATTATATATGTGTATACGGATATAGTTCAACCGACGATTTTTGGCGGGAGACTAGTAAATATATTGGACTGTTTTACTTTAGCAAGTGGTAGAGGAAAAGGAATACATAATACAGTCTACAAATTGTTGAACACGAACATCTTGGCAGATTTCTATTCTTATCACGGATCAAAATGGTCACCTTTTACATTTCACTAAAGACTCGAGTGTTACTTGCCTGCTCCGTATAAAACCTAGAGGAAAATTAGATGATGAATAGGTGAGTATATAATTCGATGTTCACCCTTGGCATTCCTTATTCGTGATCGTAACACCCTCGAGTCAACTAGAACTTGCGAATCAAGCTCAACTTAAATTGTTTGGGAATAGTATAAACAGTAAAATGAGAGTGTTATTCGCGCCTCCTTCAGAGGCGGAATTTAAAAAACTATTTTTATCAGACCCTTTATTAAGGAGAGGAGCGGGATTTGAGGATATTTCCGTTTTCTATCCGGCCGCAGAAGGGGAAGCGGTTTTTTTTCGGCCATAAGTGGTATTGCCACGGAAAGTGCTTCCTTTTCTATTTAACGCCGCGAAACCTTCAGTTAATGAATTCGGTAGATCTGTGTTATCTGATATGGTAAACAGCGGTTTACCTTTAAAAGAATCCATAAAACGAAATGGTATAAGGGCCCTCAAACTACCGGACAACGAATTTTAAGCGGTACTGGAAGGAGAAGGAGAACGAGACGGAAGAAAACAGTGAAACGTTTAGTTAGACGGTCGAGTGTGGGATGGAAAGAAAAAACGAAAAAAAGGAGGAAGAGGAAGGGCACACGAGTTAAATCTAGGAGTAAATATAATAAGGACGTGTACGATCTTTTGTAACTCATTCATCAATTGACATTCGGCGGGTACGCACTCGTTCTACCCTTCATCTAAAATTATATAAACACAAAATATGGCTAGCGTAGTTCCTAACATACCCGGAACTGGTAATCAAGTTCCTGTTTCATCGTATATTGCGGGTATATCAGAATTGTTCCCGAATGTTAATAGACGGAGAATTATTGAAACTTCAATTAATTCAAAGGAAAGACTGGATTTTACACCTTGTAATATTTCCATAAATCAAGTTCTATCTGATAAATATATAGAATTTCGCATTAATGGGGTGGCAGGTTCTTTCTTAGATTTGTCAAGTATAGCTTTAGAATTATATATCTCAATTGATAGGGACGGTGCGCAATTAGCGGATGATGTTCACGTGGCCGTCGTTAATGGTATTAGTAATACATTATTTAAATCCGCTTCCGTTTTCTTGAATGAAAAGTTGGTGGAATCCTGTCCTGTATTTAACTATCAATCATATATAAAAATGTTGAAAATGATAAAACCCTCGGCATTACCTACCACCGGTCGGGCGGGATTTTTATATGATGACTATCATGTAACACATGGGGTAACTCGGCAATTTACTGCCAATACCTTCGGTCAAACCGGCAGGTGGGAGACGAAAGTTATGGGGTGACATAAAACGAGGGGCGTGCATACATATTTTCCACTTCTTTTGGATATAGCGACTATAGACATGTATTTACTGGATTCAGTTGATTTGAGACTTAGGCTCGAATTAGCGAATAATAGCTGGTTTATGGGCGCCCACACAGACGGACATTTAAATGTGTTCAATGTAGAAAAGGCTAAATTATGGATCGATAGAGTTACCCCACATTATAACGCAATGTCGGCTTTAAATGAGGCGATAGCAGTTAATCCTATACAATATATATTTGATAAGACTATACAAGTCATACGTTATTGGGCAAAATGAAAATTCGATTTTAATTGATCAGCCTTTTAACAGTTGTATACCTGAAAAAATCACATTGGCCATGATTGATATGGAAACATTTTCAGGTAATTACGCGACCAATAGTCTATATTTTCAATCTTCGATTTAAATAATATACATATTACCGTTAATGGGAATACGGTATATAATATTCAATGTAGTTTCCCTAATACCATCATGCAATTATATCACGAGACGCAGAAAAGTATAGGGGGTGGCGGTGATAATCTGATCACTTATGATAGTTTTAAAAATGGTAGAGCTATTTACTGCTTTAATTTTGTGGTGGAAGATGTTGAAGATTCCATGCCAGTGGAAATTTCGGCAAACCTGCGAATATCGATCAGGCTGGGTACGGCTACGCCTAGCCCTTGCATTATTTTACTTTTTGGGGATACCAAGGGTATTTTAACGGTGGATGCGGATAGGGTTATTCAGTGTGATGTTAGGGGTTAAAATGGAATGGATACAAAGAAATTGAAATAAGTTTAAAAGGTTCACTCGGTGACCGGGTTAAATATTTAGGTGTGTTCGCTTCGGATGAAGTAGGATTATTGACATTGCCAGAAAGTAGAATTAAACCTTTAGTTTTTATATCTAATACATTATCTTCGTCTACTGATATTAATATTGTTGGTCATTGGGTATGTTTTTACGTGGAAAAATCACCTAGAAATATAATCTTCTTTTTTGATAGTTACGGTATAAATCCAAAAGTTTATTCGAATGACTTCTCTAAATTTATATATGCGCATCCCTAATAACCTCTATCGCCTAATAAAACAAATACAACCTGATAAATCGTACAAGTGCGGTCTTTTGTTTTTACGGTTAGTTTTTTGTTCATTGCGTGAGTCACCGTGGTGTGAAAGCAGTATTATCCTTAATACAAAATGTATTCTCATTCACTCGTTTGGGAGGTAATGATAAATGGATAACGGGATATTATTTTAAATATTTGAAAAAGTTTAAATGTTCATATTGGAGGTCGGGGGTCAAACGTGCTATTACGTACAAGGAATGTCTCCGCATCTTGAACAACTAAGGTAAATGCATATTTTTCTTTGATTTTATATTACTCCATTTACATTCTATTAAGGATATATTCTATATATGTATCATACACTTTCAATCACATAACTTTTTTACTTATTTCAGGATGAGCTGTGAGGATCATTCGCCCATGAACGTCGGTGTTAATCTGCTAAGACGTCTTAGTCGTTTCCTCTTAAACGTTTTTCGGCATATTCAGGTTAAAATAAGGACACACGTGGAAGTTATATTGGGATGCGTGCTGAGACGGTCTGACAGCGATTAGTGTATTGAATTTGTAAACTCTTTATGTGGTCAATAAATCCTTATGAATAATTATATAGGTGTTTTTTTACTATGCCCATAATGCATTTGAACGGAAAAACAGGGAAACGGAGAAAAAGAGTGCGTGTTTCTATGGAATCAGAACTATTATTAAACAAATAATAATAACAAACAATCGGTTTTTTACATACCTTCACCGGGTTGCTCGTTTCCTTCAGTAGTGGGTGGTGGTCGAAGTTGATCGGGGTTGCACTGTTGTGGGCTGCCAGTGGTAGTTGTTGCATCTCCTGCTACTTCTTCTTCTTCTCCTGCTTCATGGTCATGACCCGTTTTCACCTTCCTAATAAATGAGTTTGGGGCTCCAACACCATAATAGTAATGGTGTCTGACTTGAGTGGCTACTTCGTCGGCTGACAGTTCACTACTAGAGTTATTTCCCATATCTGAAAGGGAGGAATAATGACTGTTTTATATATTCCGCTTCTTTCAACGGGTACATTATTTTATAAGAATATCTATTCCATATACAGATGAATCTTATTGCTGTTTTTAATATTTACTATACTCTATGTTCAAGTAAATGGAAAGTGTTTTATATGCTACTTACTGAATAGTGACGGAGGGAAATGACGTTTCGGTCAAGAGAAATACTTGTAGGGACGGAGGGTTGGTGTGTTGCACTTACTCTATACACTTTGGGTAAGGAATAACATCAATTTTCCCTTGTCGGTTGTATTTATGGTGTTCAGTTGGGAAGTAATAATCAGGTGTGACATATGATGTTTCGATGAAGTATTGTATTCCAAAGATGAAGTTCACGCCTTGTAGCGATAGAATTTATCCCCATTGGAGGAAAGATGTGTGGAAGTTTTATATATGAGTCATATGTGTGTGTGTGTGTGTGTGTGTGTGTGTTTGTGTGTGGACGGCCTTTGTTGTGAGGAAATGATAAGGCTTGTTTATTCGTGTCTGCGAGAAACATGACTGGAGTGATACTGATTTTGATAAAATGAGTCATGTGTGGATGACCTTTGGGGTGAGGGAATGATAAGACTTGTTTATTCATGTTAGTCTGAATCATTGCTGGGAGAGGCTTGATGCTTCGTCACAACAGGTTGTAATCAGTGATTGTGATAAAGGGGTCTTGGGTAGCGGGTCTTTCGTAGTTCATTATCTTCTTGAAGGATTGTCACATCAAGACGTGAACTCTCGCCATGGCTTCATCAGCCTCCTCTTGCAAGTTAGTTCGGGAACTTGTCCGAAAAATAAGTTCAGGAAGAGGAATATGTGTCTAGTAGTGGCCACTAACTGTGTGACATGCAGGAATTACGGTGTTGTGGCGGACGTCATTCGAGCTTATCCATATGCCGAATTGGCAGGTTTTCGATATTCTCGCACTGGTGCATCATATGCCTGTCTTCGTGATAGGGGTATTGAAGGGTCCGCCATTGTGAAAAGACCTGAAAATATCACATCTTGGGAATGCGACGAAGAAGTTGATCTACCCACCATAGCTACCTTATTAACACAATACGGTATTGGTGCCCCCATTGAAGATAATGAATACGCGCAAAAGAGCGTGGCTTATTCCAAAGATGAAGATCACGCCGATCGTTTGGGCAGAGATACCAAACAGATGAGGTTCAATCACTTTTTTTCTTCGGTCAAGAAATTGAAGGAAGAATTATTTAAATCATCGTATGACTATGCCAAATATGTTATCTTTCCCGCTGGCATCGGTCAGAGCGGACTGGTTAATACGACTTGGTTGAATCAATATTTACCTGTGTTAGCTACATTCAGTGATGAAATGAGCAAAATTGGTAAAATATGCTGCGTGGCTATAATGAAAAAGAATTTATCCCTGTTGGAGGAAAGGTGTGTGGAAGATTTATATATGAAAAACTTGTTAGCTAAATTTAAAGCTTTGAGGTGTTAGATGAAACGTCGTCTCGTCTTTGATACACGGTCGGGAAAGTGCTGGAGAAGATGTTTTGTGGTATATACTAAGGGCTGTGATGTGAAGGAACAGGTTAGAAAATATATAGTAGCCGTAGTATGTTTCGTTGAAGTATTGTTTTTGAAAAAGCGAATGCGCATATTATCGCGTTCGTGTTTGTACAGTTTTTTTTCTAATGTATGTATTTGTATGGAATATTAATTCATTCCCCTGTATTTAGGATTGGTTATAAATATAAAATAACAATTCCGTCTGTAATTTGATTTTTCAACCTCTTTCAAACTCTGTATAATAAATAAACAAAATTGAAATGTGTACCTTTGTCCTTGTGTTCGCCACCTAGATTATGACTCAAATTCTATGAAAAATAAAATTTCACGTTGGCGTGAAGTCAGCTGGGCAAATATGGCGATAAGGTCTCGTTTCTTCATATGTGTGTGTGTGTGTGCGTGATTCATCATCAGATAACATTGACTCTGATATGGTTATTGGGGGAGATATCACATGTGGATGAAGTCAGTCGCCAAATATCCTTTTATCATGATACTCTGAATATCTAAGCAGCTGTGTATATATATATAAAACAAAATGTAACGGCTGAGAGAGAGAGGGAGGGAGGGAGGGAGGGAGGGAGGGAGGGAGGGAGGAGGGAGGGAGGGAGGGAGAGAGAGTATATTCGCAATGTGCATATATAAATTTAGAGATTTTATAGGAGGAGGATGAGGTAAACGTCCCGGTTACTTTGAAAACAATTAAAGGGGACATGAGTCGCAAAAAACAGTGAACTGAGTCTATTTGGGGTCAGGGTGGGGTCAAGTTTTATTCCCGTAGAGTTACGTGACATCACAGGGGTAGAAAAGTGGAGTCAATTTGGGGTGGGGGTTGAAATGTTGGTTTTTATTCCCTGAGAGTTATGTGACGTCACAGGGGGTAGGAAAGGTGGAGTCAATTTGGGGTCAGGGGTTGAAAGAATGGTTTTATTCCCAGAGAGTTATGTGACGTCACAGGGGTAGAATAGTGGAGTCAATTTGTGAGGGGTTGAAATGTTGGTTTTTTATTCCCGGAGAGTTACGTGACGTCACAGGGGGTAGGAAAGGTGGAGTCAATTTGGGGTCGGGGGTTGAAAGTATGGTTTTATCCCAGAGAGTTACGTGACGTCACAGTGGTAGAATAGTGGGAGTCAATTTGGGGTGAGGGGTTGTTAAATGTTGGTTTTTATTCCCGTAGAGTTACGTGACGTCACAGGGGGTTGGGAGGAAAGGTGGAGTCAATTTGGGGTCAGGGGTTGAAAGAATGGTTTTTATTCCCAGAGAGTTACGTTGACGTAACAGGGTAGAATAGTGGAGTCAATTTGGGGTGAGGGTTGAAATGTTGGTTTTTATTCCCGGAGAGTTACGTGACGTCACAGGGGGTAGGAAAGGTGGAGTCAATTTGGGGTGAGGGCTTGAAATGTCGGTTTTTATTCCCGGAGAGTTACGTGACGTCACAGGGGGTATGTCAGGGGTTGAAAGAATGGTTTTATTCCCTTAGAGTTACGTGACGTCACAGGGGGTAGGAAAGGTGGAGTCGATTTGGGGTTAGGGGAGGCCACGCCCCCCTAATATGAGCTCATGTACGTACATGAGCTTGTTAGACAAATGGAGTCAATTATGTTGGGGTCAGGGGTGTCCACGCCCCCCAGAATAGTGGAGGGTTGAAAGGATGGTTTTATTCCCTTATAGTTATGTGACGTCACAGGGGTAGAAAAGTGGAGTCGATTTGGGGTTAGGGGAGGCCACGCCCCCCTAATATGAGCCCATGTACGTACATGAGCTTGTAAGACAAATGGAGTCAATTTGGGGTCAGGGGTGGCCACGCCCCCCCCCCAGAATAGTGGAGGGTTGAAAGGATGGTTTTATTCCCTTATAGTTACGTGACGTCACAGGGGTAGAAAAGTGGAGTCGATTTGGGGTTAGGGGAGGCCACGCCCCCCTAATATGAGCTCATGTACGTACATGAGCTTGCAAGACAAATGGAGTCAATTATGAGCTCATGTACGTACATGAACTTATCATACATATGGAGTCAATTATGAGCTCATGTACGTACATGAGCTTATAATACAAATGGAGTCAATTTGGGGTCAGGGGTGGCCACGCCCCACCCCCCCCCCCCCCCCCCCCCCCCCCAGAATAGTGGAGTCTATATGGGGTCAGGGTGGCCACACCCCCCAGAATAGTGGAGTCTATATGGGGTCAGGGTGGCCACACCCCCCAG
>NC_061108.1:115992463-116012463 GCF_015104395.2 Macrobrachium nipponense
TTTGTTTGAATTTTTTTACTACATCCTCGAAGGGCTGGTTTTAAATATGGTGTCCCGCTGAGCTTCCGCCATGTTTAGTATGAAGCCCTTGGTGATGAACGTAAAAACAATCAAAAGATGGTAAATTTCTCATTATCCCAGTAAATTTCTCACATGACCTCATCTGTACTGCCTTATTTACACCCTTTTCTACAGAGTTCAGTCAGAAAATTTCATCCATGAGCAATAGCTCCTTACTGAGCTCTTCCCTAAAATATTCTGTTACTGACGCTATTCCAGTTGACGTAAGAAGAATTCAGAACAAAAACTCACCACCACTCCTCGCTTCTGAATTTCTTTGTGAATCTGCTTAAGTGGGAAGGAGAATGTAAATGATAGCTGGCAACCGCGCTGTGTGGTGTCCTCAGGAGTAATGATGGTAGCTGTTGGCGCATCGAGTTGCCCAGAAGAAAATTGAGTTTTGACAAGGTGCTCCAGATAACCAGTTAAAAGGAATTGCTTTTTTAGGAGATTTTCCATTTCTGCCTCGTCAAAAATCTGAAATTGTAATTAGGAATTTTTTAAAACGAAAATGGTCAAGCTAGTATATATTACACATATAAATATACAAAATATTAAGTAAAATAGAAAAACAGTACGATGATAATAACAGGGATAGAATAATATAGCCTTAAACAACTAAAACAGACGATAGTCTTCAAATGGACTTTTAAGCTAATGGTAATTGTATAGGGCAAAAGACCTCAAGATAGAAAATGAAGTGTGTGTTTGGCATAAGGAGACTTGAGATAAAGATGAAGCGTGTGTTAGACTGCTTTGGTGTAAACGTTGTCCTGAAGAAAGACTGCAAGATTGTTTAGTATCCTGATGGACGGAAAGATACGAGAAAGTAGGGAGACAGTGGCCTTTAGATTTAGCTGCAAAATTGTATGCTAATAAAAATGGGCCCTGAATGGAATGTATAGTGGTTATTGCCCGTAGATGATAGGATATTGATAAGGTACAGTGGAGATTTGGCCTACCTCCAAACTGGCTTTGGCTAGGGACACGAGAATGGGAGGGGGATTGCACAGCTTGAAGGAATCGACGCCATCTGCCACATCACACTCATCACGCATTTCGAACCTCGTTTTTTCTTTGTTGCTCCACCATCCATGCAAGTGATCTGTGTTACGTTTGTTGTGCTTGCTGTTGACGTAGGCTCCTGCTAAGCTGCCTGGGCCGCAATTCATGTACTGTCAATCATACATAGTTGTTAGGGTCATATTATATACATACAAACATATACATGCCCATATACACAAGTACAATGCACAATCTTTATGTGCGTGTAATTCTTAACTGCTTATGCTTCAGGTACCTATTCTGACACTTACTTTATAAGTGCACCAACAGGCAAAGTCAACGTCCCAGTCGTCGAGTCGAAGCTCCACGTTACCAACGGCATGGGCCAAGTCCCAGCCCACAAAGCAGCCCTTTTCATGGGCGGCTTTAGTGATGAGGCCCATGTCGAATTTCTGTCCCGTGTAATACTGGACCCCGCTCATGCACACCACCGCTATCTTCTCGCCTTCTTGTTCCAGGAGCTGGAAGAAATCGTCGATGCAATTAAAAATTTGTACACAACAGTTCCTTGAATTTATGTAATTTGCAGTGGACAGTCTTTGGATAAAATAGACTGCTTAACTGTTGAGCGGCGGCTAAAACACAAGTAAAGTCATTCATACCTTCAGTATATCTTCGGTTCTGATCGTATGCTCATTCGGGCGTGGATGGATTTCAATCACAGCCTCGGCTGGATCAAAACCTCGAAGCTTAGCCTGGGATTTCATTGCGTACTGGAAAACGAAAGGAAATCGGTAAACATGACAAGCAGTGCATAGTTCATGTTGCACTCAATTGTTTATAAAACAAAGAACAATATTGACGACAGCCTTAATTCAGGAGAAAAGTATATGTTAATTTTTCCAGACCACTGAGCTGATTTAACAGCTCTCCTAGGGCTGGCCCGAAGGATTAGATATTTTTACGTTACGTGGCTAGGAACCAATTGGTCACCTAGCAACGGGACATACAGCTTATTGTGGGATCAGAACCACATATATCGAGAAATGAATTTCTATCACCAGAAATAAATTCCTCTGATTCCACGTTGGCCGGGCCGAGAATCGAACTTTGGACCACCGGATTGGTAGCCGAGAGCGAAAACAACTCGTCCAACGGAGAATGCACCATGTACAAGACTACAATTCGCGTACTGCGCTAGATGTTTTGAGAAAAAAATCAACTGATTGCTCAAGGAACAATGCTCCTGTATTCTAACAGCGACGAGAGACGAACTCTTGAACTTCGATATTATCCAGTGACTTACAAAAATGACTCACCCGATCGGAGGGGAACGCGTGGCCTTCCAGCAGAATCTTGTACCTGGCGTTCGTCGGTTGATAGAACGACAGCATGAGCAAATGAAGGTTGACAGTCAGGCCGTTCATGAGGGTGACGCTCGATGGCTTAGCGCCAACCAGGCGTCCCATCTCTTCCTTTCCGTACTGGTCACAGGTGGCAGCTGGAAGTGGCTCTACGAAGTGGGTTTCGACCCCCCTAGAAATATATATATTATGCGATGTCAAGTGATATTCTGACTTTTTTTCAAGACACTTTTTATTTAGAAAGCAAAGTATATTTTACAGATTCAAAAACTTTCTCTCTCTCTCTCTCTTCTCTCTCTCTCTCTCTCCTCTCTCTCTCTCTCTCTCCAGATATTTTGAAATAAATGTCATATTATTTTTTTCCACTTCTAAAACTTTGTTATGATTTTTCTTTTTAATATTTCAGATTCCGACCTTTATCAATTTGCCTATTACAGGGTTTTTATTTTTTTTACTCTCTCTCTCTCTCTCTCTCTCTCTCTCTCTCTCTCTCTCTCTCTCTCTCTCTCTTTCCACAGATATTTTAAAATAAATGTCATATGCTTTTTCCATTTCTAAACTTTAAAAATTTTTTCAAAATATTTGAGATTCCATCCTTTAGCAATTTCCATATTACAGGGTTTTCATGTTTCATTTTTTTTAAACTCTCTCTCTCTCTCTCTCTCTGCCAAAATATACTCACGTTTCAGCCCATTTGTCTAACTGCTGTTGCACATAAGTGTCAGCCGTGCGGGGTTTGAGTCCCAGGGAATTGCCGCACAGGTAGACGCATTCTTCGTTGGGATCCACGAGCTCCTTGTCGACGGTTGGAAGCGTTCCGTTCTTCGGGTAAGTGAATCTGTTGAGACACGATATGGAAAGGGAGATGAGATATTTGAATTTAATGGTATCAGGTATTTTTGTATAAAACCATTTCAACAAATTTTGTGTATATCTACAGGAGTCCTGGTTCATTAAGCATTGAATATATATATATATATATATATATATATATATATATATATATATATATATATATAATATAAATATATATAATAAATTATGAATAATTATTTACGTCACCGTGATTCATATCAATTGTTTGAGCTACAAATGTCCTTTAATATCTAATTCGCTCTACCTCGGAATTAACATTTTCATATATGTAAACCGAAGGGGAATTTTTTTAGCTGATAATATAATTTCGTCCTTACGTGGGTTCGAACCACAGTCAGCGGGCAGAGAAGAAATCAGGACTTCAGTGACTTTATCGATTCGGCTAACAAGTGAAAATATTAATTTCGAGGTAGAGCGAATTAGATGTTAAAGGACATTTGTAGCTCGAATGATATATATGTATATATATTCATACACTGTTGTTTGTGGAATTCTGTCACATACTCTGTCACATATTTCGTAGTCACAACCTTCATGCTAGAAATGTCGTTTTATTAAGAAATTCACTCAACCTCGGAATAACCAACTTCGGTTGACTGAATTTGATATTAACCGATGCTTGTGGAATATATATACAATATGTATATATATATATATATATATATATAACTATATATAATATATATATATATATATATATATATATATATATATATATATATGTACTATACATGTAAGTGTGTACCGAGCGCTTTCGTCCTTTAACCGGCCACGACTTCTTATTATTATTCCTAAGATTAACACTACTCATGGAAGAGGCCATTGGGCTTTACGGGCGGGAAGCGACTTAAAATTAAGCTTCTAAACGGTCTGCCATGTTTAGGGATCATGCTTTACAAGCGTACGCACACAAAGACATGTACATATATACTATATATATATATATATATATATATGTATATATCATATATATATATATATATATATATATATATATATATATGCTATTAGTTTTCATGTGGGCAACCACATGAATACTAATAGGCAGAAATTCATACTGACCTAATTAGGCATTAAGGGCACAATTAGCATAGAACCTAACTTAGGCATAGGCCACTAGTACTAATTAGCCGACTATGATAGGTTGCATCTAAAATAGCGAATAACCGCTTTGCGTCGGGGTGGGTTAACAGCCTCATTCCAAAATTCTTCCTGAGGACGGTACGAGGAATACCCTTTGGAGTCGGTGAGAAAATTTGTATATGTAAATATATGTAATTATTATAGCCGCAATGCCCTTCTAAGTTATCGAATTATTCACATTTTTTTTTAGATACGCTTGTCATTGGAAAGGTTGAGATCCTAATACAAGAAATTCGAAGTAATTCAGATGGCCGATAGCGGGAATCGAACCTGCATTCCAAATACTCAGAATGAGGTCACGTTGTCGACCTGACCAGTGTTTTTGAGTGTTTACATGTCTGTGCAGTCCAAGGTTTAGATACTCTGTAGACCAAGGTGCAGTCATACCAACCTTTCCCTGAAGTGTCGCAGTGGGTCCATTTTGTCCATAATCACGGCGAATTCAGGCGACAATATGTCAGCGTCATGTTGGTAGGCGATAGAGCTGAGGACCTTCAATGGGCTCACCCCCTGTGTGGAAAAATGAAATGATAATAATAATGGTAGTAAGCTTCAATGCTGTGATGCTGTTCATTTTTCCACCAAAGAAAGTTGTGGATTTCACTGGCGACTAAAACCGGAAGGCAAATTCATTTCCTTATTTCAGTAAGGAATATTTGTATACCGATAAAACTATTCGTCGGAAGAATCTTTTTCCCAGTTGCGTGAGTTCCATGTATAGTAATTACTAATTTTGAAGAGGGCGAAGGGCTCCTTTCTGTAATGGACATTACTTAATCTGTATCTAGAGTTATTCGAAACTTGACTCTTCACCGTTATTGATATAAATGTTGTAAAACCGATTCCCCTGGAGAAATAAGTAGACGAACTGCTTGGCCTTTATTTAACACATGAATAACGAAGACTCGTTCGGGAATTTCTTATGGCTCGGAGAGACCCACAGAACCATACGACCTTCCACAGTAGGAAGGAAGAGGGTGAAAATAGGTTTCTCCTTTTTCTCCAGGTGGTGTGATTAGGGTTTCCTGTTCTGGAAGGATTTCGGGCACCCAGGAATTCTTGGATAGACACAGGGCCTTCCCCGGATCCCGGTATTTCCCTCCCAGGTGACACTCGTTCTCTGATGGTATCTAGCGCTAACGGATCTGGTACGTTTTATTACACTGAAGTAAAGTTTACTCAGTCTTTTACAAACTTGTGTAAGTAAAGGTACACTATGTGGTTAATGAATAACATTTAAAAAAAGATGATAAGAATTATGATCATCTCGTTGAGTAACCAAAGGAGATACAAATAATAAATTTCAACAAAAAATGTTTTATAATTAAAGTGGAGCCTATGGAAAATAATTAAATGGTTTATCCAGAATTAAAGGTTTTCGTAATATTATATTTTATATTTGTGTCGTATCCTGTTTTAATAGAAGAATTTATTTACACATATGTGTATATATGCATATATATATATATATATATATATATATATATATATATATATATATATATATATATATATATGTACATATATATATATATATAAATATATATATATATATATATATATATATATAGTATAGTAAAGTTATATCTGTATGCATAGTATATATACATATATACACATACGTATACACATATATAAAAAGGAGGATCGTTAATCGTTTCTCAAACGTTTTCGTGTTTCACGCGATGTAACTCTGAAATAACGAGTAACAGTCGTCGTCCCGGGATTTGACCGATATTCCCGGGGAAACCACTTGACCACATTACGTCCGGGATTCCAGGGGAAGCTGGGAAAACGCCTTCCCAGTAACGAAGGCCTCTCTCTCTCTCTCTCTCTCTCTCTCGAAACTGAAGCAGTGAGTTACGCAACACACGAATGTATACGTTCTTTACTTATTTCGTTATTTTTCGTTTCACAACCTTTATTGTTTGTTTGTATGGTGATTTTACGCTGCATGGAACCAGTGGTTATTCAGCAACGGGACCAACGGCTTTACGTGACTTCCGAGCCACGTCGAGAGTGAACTGTCATCAAAAATACACATATCTCACTCCTCAATGGAATGCTCAAGAATCGAACTCGAGGCCAACAAGGTGGCACGCCAACACCATACCAACCATGCACTGTGGCGCTCACAACACTTAAAAACAGCATCGTAATCTTGTTGTTAAAGAGTACATAGACTGTGTAAAACCATTTCTTCCATAGGCTGTGCTTATTCTCAAACTAGGTATCCCGTCATCAGTGTTGCCTGTAAAAGCTATAAATGTCTTAATTTACTCGGATATAAAATGAAACAATGATACACACATGACAAGCTGCCTTCATCCCTGAATAAGGTGGAAATACCAACATGTTAGAGGATCCTGGACACTTGTTAACCTTTAGAGTACCTGCTCATCATTAGAAGTAATATAAATAGAAACATTAAATTCTGGGGCAGAATCCTGCCCTGATATATGTATTCAGTACAACAAGTAAATTTATGTGGTTTGTCTGATGTGGATGAAATCGGTAAGAGTTTGGGAAATCGTATCTCTGTGCATCGGAAAGCCGCACGTTTTCATAACAGAGTTTCATCTGCATAGAATGTTGGGGGAATGATCATAGCATTGAATTTAAGAACGGTAGGTTTTCATTACTGAAGGTTCTTTGCAGCGTCCCTTCGGCCCTTAGATGCAACCCATTTCATTTTTTTTTTTCTCAGTACCTCCGTTCATATTCTCCTCCTTCCATCTTACTTTCCTCCCTCTCTGCTTTGAGGTTTTCCTCCTCTTACTCCTTTAAAAACCTTACTCTCAATTTCCTTTTCAGCGCTTGACGACCTCATTGGTCCCAGCGCTTGGCCTTTATCCTAGATTTTATTTTCCATTCTGTTCCATTCCAACAGTAGGTTTGTTTATTATGAGAGCAACAATGCTATGAGACACTGGGAATTCGTTGATGTTGGTTAATTCCATACTTGATGTCAGTGGTATTAAACCCAGACCAAATCATCAGGGGATATTCCATCACATCGGAGGAAATGATGAAAATGAAACTGTAATGGATGTCTGTCGAAAGAAATTTTCTGAAACAATTCATAATTCCGATTTAACAATTCCTTCTGGCTGAGACAGTCCTTTAAATGGCGTATAAATTGCGCTGAAGCATTCCGTCGTTTTAGTCTTAATCAGTAAAAGGTCAATGGGAGTGCCCTAAAAGTATTGCAAATTTTCGCAGATACATCACCAAAACTTGCCTTATTAAGGGCCATTTTAACCGCGCATTTCTCACTGCACAATTTAGAACGTGATTGTTCATTAATAATAATAATAATAATAGTATTAGACACAACAATTTTCCTGTGGATTTGAATCCGTAAATTGAAAATGGAATAAATTTCTATTTTAGTCATCTTTCACTCACCTGAACATACCATTTACGACAAAGACTCAGCACTTTCGATGGTGGGGTTTGGGGGCCAGGATTTTTTTTTTTTTTTTCCGGTCGATGTTTTTTTCAACCTTCGGCGTTTTGTTCTTTTTCTTCCATTCGCTAATTGTGACGAAAACATTTTGGCACGCATTTTTTAAAGAATGGCCGCTGAGTACAAGTACGTTGATGTAAAACTAACTGACTAACTAACTACTATATATATATATATATATATATATATATATATATATATATATATATATATATATATATATATAATGCGTACATGGACGAAGGCCATGAAGAAAAACCTATATGGGTAATAGATTTATAATAACAAGTTTTTGTTGTTTAAATGTCATTTTTGCCTCATATCTTGCTGTCATCTTTGTCCAGAAGGTTGATTCCTTTAACTAAGTAAATATCACCTTGTACGTTGATTTTGTAAAATAGGAGAATTAAAAATGAATGTGATAATGCATGAATTAATACATGAATACACAACTATAAGAATAATATTCGAGTGTAAGAGTATATGAATACATATAAGTTTAGATGACATGCAACAATTTGTCGGTAAATGCAGCTGTAAAATAGATAAAATCTTAGACGATCATACTGGTAATTTAATTCATTTGAAGGAGGTCATTTTTTTCAGAGCACTGAACAGAAATAAAACAGGTTGAATAAAGTGATAATGAGAGATTCTACAATTGGGTTGACTTTAAATTTATCTTGCGCTGATATCACTACAAGTCATTTACTCTATTAAAACTTTAAGTATGATAACATGCACTTGCATAACGAGTATTTAGCGTTCATGCACTTATGCAATACATTTTTATACGTGTTTTACGTTTTGATTGGGCGTGGAATGACCAGACATGCAAAAAAAAAGTAAAAAATTATGCGGGTAAAATAGAGCAAAAAAAAAAAAAAAAAAAAAAATTACAAGTGCAAAAACCATGCATTTTCCGTCTGAAATGCGTTATTTATTACGTACAAGTTAAAAGCGTTCCTTCTCAATGTGGTCGTAACGGAACTTAGTTTTTAAAGAGTCTATTCTCGTAACGGCGTGAGAAAAAAGAAAACTTCCAAAAAAACGAAGGTCGTTTTGCTCTGACAGTCAAGTGGAGTGAAGCGAGTCAAAGGCGCTCTTGCCTACCGTGACTCCTGGGTTGCGTTCCTTAAATCGAAATGCAATTCCAAAAACGCTGTAATTAAACAGAAAAACACTCACGAATAAATACATATGCTAAGAAGAAAGGAAAGATTTTTGCCATACGAAGTATAACGTTCTTTTAGTAATTTTATGATAGAAAATATTTTATCAAATAAATTGACCGTCATTTGTCGAGGCTAACATAATTTCCTGTGAGTAAAACGACTCAGTGAAGGAAAAAGCCGAAGGTTATGGAACGCAACCAGAGCGTTTAAATGTTTCTCCTTTGTTCCGGAAACTTTTCTCGACTATAAAGTTAAAAAAAAAAACATAAAAAAGTAAATAAATAAATGAAAATAAAAATGATTTAAAAAGTATTTGACATTTACTGTTTTTTCTTTTTTTTGCGTGAAAGGTGGTTACACTAAATAGATATCATTAATGGTAAACGTTGCTCATTGTAGCAGGGAATTCTATAAAATCTTAGAAACATTACGTAAAAATAATGATAATGTAACAGTAAAAATATTATAGGTGAAAACATTATTATTATTAATATTGTTATTATGAACGGTGTTATCACTATTCTTTTTATTTCACTCGCAATTCTGAAACGAGTGACAAGAATTTAAAAAATGTGCAACCTCATCCCTCGGTTAATCAGGGAAAAATTAATTTGTCATTATAAAATCAAAATTATCTTCAATGAAAAAATAACTTTGACAACAGATTGATTTCTCCTAAGGTTTACGAAACTGGCGCTATTGTACACTAGAATTATATATATATATATATATATATATAATATATATATATATATATATATATATATATATATATATATATATATATATATATATATATATTTATATGTATATATATAGTATATATTATATATATATATATATATATATATAATATATATCTCATCAAAAATGAGTCTTCTTAAACGATACTCCCTCTCTTACCTTGATTTTACCGGAATGAATAAAATTAATTGCTTATCTTTCATACTATAAATCTCTTACGAGTGGAAATATCAAACAGTAAAAAAATGTGTAGGAAGCCGAAATTACCTCAGTAGTCGTCGCCATTATCTATTGTAGTGAAATAAATTTTAAAAAAACGATCCAGTCGCAGAAATGTTTCCTATGGAGAACGTGTCCAGTGGACGAGAGCTGGATATTTTTGCAACTGACGCGGTCACAGCGGACCCCACCTGTATTTATACACGTGGGGGATGTCGGCTGGTGAATTTTACATCTTGCCCTAGATGCTGGAAACCATCCTTACCCCACGAATCCCACTTTGGATGAATTTTCGTCTTACGTAAATAGGCGATGTCATTGTTCTATAGTGACTGAATATTACACATAGGCTTTCTTTCTACTGTCCTTGGAATAATTGGGTGAATTATTTAGACATTTTATTTGTGGTCATAGTAAAACTTGACTAAGCTTACTCAACGCTTATTCATTAGCTCTCTGTCTATCTCTCTGCACGCATACGTATATATATATAATTGTTACCATATATATATATAAGTATATATATATTAATATTATTATTATATACCATATAAGTACATATTTATATACGTATAATTATATATATAATAACACACATATACATATGTATGTATATATATAACGATGAGATATATATATGATATATATATATATATATATATATATATATATATATATATATAATTTTAAGAATAAGAATAGAATGCTCAAGAGAGAGAGAGAGAGAGATAGAGAGAGAGAGAGAGAGAGAGAGAGAGAGATGCTTTTGTGTATGTTTATAAATTTACTGTAAATGAATAAATTTTACTATAAGTTTTCTAGACTTGGGTAACATTTTACCTTAGGCATAGTCAGTATATCCCAGACCCTCCCTCCACCGCCCCCCCCCCCCCCCCCCGTCCCCAAACAAGTTACGTATCTTTCTACTATAGAGGAACAAGACTATCTCTCATAGCGCTTACCTAACGCAGACTCTCTCTCTCTCTCTCTCTCTCTCTCTCTCACTAGTCTTTTATATCGCAAGTAGACGAATCTCTTTCTTTCCGTATTATCAATTTCCACGTTTAAAGTGGTACAAAGTTAAGCGATATAACTGTTTCTGCCTCTATGGTTTATATATGGAAATAAAAGAAAAAATATCATAACTCATCTCTGCCTTTCTCTTTCTAAGCAGAAACTCAGTTTAACGCAGCCACCCGATGATACTAATACTAATAAAATGCGCGAACGGTAAGCTCATCTGTCTCTCGGAAGATTCTTAAGGCCCCCATAAACGATACTACCGGCGGATCAGGTTCCGTTCTGACTCCGGTATCCGCAATCCAAACTTCGGATTCACTTCAGTTCGCCGAAACCTAGTAGAGTGAGGACACGGCCGCTCCGCTCAGTCTGACGCTGTAGACTTCGCTCTTCCAGCAGAACTTGGGAAACCCCAACGAAAAAGAACCAGACTTAAACGAAGGTTGAAGGAGAGAAACGAATACCTCTCTCACGATTGTTTATTTATTTATTGAAACTTTACACCAGTGGCTGGTTTAATTACCCGAGAATGGACAAGCAGTCCGACATGGAATAATTGTATATGGTCTCCCTATTATAGAAATAAAAAAAAAAAAACTACACATATGAGACAACCAAGAGGTTGCTGGAAACACTTCGCTTCCGCACCACGAGTTGTTCCTTGGGGGATATAATCCCAGAGACATATAAAGTAATTATTCAAGTTAGGCAATATGAGTTTACAAAGGTGAAAAGTAACTATGTTGCATACACAGTATCTCGCATAATCTAGTGTTATATAGCTAAGTTAAATATAAGCAGGTCTATGATGTGTTGAAGCAGACTAGAACCTTAAACCGACGGTTCTGTAGCCGAACAAGAGTACAATTTCCAACTCTTTTGAAGACAAACTTTTTTATTTATATAAGGAAAATTTGAATATTACAGAAATTGTCATCATAAACTTATTTTATGTACGGAAAATAATGTTTTTAAACAATAGTACTAATAGATTCACACGTACACACATGTGTATATGTGCATGTGTGTGTGTGTAGTTTAGTACTTGTGTTTAAATTACATTGTTGTTTTCCGTACACAAAATAAAAGTGTAAGATACTTTCAATAATTTGCAATTTTCTTTGTATCAATAAACAAGGCGGGATCCTTCTTCCTGCTTACTCGGGACGCGTGCAAGATTTTCCCCTAATGCATAATTTGTAAACATAATATTCTTAACTTTTAATGTAGATTAAAATGGGCTAAAATCTACCGTTAAATAGAGCCTTGTTCCACTAACGAAAATTAAAATAAACACACTATATTTTTTTAGAAATAATTTTTCTGTACTATTTAATGTGCACATCATTAATATGTTACATTTTCATTCTAATAGATAAATAAAAAATATCCTATCCTAAGATTCCTGTATCTTTAACTCGATGAGATACACCTTTTTCATACCTTTTTAGGCTCTTCCATAGACCTTTCCTAAACCCCCAATCTTTCTTAGACCTTTCCTACCCCCTAACAATAACAACAACAACAAGAGCAACGAAGTAGTTTGTAGCCTTACTCCCCGAGTAAGCAAAAATTTAGTTTACAAAAGAGTTGAAAATTGTAATCTTACTTGGCTACAGAACAGTAGGTTTAAGGGCATATTCTGCTGTAACGTACTATATACCACTAGACTGTGCAAGATGATACACACACACACACACACACACACATATATATATATATATATATATATATTATATATATATATATATATATATATATATATATATATATATAGATATATATATAGATATATATATACATATACATATATATATATATATATATATATATATATATATATATATATATATATATATATATAAAACCTTCTGTAATTTTCCAACTAATTCATCAAAAGCCTAATTTGGCTTTCCAGCGACGTTCAATAAACTCCTCCCAGAACTTATCTGCCGACGTAGCTGCATTGCTTCCCTTTCAACGTCTGTTTGAAACTGAAGTCAATCTAGAGATCTAACTATAGACGTGGAGGCTTCGGGCCACCTGAACTAAAACGGAAGCCACGAACATTGCAACGGCAGGGTGAGAGATGGTCGGAGAAATCGGAGAAATCCGCCTACTTTTGGTCGGTGAGGACCACCTTAGGCAGCGAGGTCTACTTCCGGTTCAGATGACCTGATCCGGCGATCGCATCGTCTAAAGGGCCCATAAGGAAGCATTATGACGTAACGGCGTTGTGAAAGGTGGGTACACACGTGAGAGCCGAACCTTGTATGTGTAACCGAGTTACGCATATACGGTTACAAGGTGTCAAAATGTAGAGGACGAACCGTAACCACGTTAAGCACGTAACTTCATTTCAATCCACTGCGATCACCAGTCTGTCTCTGTCCGGGTTGTTTACCGACGATGGCCACCATGCAAGTAGCAGCTGCCGCGTATATTTATATACATTATTTAACGAAGATGAAGCGAAATAAAAGAAGATGGTGGCAATCAAGGTTATATACTAGAAGGGTAGAATACAGTGGTCGGGAATTACTCGCTGACATGAGATTCCAAGAAGTTTCTGGCCACAGTAAAGTCTTTTCTTCGTAATAGCTAATAAATTGAAGGACCTCTTCGTCACTTCAATCAGCCATGGTAGACATATACGTACTGACTGACCAAAACAAGGGACTCTACTATGGACGGTCTTGTTCATAGTCGGCGTTAACAAGTTCAGCAACCTCTGTTGTTACGCGTGTAATACAGGTCCCGTCCACACATGGCGTAACGTTCAAAGAAACCTCCCTTTGATTCGGAGCCCAAAAACCGACAATTGGCGGGACGGAGGGCGAACCGAGCCTCGAACCTCGCGGGTTCGGGGTTCGGGTTCGAGGAACCGTCCACACTTGCGTTTTTGTTACAAGAATCGGTTACAATACACGGTTCGGTTCGCACGTGTGGGGTAATTAATAAGGGGAAGGGGATAATGACTCTCGTCGCGTGGATCTGCACCTTTGTTGCTGAGTGCGGATCTGTTTCCTTAAAGCGCCACGAGATATTCTTGCCACTTTTCATCCCTCTTGATTCGAAAGCAGAGAGGCGTCTGATTGCCCATCTAACAGGTTTCTCTATCCAAGTAAATGTTTGTAGAACGTGGGTGTGTTTAGAGCAGGTTTAAGCATAACCCTGAGCTGACTTATCAGGGCATCTGAGGATGTTTTACGTAACTATATTTCCCGTACTCATATGCGAATCTTCTGGCTGAATTACTGCCATAGTAACGTTAATGACAAAGAAGAGAGGAGCGTTTTTATTGATGATTATAAGAGCAACAACATTAAACATTTAAAGATAATACCAATGTTAGCAAATTAGATTTCGACGCTCTCGTTCAACCCAAAGTCACTACCTTGCAATAAATGAATTCTTAAAAAGCTGTCTAGACTCCTGGATCATAGTAACTATTTTTTTCGTTGACATAATAGTAAAAAGTGTCAGAGGATTATCAGAATAACAAAACCAGAAATTTTCCCATATATGCTGAATTATGACACTGATTATATATATATATATATATATATATATATATATATATATATATATATAATCGGTGTCATAATGCAACATGTATGGTTTTTTTTTTTTTTTTATAAAACTGTGTTAAGGAAATTACCTCCAAGCCCAATTTGCATCAAAGCCAGAGAAAGACGAAATATCGACTTTTAAATTATCTGTGGCCTTAAACATAAATAAGTCGAATCCCTTTAGTGGTCGTTGTAAGCGAGGTCTGGACAGAAGTGGCGACGAGAACTTTTACCCCTTCAGTTAAGCCGTTATCTTTAAAAAAAAGAAAGAAAAAAAAAACTGTGAAGCGTTATCGAAATCAGAAAAATGAGAAAAGATGACTGCTTATAAAGTGTAACGATTGCTTTCATCACCTCCACATGGTAATGATTACGGCAAGAGTGGCAACAGTAATAATAATAATAATAATGATATTAATAATAATAATAAGTTCCGAAACACCAACACAAACAAATCTAAGATAATTATAAGACCCTCGAGTCTCAAAGTATAAACGCTGAGGGATAAATAGCATTAATTGCAAAGAGAGAGTTTAATTTAAATCTTGAAGGTATAAGCAATGATGATAATAAGAAGAGTTTTTTAAATATTTGTTATATATAAGGCTACACATTCTTAGACTTTTGCGGTACCTAATCTCATTAATAATAATATCCATAGATTTACTTACAGTATTCATCTGTTTCAGTAACAATGAATGTTACGAATATCGTAGAACTACTGTAATCTGTAGATTAAGTAGATGCTATGGAATATGGCAGTTTTCAAATTACTACATGGGAAACGACTACATGTTTTATATGAACTTCTTTTCTATTTTTCTAGTTAAAAAAAAGTATTTGTATTTGTCATCCCGCTTCTTTCTTCATTCCACCACAAACTGTTCAAGCTTATGATTTTTAAGTCCTTGAGGGGGTTAGTGCCGTCAGTGCACCTCACGGGGTTCACTGTAGGCATTAGTAAAGGTTCTTTACAGCGTCCCTTCGGCTCTTAGCTCCAACCCCTTTCATTTCTTTTTACTGTACTTTCATTCGTATTATTTTATTTCCATCTTGCTATCTTCCGTCTCCTAACAATTGTTTCATAGTGCAAATGCAAGCTTTTCCTCCGTTACACCTTTCAAACCAACCTACTCTCAATTTCCTTTCCAGCACCGAATGACCTCAGAGGTCCCAGCGTTTGGCCTTTGGCTTAAACTCCGTATTCCATTCCGTTTCAAGAATATTTAAGGTTAAAATTTAAATTAATTAAATTTCCGTAGGGAACAGCGTATCAGGAAATGTTCTGGATTTTAAAACAACAGCTGATTGGCGTCGTAGTTGTCGCCTAGCGGAGGTCGTTGGCTCCAGTTCAGGGTCATTTTGGGTGACTGCTGTTCCGTACCTTGCAGCTAATGGCTGCGAATATTCTTGATTCTTTGAGCGTCTCGGCGTCGTACTTTCCACAAGTTGTTGGTATTTGATGCAGAACTGCAATTGCTGTCAAGGTTTGCATGCTATTAACATCACAAAGCAGCCTAAGGAGGCCGAGTTCTATTTCTAAATTATCGTAGACCTCGTCCAGTGAGTTAAATTTAAAAATGAGAATTGTGAGGGGAACGAGATAAATCAAAATGAAACGAGACGAAACGGAACGGAGGGAGAGTGAAAAAGATAAACATAAATCCAGCTTGGGCCGTAGAGGGCCTGAAAAAAGAACCTTCAGAGTTTGAAGGTCGTGGCGTCATCCAGAAAAAATAGTTTAAGAATAATTTACTGAAGTCTTCACTAACGTATTCTTAGGTTGCCAGTCAGTCTAAATGATAAAAAATATGGCTGGAGTAAGTTAAGTAGATCTATTTTTAAGCACTTTTAAGCGTTTGTTTTTATTCCTTGTAGAGTCCCACAAACTTTAAAGGAAGCTGGGATTCCCCTTGAATCAGATTGCGGGATATATATGTGACAGTAAAACCTGGGATACCCTTGGCAGTTAAAAGTACAAAAAATCTCCCTTTTAACAAAAGTTACGGTTTTATCTTATAATGCCAGTTCACTGTCATCAGAATTATTGATCTTCTTTACATGAAAGATCTTGGTTATCAACGGGAGAAATTATTTAGGGAGATTAGGTGCGTATGACAGACGAGAAAGATTTGGAATCTGCCAATCGTGACGTCAGTTACTAATGTCAAGTAACCAATCAGGAGTTGCCACGTGTCGTGTCATCAGTGGTTGATGTGATTACAGCGATATGATTGCTTAGTAAGAAACTGGATGGGACAGGGTAGGGACAGTAACCGCTAGGAGGGATGTGATGGCGATTTGCAAAGTGGAAGAAGTTTTTTTTTATGTAAAGTTAAAAAAGCTTATTTATTACTTTTATTTCAATTGCACTACAGTAGCATTTTGAAGGAAGCTCACAGGACTCTGTTTTTGTGATGAGAATGATTATTTCTGTATATTTATGAAAGGAGCATAAGTTCTCTGTTTTTCATCACTTTCAAGAAATATTTTTACAAGTGCTGCTTTCCCCTCACCCAAAAAATACTTCCGAGACTGAAAAAAAAAAAAACGAAAATGAGCGAGGTATCATGGCCATAATTGACTTTAACTTCCATGTGATCTTAAAAGCACCAGCAATTGTTAGTAATATCTCATTTCCTTGGTGGTGATATTTTCACCACATCATCTCTGATCTTGATTTTTAATGATCGTATCCAACGACCTTTGTGAAGGTTTGTAGTTTAGTCAGGCAGCCTTCAGTGCTTCTTCATACGAGGTAATTATAATTTGTTCATGTCATTTTTTATTTTCTACTGAAGGAGGAAGTGGTAGAAGAAATAGTTGCACTGTTTACAATATGAACAGAATCTTGATAACACTAAAGCAATAATAAAAAAAATTTCTTTTCACAGATTCTCTTAGAAAATGGTTAAAAGACTTGCGATCAGAACTGATGATTAAGAATAGGTAATCAGGGATTTATTTCTGTTGATTGTAGCCTTTATTTTCTTTTATTCATTTTAGATCACGGCAGAGTAGTATGCATAAAAACATTTTTTTTACGAACTCCTTTTTTAACAGTATTTTACAAATATGCATATCGACTGTGAGAGAGAGTGAGAGAGAATTGCTGCCACAGTCAGCTGTTTGTTCGCGTCATGTTAACTACAGTTGGAATTTGCATCTAAATGCTGTATTTTAATTTCTCCTCATGTATACGAGTATGTTTAATTTATCGAGCGATACATTATTTCAAAAGGCATTGTAATAGACTTGTAATGTAAATAGTTAAAAGACTGTAACAAAAAATGTGGTGTTCCGTGATCAAAATTCTCCATTTTCAGAATTTTACTTATTGCATGTTTTATGAAGAGAATTGCTGAGTCTTCTTCATTTTTTCGTTTGTTATTGTAAAAGTTTTTGTGCTACATGGAATGTGCCGCTTGAGAGTTACTAAACTTTTGTTCAACAAGGACTCCTCCCCCCCCCCCCTCTCTCTCTCTCTCTCTCTCTCTCTCTCTCTCTCTCTCTCTCTCGTAGTTAATAAAGAATTTATTGCAGTAAAAGAATTTATTAAAGTTAAGAATTTATTGCAGTTAAACAAGAATTTATTGTAGAGAAACAAGAATTTAGCGTAGTTAAACAAGAATTTCTTATAGTTAAACAAATAAACAAGAATTTATCATACGTACGGCAAAGCACTTATCGAAATTTGAAAGAATGTTCGCAGTTATATGGGGGTTTCCTGTCTTGGTGATTTTTCACCATCCACGAATAATCTGGGACTAATGAGGTCTTTTTCACCCTGACCCCGGGGCTTTCCCTATGAACTCCATTACTAAAGTAGCAGTAGATTATTTGACAGGTAGCTGATTCGATACGTAAGCAGTGGCAGATTTAAGGGGTGGGGGGGAGGGGGGACCTGGTCACCGGCGGCCCCCGCCCCCCTTTGATATGAGTAATAGGGCACTACTTTCTTTTAATAAATTATTATTAGTAGCAAAAAATTTGCTTAGTTAATAATTATTTCAGCAATTGTACAACAACAAAAATAATAACTATATATGTGCATGCATATATAAATATTTGTATATATGTATCGTATGTGTGTACGAAACACACACTCACACACGGTTATAGCGCCTCAGTGGCGTGATCGGTATGGTCGTGACCTGCCAACTCGGTGGCCGTGAGTTCGATTATCGGCATTCCATTGAGGGGTTAGAAATGTGTATTTCTGGTGATAGAAGTTCACTCTCGACGTGGTTCGGAAGTCACATAAAGCCGTTGGCCCCGTTGCTGAATAACCACTGGTTTCATGCAAACACACACACACGGTTATATTGCAATGAAGCAAATTTCCCTTCATGAACGTTGAAGCTGCAGTCAATTAAATACCGGTACGTGATACGATTACAGACATTGGGTTTGGCCTTCAGGTAGAGAGTAACATGACTACATGAAAAAAATGTGATAAGAGCTAAAGGTAAACTTAAGAATCATTTTGGCAAAGGTCAAGATAAAAGATACAAAGTTGATATTCATTTATTAATACTTTTAGAAATTTTCCAGTTCTTTTGATTTATATGATTCATTGTTCGTTTTTCTTTATGATAATAGTTATTATTATTGCTCAATTTTCCTTTAAAGCTCAGTAACGTTATTCATCTTGTATTAAGTTTCTTGCGCAGCCTAGTCTATAAGGATTTATTTGTTTTCTTCCTGTGCTTGGTTATTTTGATTTTCTCATTTTAGGCCTAGCCGTATGCATTGTGCAAAATATAGATAAAGAATAAAAATGTGATTCCCAATATTTGAACCAAGTTCCGGGAAAAACCATGACCATTAACTATCAAAGTTCAAAGTTTCCTTACAATATTGTGGATCTGCATAAAATGTTAGTACACGTAAGTTCACTCAGCGAAGCGTAAAATTAATTTAGTACGGCAAACTCTCAAACACAGTCGTACGTTGCCCTGACTTTTTGTTTTATTGCGCATTTCAACTTCAGCTAACAACATGGTCTTCAGGGTCAAACTAGTAATTCAGTGTGTGTGATTGACCTAATATCTGACATGGCCAAAGGTGAGCTCACACATGCTTAATAGTCATATGACTTGCTTTTTTTTTTTCTTAGCTAAAACGGTACTCCAACGTCATGTTGACAGATGTTGCTCTGTAGCAGATGACAGACAGTACGCTCAAAAGCGAAAATAAAATCAAAGCAAGTGTAAGAATGCTCCCTTAAACGGTGGATATATATTTATCAAGGTGCAACAATCCTAGAACTACTAAGTACGTTCAAGACATTGTTCGTACCCTTAAGAACGCTTATCTGTAAAGTTTGAGCAGCTGAAAGTATTACGTATAT
>NC_061108.1:116017463-116047463 GCF_015104395.2 Macrobrachium nipponense
AATCATTTTGATTTGATATTGAATGCAGTGAGTTCTTTCCAGCCCTTCGGACTGTTATTCATACTGTACTCAGCGGTACGTTTGGGTATGTACCGCAAACCACACTCGATCCCAACTATTGGATCTTAATCGTGTGCATCTGTCATTTAGAATTACGCTTTTGTTTCACCGGTCGAGGTTCTCAGGTGTTTTCACGAACTTGTTTTCATGCCTTCTCTTGGAAAGTTCTTCTATTCTAATAAGCAACACTACATTTTTCTTGCAACAGTCGATGCTAGTCTCAAGTTTAACGCCGCTCGAAGCCATATTCTTATAAAACAATTCATTTTTTTTATTCTTATACCCATGGAATTGTACATATTTTAACACATACGCATAGTTATCACTCACTGCAGCCAACATATCATAAAATTCAAATTGTTTTCATATCTACATATATGGCCCTGCTGTGGAAAGAAATGCCGAGATCTTAGCTTCCTGACTTAGAATCCAGTTATACCTGTAATTGGACTTTCAACCTCTATAACTCGGGCACTCCAAACGAAGTGACATGAGTATATGCAGATATCCTGATGTTTTTTTCGAAGCATAAATAAGTTGTAAAGTGCAAATTCTTTTTTTTAATTTGTTTCTGTCGCTGAAAAAACGTTTGTTTGTACATAACTTGCAATCACACTTAAATAACTTCTAATCATCAGAGGGTAGTCCTTATTAGTAAAAAAAAATCAAAGATATTTGCTCAATACGCATTAAATAAGACTTCTCCGTCCGGTTCTTATATGTCAACTCTCGGCCGGACGAGTTTTACTGCCTCTGAGGAGCCCATAAGAAGGTACGTCGCACTTAAAGATTTAGGGGCAGTGGTTCCAGATACGGCGGAAGAGATAAACAACGATTTCCTTTCACTACGTTCAAGTTGTTGTTCTGTTTGTAGGAAAATAAACGTTTTCTCTGTAAAGAAAATAAATATTTTCTGTTTGTAGGAAAATAAAAATAATTTTCGTTTCATAGAAAGGTAAAAATTTTCTGTTTATAGAAAAATAAACATTTTCTGTTTATAAGTAAAACATTTTCTGTTTATAGAAAAATAAACATTTTCTGTTAATAGAAAAATAAAAATTTTCTGATTATAGAAAAATAAAGATTTTATGTTTATAAAAAAATAAACATTTTCTGTGTATAAGAAAATAGATATTTTCTGTTTATAGAAAAGCAAACATTTTCTGTTCATAATAGAAAAATAAAGATTTTCTCTTCAAAGAACAGTATCAAAGAAAAGTAAACATTTTCTGTTTATAAGAAAATACCCATTATCTGCTCGTAAGAAAAAAAATTTTTCTTATAAGAAAAAAATGTTCTGTTTATAGGAAAAAAAGAAACCATTTTCTGTGTATAGATAAAATGAAAATTTTCTTTTCTATTCATACAAAAATAAACATTTCCTCGAGCGGTGGGGAACTTTGAGACTTAAAGAAATCCACTTGAAGCGAATCTCTGTCAAGCAATCAACAAAGAGGAGAGAGATGCCTTGACGAGTGTCCCGCTCTGGGAACAAATTCAGTCCTTATTTGATCACTTCGGTACGAAGACCCAGGAAAGCATCACGGGCTGATATTCACATGAAACGTCATCCGATATGTTTACATTTTGCTCTTTGGTTAAGATATAACATTACTTGGCCATTAAGTTATTCTCTGTTTCCTTGTCCTTGGTGAAGATGTGTAAATCTTACATAGCGTAAATTTGTTATTTATGTGACAAGCCCATTCAAGTTAAATACAAAGTCGAAGAAAAGCATTACATTATGGGTGATAATTATTTTCTTACAGTTTGTGACGCAGGGTAATTATATACAGCGCAATATGGCAACTTGTTGTTTTCCATTAATTCATATAAGCAAGTTTCTTCTCTTTGTGTACATATTCGTAACTATTATGCATATTGCAAAATGTTAAAATGTTATTACACACACTCACGGACACACGTACTTATATACATACATATATATATGTATATATATATATATATATATATGTGTGTGTGTGTGTGTGTGTGTGTGTGTGTGTGTTTATAATGCTTCACTCGTATGTAGCATATGAATAATGGATTTGTAAGACCTTGTGAATTTTTAAAGACATTTACAAACAAACAAAGTACGGTGCACAAAATCATATATTGTATTTATGAATCAAATATTCGTTTCGGTAACTTATTCACAGACGCGTTGATTTGCTCTATAAAGCTCCCTCTGTTCAGATGTGAAAGATATTATAGAGGAGCGGTGGCGGATTTATGGGTGGGGCACCTGGTCGCGTGGCCCTCTCCAGCCCCATGGATATGAATAATAGAGCATTGCTTTCTTTCAATAAATCAATACTAGTAGCAAACGTTTGCTTAGTTAATGATTATTTCAACAACAAAAACTGTATAACAGCAAAAATAGTAACAACAGCAACAACAACCGCTACTAGAGCGCCTCAGTGGCGTGGTTGGTATGGTCTTTGCTCGTCACCTCGGTGGCGAGTTCGATTCTCTGGCATTCTATTGAGGAGTCAGAGATGTGTATTTCTGGTGATAGAAGTTCACTCTCGACGTGGTTCGGAAGTCACGTAAAGCCGTTGTTCCCGTTGCTGAATAACCACTGCTTCCATGCGACGTAAAAACACCATGTATATATATGTATGCATACATGAATATATATAGATATAATTGTAACGTACACGTTATCTATATAGTATATATAATATAATATAATATATATATATATATATATATTAATATATATAGATCTGTGTGTGTGTGTGTTGTGAAGAGAGAGGAGAGAGAGAGAGAGAGAGAGAGAGAGAAAGAAAGAAAAGCCTAAGAACCACCCGCCCCCCCTTTGAAAGATTTATAGACCCGCCACTGTAGAAGGGCGAAGTTATTATGAATGACCACTCGAAAAGAACAATAATTCAATTGAGATAAGCCTGCAAAGCCATCGAATGCAACACAAAGGTACGCACAGTGTTAGAACAAAGAGAAAAGAGAAAAAGGGTAATAACAAAATATTTACAACAAATATTGATTAGAAGCTGTGCTTTTTCAGATGCCTGAGATGCCTGTCCATCTAGTATTTTTATTATTATTATTTTGTTTTTCTGTGGCTATCACATACCTCCAATTCGACTGGGTGGTATTTATAGTGTGGGGTTCCGGGTTGCATCCTGCCTCCTTAGGAGTCTATCACTCTTCTTACTATGTGCGCCGTTTCTAGGATCACACTCTTCTGCATGAGTCCTGGAGTTACTTCAGCCTCTAGTGTTTCCAGATTCCTTTTCAGGGACCTTGGGATTATTATTATTATTATTATTATTATTATTATTATTATTATTATTATTATTATTATTATTATCATTCAAACATATCCTGTTGAAAAGAATGGCTCTGTTTAGAAAATTAATTTTATATGATAACTTTTCTATTTGTTCTTATTAATCGCTTTTCTGTCTCAGCGATTTATTTAATAACTGGCTAATATTCATATTGATATTTAATAGAAAGGATGCGGGAATACTTTTTTAAAATTTTATCTTGAAAAACCATGGATTCTAGTGGCTGGTATATCAGAGTCCGTGTTCGGGCAGGGTTCCTGTATACCAGCATACAGTATACCAGTCGACGAAGCCTGCACGAACACGAACTCTGATATGCCAGCCACCACAATCTTTGGTTTTTTAAATAAAATGAAAACGCATTCCCGCATCCTTTCTAGTCATTACTAATATGAATATTGGCCATTATTAAATAAAATATTGTTGAGCCAGAATAGCGATTAATAAAGAAGATTAGAAAAGTTATATACAATTAATTCGCTAAATACAGCCATTCTTTTTATCAGAATATTATTATTATTATTATTGTTATTATTATTATTATTATTATTATTATTATTATTATTATTATTATTATTATTATTGTTATTATTAAAAGATATTACTGCATCAGCTGCATTTAACTTCTAAATAATCTTCTCTTTCCAATACCTGCTCTCTCTCTGCTATTGCAACTGGCTAGTATTGCGCCGATATGATTCATCAGGAGGAGTCAATTTCAGGGATATAGTTGCATTAAAATTTATCTATTACAAAAAGTAAATAGATCTATCAAGGTACAGGTCGACTAAAAACCAACCTTTATTTATTTATTAACTTTCTTTAATAAATAAATTTAATGCAACAATACCCCCGAAATTGACTCCTCCTGATGAATTCTATCGGCGTAATACTCGCCAGTTGTAACAGCAGAGAGAAAGCAGGTATTGGAAAAATAGAGAAGACTACAAGCTAAATGCAGCTGATGCAGCAATATCTTTCAATAATACCTGCTTGAAAGAGGGCCTACTTCCAGTATGTGATGATGATGATGATGATGATGATGATTATAATTATTATTATTATATTCGGAAGATGAACCCTATTCATATGGAACAAGCCCACTAGTGCCAATGACGTGCAATTCAAGCTTCCAAAGAATATAACGTTCATTCGAAGGAAGTTACAGAAGGTAACGGGAGATGTAGAATGAGATCAGTTATTAGAAAAACAGATCAATTTTCTAACAGAAACGGTTTCACTTCAAAATGAAATGTATATCTATCTAGATATACACGTGCACGCACGAATCCTATTGGGTTTATTTGACTTCCGATCAGGCACTTTTCTTTTCATTGGTAAATCCAAAAGACAAAGTATGAGAGACAATCACGATATCGTCAAAGGTGAGCCGTTTCGAAAGTTTGTTTTCATTGTGGTGGTAGTTTAAATCATTCTTTTTCGTCACCCCTGTTCTGCTGAAGCTGTTTATGCAGTACATTATTATTATTATTATTATTATTATTATTATTATTATTATTATTATTGGGGAATATCTGAGTGAGAACTAGAAAGAAATACAAGGTTAAAATTATTCAGTAAATGAGGCATTAAAATTCATCTCGTTGTCTGTGCATTCGCTGGGTTACGGGGAGGTCCGACAACCTCCACGTGTATAGAATGGATGTATTTTTTTTAGCATGTAAAAACACTTACCTGATCATCACCCCCGGTTGTAAAAACCTGTTCGTGGACTGGAAAGTCATGCCACCATACCTAGCCAATAGGAAGCAGGATCGCAAACTTGATCGACCAATGAAATGCGGGATAGGGTGGGCTTGGCATTCCACGAAACGATATGGAATAGTTAAAGTTTTATGATAAATCCAATAAAAAATTAAAGTTTTTACGTTGCTTACGCAGTATGAACGTTTTCAATGTTGCAACTATTGATAAATTTGCTATTACCTTATTGATAACTGACCCTTACCAGTGATGGTACTGAAGATTACTAACAATTTGAGTACAGAAAATCATGATGGAAAAACGTAACTGCGAGATTTTCATGTCTATTTGTGTTTTATATGAAAAGTGATTTTTTTTTGTCTGACGTGTCGTACAAGGACTTCTCTACACTTAATGATCTTTATAAAGGTTTCTCTTACACTTTGTGTCTGAAACTTGTATAGATTACTACGTCTCTTGTCCAAATTTGTTGTTTTTATATCCTCAAGTAAATATGAAACAGAATTCTGTAATGGAGGATATTGTTCTAATTAAAACGGCTATATAAAAAATAGTAAAGAATGAAATGAATCCATTGGCCGCGGCTGAGAAGCCCAAGTCACGATGGAGCGATACGGACGAAGATCCAGTTCCAGCGGAACGTCCTGTTTGGTGCCTGTAAAAGAACCAGATCCTGAGCGGCCAAACAGCGCAGTTTATCTCGTACCACGTTGACCAACTGACTGAGGGAGGACGATGTCTCCTCTGTCGGCCGTGGTTTTCAGACTATGCTAGGAATATTTTCTGGTTGAAAAGGACGTGAAAACTTACTTGGTGATGATTTAATGACTGGTGTTTGTGAAAATCCACCGAATAGTGTTCGGACCCAAGAGATAGGAAACTTCGAAAGGTACGAAGTTGGCTGGACTGAAGAGTGATGATGTAAGGACCTCGATAAAAAGTCTTTTCGGACAGTAATTATTGTGAATGCTTGTTTGCCAAGGTATGGCAGTGCATGACATTACATCCGCCCATTTATTTAGTGGCAGCAATTTCGAAGTCCAGTGTGAAAAAAAAGGGGTCTTTTAGATGTGAAAGAAGGACAGGTGGTACCACAAGGGCTTTACGGACCTGCTTGCACGTTGACCAACTGTGAAATCGACACCCACAGAACAAGTTGCATGATTATGTGCTCGAAGATTTATTCTACAGTGGCTGAACCAAAACAAGAAGCGTACGCCACCATGTTCAGTGCACAAGGAGTTTATTTCAGCATTAAGAAACCAATTTTCCCACAGTTCATTTCCATTTTGAGTTTTAAGAAGCTACTCACCAGAGTGGAAAGTGTCCCACGAATCATTTCTTGGCTGGGTTGGCGAACGTGTGTTACCACGCAAGAAAAATTGAATATTCTTAACCAGCGCTGGATGCCAGCCAAGTGCGTCAATAGTTAACTTCCACCTTTGGTGTTTGTTGTTGACCTGCCTTCTTTGTAATTGACTACAGGTAGCCTCGGGGGATGAATCGAGTCCAACCTGTTCGAAGGACACTTCGTAATCTTTTCTGATTTCAAGAATGACAGAAGCCCCCGCCGAGTTTCGTCTGTTACAGAGCGGATGCCAAACAATAAAGCGTTTTGCTCTCCATAATTTCATGTTACAGGCTTAAATTCTACTCCATGTGAGACTTTATGAGAAATATGATGTCAGAAATAAAAAACGATGAAAAACGTGCAAAGTATTTGAAATTAGAAATGTATATTGAGAAAATTAAATGTGATGCAATTGGCGTAAATTGTACATAAATGTAATTTTTAAATACTGTGTAATGTAAAAATTCTAAAAATAAAGAAAAAAAATGATTTTAACCACCCTAGTCACATGGATGCGAAAACTCTCCTTAAAAGCAAACTCTCTCTCTCTCTCTCTCTCTCTCTCTCTCTCTCTCTCTCTCTCTCTCTCTCTCTCTCTCTCTCGTACAAGAAGCATCGTCTGCATAACGGATTGTCCATCATCTCAGTTTGATATAGCGTTATATACTTATTCAAGTAAAAAAAGCTGAACAGTAGTAAGATATTTAAGATTATTCTACTTCTAGATAAATAGTTAATGCTAAACGCGGTTGCATCATACTTGATTGTAGTCGGACATACTGCTATTGTCATGCATACACAATATATGTATGTAAATATGTATATATATATATATATATATATATATATATATATATATATATATATATGTGTGTGTGTGTGTGTGTGTGTGTGTGTGTGTATGAAAGTTTTGAATAAATTCATAATGTCATTTGTCTAGAAACTGATTCCTTGGGAATAGTGTAGCATTCATCAAATAAATCAAAATTTACGTGGGAAACAAAAAGCTATTCGAGTCATATATATATATATAGTATATATATATATATATATATATATATATATATATATATATATATATATATATATATATATATCGGGTGTTTTCAAGGAAGGACACCAATCATAGTGAACTCACATTATCTTTCCTAAATAAGTAGATTTGACTGGTTATTGTGGGCTACTCCTCCCATAGATCATCTGCCTGTTTATGCTGTTCAGGTTGCAGAATATCACACTGTTCCTGATAATCCAGATTTTACAAAAGGCTATAAAAATGTTTGCAGTTTCATTTATACGTTTTAACGCAAGTAGTAATAATCCATTTAATGGAACATATGCAAAAGGCATTTTTTTTTTTTTTTTTTTTCAGGCGCCTGCGAGTTACTTGTTCCAGACGACTGAACTAGTGTGATCTTTTGAAAGCGTTGGATAGGAATAATCTCCGGAGTCTTTTTTTTTAGTAAAATATTTTCGAGCCCCAAAACGCTCATTTATGGTTAGAAATACAGTCTTTTTTTCTGTCATAAATGACTTCTGGCTGACACTAATAGCTAAGTTTCTCACGTAACTTTACATGCGTCTAGTGAATGCCGCAAAATTACTGATTAGTCAATTCTGGGATCCTCCTACGTTTGTATTGAAATTAATGACATTTATTTCTAGACACATAAGAACATGGATTTATTTTCATCGTTCCCATTGGGGTCTCATTCCGATCAGGCATCGGCAAAATTGTGTGTTTTGAACTGTTTTTAAGTACCCTCCCGACTAATGAGCCAGCATTCAGCAAAGGTATAGATTCTAATGAGAAACGAGACCCGTCTGTACATGGCAAGTAGGTCTTCCAAAAATATATCCCGAGTTTAAAAATAATCGAACACTTAGAAGACTTAAGGACAGATAAAAATAGCATCTACTTGAAAAGCATGACCTCAGAAGCAATTGGCAGCTACGGCAAAGTTGCTCCCCACCTCTGGAATTTGGCGAAATTATTTACGGTTCTCTACAGCGTTCCTGGGGTTCTTAGCTGCAACCCCTTGCATTCCCTTGACTGTACCGCCTTTCATATTCTCTTTCCTCCATTATACTTTCCATCCTCTCCAAACAATTGTCTCATAGTGCAGTGCTAGGTTTTCCTTCTGTTGCAGCATTAAAACCTTTTTTGCTCGCAATTTCCCTTTCGGCAATGAATAACTTCTTAGGTCCAAGCGCTTGGCATTTGGCCGAAATGTTAAATTCCATTCCAGTTATATTCTTTCTGCAGTTGGTCACCCGAATTGAACTTCCGGGTATGTTATCCATTCCTGCCAGTTCCTGAGTACGTATCCAAAGGGAAAAATTTTTGCATAGGTCTATTTCCTCCGGTACAAAGAATGTAGAAAACGCTGTTTTGTTCCGGCGTCGATACCCATGCATAGTTGAAGTGACGCCAGTGCATTGTGTTAATCAACCGATTAGCTATTCAGTGTTCCTTTACAACTTTGAGCCTGGATGTATCTGTATGGCCAGTGTTGTTAATCATGCCTAAATTCATCTCTCGGGTGGGAGAAAATGTCTTTGACCAGATTGCTGTATCTCGGTAGGTATTACTCTCCCTTTATTTGAACGGAGCTCTGTTCCGTTAAAAGCTATATCAGTTTAGGCCTTTGTCCAACAGGGAAAACGTTCGTTTCAGTTGCAGTCCTGAAGGGCACGATTTAACGGCAACCCTTTAAGTCCGAGTTAGAGGGGACAAGCACCAAGGTTGCTTACGTAGTCTGTTGGTGGTGTCATACCTCCATTAATGCATAATCAAGAGGTAGTAGGGAAAAACAGGTAAAAGCAAATTCTTTGTCTTTTGTTTTTTATTCCACAAGCATTCTAAGGAAGCCGTATAAACCTCAGTAACACGTGATCTGAATAACGTCCGAGCTGGGATGAGGCTAGGCTATAATGAATTTACGATAGGCTCTCGTAGACAAAGTAGATGATGCGATCATTTATTTTATTTGTAAACCCTGCGGTACATTTGGCAAAGCTCTTCGAATACCATGCCACGGTTATGACAAGTTTAAGTTATTTTTTAATCTTCTTGTATTAAAAATGAATTGAAGGACTTTTTAGTTGAAAAATACTGATTTCTGGGACAAATCTGTATAGAAGTATCTTTTTATATACCAACGTTAAATATGATTTATATCCCGTGAATTTTGTACATTTTACGCCACTGTTAATTCCTTAGCTCCGCTCTGCCACTCGGTTTTGGTCCTGCAATAGTAATTCTTAATTGTGTTCGTATTACTTGGTACGAATATAAGTTGACTTACGCTAAGGCTTTTGGAATCGGCCCAACATAAGATAGTATCTTATTTCCGGAAAATCCAGATAAGGTGAAATAGTGGGTAGGTTCAACTGGCTCTTTCCCCGTCCCTATTAATCCGGATTGGAGAGGATTGACTGGAGAAGGTCGTTGAGATTTGCCGCTTCGATGGCTGGTTCTTACGAATGGAACAACAGGCTTATATGGGAATACAACTTACAGCGATTATCATCAGTGATTACTCCGACATAACGAGTAAAATAGAAAATAGGATTTTTTTTCCTTTTTTTAGAAATTAGTGGCGTAAAATCCAAAAAAGTCGTCTTACATTTATCATTTGATAATTAGCAAAACTAACTGTAATGCAATACGATTTATAGAGGAAGGTCTGTCTGCAGAGACGTGTAAGAAGTTAGGGACGGGTAGAGCATGTGCACAAAGAAGGGAAAAAATGAAGGACACGGAGAAGAATTTTCTGTATTATAATAATGGGACATAAGATATTTATGATAATTCAGGATAAGTAGTTAATGATAAACGCGGTTGCATCATACTTGATTGTAGTCGGACATACTGCTATTGTCATGTACACACACGCACACACAATATATGTATGTAAATATTTATATGTATATATATATATGTATATATATATATATATAATATATATATATATGTATATATATATATTAATATATATATATATATATATATATATATATATATATATATATATATATATTTGGACCATAATCGGGTGTTTTCAAGGAGGAACAACAATCATAGTGAACTCACATTATGTTCCCTAAATACACAGATTTGACTGGTTATTGTGGGCTACTCGTCCCGTAGATCATCTGCCTGTTTATGCTGTTCAAGTTGCACAATACCACACTGTTTCTGATAATCCAGACTTTACAAAGTGCTATAAAAAAGATTTTTGCTTGTTTCATTTATACTCTTTAACGCAAGCGGTAATTTAATGCAACATATGCAAGGAGCTTTTTCAATTCTGATTCATCTTTTTTTTTTCTTTCTTTTCAGGCACCTGTGAGTTATTTGTTCTAGACGACTGAACACGTGTGATCTTTTGAAAGCGTTGGATAGGAGTAATCTCCGGAATGATCTTTTTTTCTGTCAGAAATGACTTCTGGCTGACTCTAATAGCTAAGTTTCTCACGTAACTTTTCAAGAGACCCGTCTGCACATGGCAAGTGGTAGGTATTCCAAAAATAGAGTCCGAGTTTAAAACTAATCGAACATTTAGAAGACCCAAGGACAGATAAAAATAGCATCTACCATTGATGGCCGTGTATTGAAGAAAAGTTATTCATGGGGTATATTCAAGAGAAATAGACAAGCATGACCTCAGAAGCAATTGGCAGCGACGGCAAGGTTGCCCCCCCCCCCCCCCCCCCCTTTCCCACACACATACACACGCACACACACACACACACACACGCACACAAAAAATGACCAGCGAAACTTCCCATATGGATCAAGAATAAGCTCGAAAGATAAGGTAATAAGATTGTTTCGACTTAGGCAACCAATGATGTGAATTAAAATCCCTTTGTATTTTGGAAATACATTAAAAACGAAAAAATTCACTACAGATTCAAGACTAAATGGTCTCCTCTTCAGATGATTACTGCATAATACAGTAAAAGAAGGAAATTGCAGAGGCAGCATTTTTTTTCACTCTCTAAACATTTGTAGTTTTCTTTCTTTTATTGTGTTATACTGTAATCACCGGAAGGAAGAGGAGACCAGTTGGGCTTGACTCTGTAGTGATTTTTTTTTTCGCTTTTAATATATCTCCAAAATACAACGGGATTTAAATTTATTCTTACAACACAACAAGTGTGCGTATTATATTGATTTCTTTTTAAATGATGTATTGACAAGAACTAACTTTTTAAGACTTACAGGACATGAAAATCCGACTACTTATCCCTGACGGTCGCCGCACTGAAAAATTGATCCGTGCTGACTAAGGTTATCTATCCACTTCCCAAGAAGCGGCGTCGTTTTTTATCGAAGCAAAAGCTGACTAAATAAAGTTAACATCCACATTGTATAACCTTTTTACCAAGCCCTCTTAACAGTTGTATTTCTTCTGGAATTTGGCGAAATTGTTTACGGTTCTCTGCAGCGTTCCTTGGGTCCCTAGCTGCAACCCTTTGCATTCCCTTGACTGTACCTCCTTTCATATTCTCTTTCCTCCATTATACTTTCCATCTTCTCCAAACAATTGTCTCACAGTGCAGTGCGAGGTTTTCCTTCTGTTGCAGCATTAAAACCTTTTTTGCTCGCAATTTCCCTTTCTGCGCTGAATAACTTCTTAGGTCCAAGCGCTTGGCATTTGGCCTAAATGTTAAATTCCATTCGTTATAATCTTTCTGCAGTTGGTCACCCGAATTGAACTTCCGGGTATGTTATCCATTCCTGCCAGTTCCTGAGTACGTATCCTAAGGGAAAAATTTTTTGCATAGGTCTATTTCCTCCGGTACAAAGAACGAAGAAAACGCTGTTTTGTTCCGGCGTCGATGCCCACGCATGGTTGAAGTGACGCCAGTGCATTGTGTTAATCAACCGATTAGCTATTCAGTGTTCCTTTACAACTTTGAGCCTGGATGTATCTGTATGGCCAGTGTTGTAATTCATGCCTAAATTCATCTCTCGGGTGGGAGAAAAGGTCTTTGACCAGATTGCTGTATCTTGGTAGGTATTACTCTCCCTTCATTTGAACGGAGCTCTGTTCCGTTAAAAGCTATATCAGGTTAGGTCTTTGTCCAACAGGGAAAACGTTCGTTTCAGTTGCAGTCCTGAAGGGCACGATTTAACGGCAACTCTTAAAGTCCGAGTTAGAGGGGACAAGCACCAAGGATGTTTACGTTGCCATGTTGATGGTGTCATACCTCCATTAATGCATAATCAAGATGTAGTAGGGAGAAAACAGGTAAAAGCCATCTCTTTGTCTTTTGTCTTTTATTCCACAAGCATTCTAAGCAAGTCGAATAACTCTCAAACGTCCGAGCTGGGATTAGGCTAGGCTATATGAATTTACGATAGGTTCTCGTAGACAAATAAGATGATACGATCATTTGTTTTATTTGTAAAGACCATGCCACGGTTACGACAAGTATAAGTTATTTTTTAATCTTCTGTATTAAAAATTAATTGAAGGACTTTTTAGTTGAAAAATACTGATTTCTGGGACAAATCTGTATAACAGTTCTTTCAAAATACCAAATTTTCAATAAAATTTATATCCCGTGAATTTTGCTCGTTTTACGCTACTGTTAACTCCGTAGCTCCGCTCTGCCACTCGGTTTTGGTCCTGCAATAGTAATTCTTAATTGTGTTCGTATTACTTGGTACGAGTATAAGTTGACTTACGCTAAGGCTTTTGGAATCGGCCCAACCTAAGATAGTATCTTATTTCCGGAAAATCCAGATAATCGGAAATAGTGGGTAGGTTCAACTGGCTCTTTTCCCGTCCCTATTAATCCGGATTGGAGAGGATTGACTGGAGAAGGTCGTTGAGATTTGCCGCTTCGATGGCTGGTTCTTACGAATGGAACAACAGGCTTCGTTTGGGAATACAACTTACAGCGATTATCATCAGTGATTACTCCGGCATAACGAGTAAAATAGAAAATAGGATTTTTTTCCGTTTTCAGAAATTAGTGGCGTAAAATCCAAAAAAGTCGACTTACATTTATCTTTTGATAATTATTACCGTGTCAGGAGACGAAACAGCGATTAAACCAGTGAAATGGAACGAACATTTAACTATGAGAATAAAGACAGCAAAACTAACTGTAATACAATACGATTTATAGAGGAAGATCTGTCTGCAGAGACGTGTAAGAAGTAAGGGACGGGTAGAGCATGTGCACGAAGAGGGGAAAAAATGGAGGACACAGAGAAGAATTTTCTGTACAATAATAATGGAACATAAGGGGCAAAAGGGCAAAAGATACATGTGGCTGCGAAGCGAATCTGTATACAAACGCCGATCGTGACCCTGATTTTCATTTTTGGTTAAGGGGGAAGGCGGTAAGATGAGGATGTAGGCCCCATGCCCATGTCTTTGCAAATGGTCGCAAGGGGTTCAAAACTTAGCTTCGAGTGGCTTTCATCAACGGTCACCAAGCCAAGAACTGGCCAGACTCACCAAACGATATTATTTGACATGGTGAACATATTACTGAATGGCATGCATAGTATAATGAGACACAACTCCGATCCAATCAGTATTTTATTTATCAACACATTAGATTCAAAATTACAGTCGTTGATCTCAAAATTTTTTCGAAAATTCATTCCAAAAGTGTCAGTGCAAATGTAGGCTACTAATTGTACTCGTCTATAATTGAGGAGAAACGATTAACCATCTGTGCAACATTCTGACAGTTTATAAGTAAGTGGCTTTAAATAAAATATATAAATGTACTTACAAGAACACTAATTACACTTAAATATAATAACTTACATCTTACTTATTATCACATATTATTCCAACTTATTTCTTCGAGAAAAATAGAAATATGTAGATTGTGTTTCATCTGTCAAAGCAAAGTCTAGTGATTGGACAATGCCACCATTTTGGAGGATCCAAATTATACCAGTCACCACATAGGGGCACTTGCTCATCTTTGTATATAAATAAATGTGGCTATTCATTAATACAATACATACACACATATACGTATATATAGATATATAGGTATGTATGTATAATACATACATTATATATATATATATATATATATATATATATATATATATATATATATAAACACATACATACACACACATATAAGCCTAGGTACGTGAGTAAGCATTTATGAATTCAATAATTTTTGATAAAGGTGTCTTTGGTGATTTAGTCTCAAAAATAGGAAATGATTACGTCCGGTAAAGCACATTTTTTTCTTTTATTCATCTGTTTATTTTACTTGGTTTGAAACCATAAACTACATTGCGCCCTTTTTTATAATGACCACAGAGGCTCTTTATTCATTTTCATGAAGCCTTGACTATAGAAATGTTCCAATAGGAACCAACCAGAATATACAATTTTGTTCTTGCGCATTTGCGTACGTATGCTACGCATTTCAACAAACGGTAAATAGTCACAGAAAAGTGTTTTTGTGTCCGTTGATGACTACACATAGCAGTCAGGATTATTACGAAAAATCATCCATTCGAAAGATAGGAAAGGATATGAAGTACTCCAGGGTGACTCTTTATGACTTCTACCTTCGAGAACTACCACGCATTAAGGCACTATGGTAGGAGACATTCCGATGAGAGGAAATATCACGGCCTTCGCTCCTTGTCATAAATGAGCTTGTTCCAGCGAGAGAAAGTATGTCTTGTCGAAACTATACTCGCAATATTTCCTGAGAGCACCTTCAGGTTTAATTAAGAGAATGTCCCAGATAAAGATGAAGATGGCATGCAACACAGTCAAGATGTTCTTATCACTCCCGGTGCGAAGCATTTTCTAATTTGATTGGTTCTTGAATAGACGAGACTTTGTTCTTAACCACGTCACTCATTACTGCCTAGGTTTCGTATCGTCAGCATTTGAATTGTCTTTGTTACAGTAGGCTGTGTCGAAATATGTGATTTGTATGCCACTATCACCCATCCTGCCTTAGTCAAGAGATAGATTCACTACTTATGTCTACAAGAGAAGAGTAAGTGAGTACTAATAGTGCTATAAGACCATCTGTAGGTTGATCACTCAGTCTAACATTCACTACTCAGTCTAACATTCACTACTCTTGAATAGCAGGAACGAACAGGGCTCCAATTGCTGTATTTGAGTTGGACGACGGTCTTTACTTTCTTACAAGAAGAAAAATCTTTATTAATAAGTCATCATACTTTCAAGTTTCAACTCCAAGCATGGATATGACAAGCAACGAAGGAAATAAACCATTAATATTTCAGATATTCTGCTTTAGTTTACAATCTTGACTGCATGCTCGATTTAACACAGTGCAAACATCACCCAATATTATGTCACTAATCGTTACCAGATAGGGAGAGAAAACTGCTTCCTTGTGAATACTAAATTCATCGCATTGTGAATTGTTCAAGACAGCTCGGATGTAATCAAGTCGAAGAAACAAGAACTTGTGGAACCCATTCAGTGATATGCACAACATCTAAAAGCATTTCTAAAAACTCCAACACTTAGGTCAAATCTACTGGCCAGCAAGTAAGGAAAATGAAGATGGGTCCTCAGTTCTACTAAAGTGAGCCTAATTCTGCTAACTGACAAGATCAGGTCCCGGTAAGAAGGAAAGTTAGAAAACCTTAGAATCTCATGTAGTAGTGCCAAATCTTACTGGCCTGCAAATTTAAGTTTTCGCTGGAGGATAAAATATCTTTACATTACCCATACTGAGACTGCTAGCCCACACAATGGTTTTGGCTGAAAGAAAAATAGCCTAATTCAATCTCTTATGGCAGGGCCAATTCTTGCCAGGAATTAGGTATTGGCCAAAGAAGAATAAGTTTGTAATGTTCCCGTGGCCTGGCCAAATTTTGCTAGCCCACAAGGCACGATCCTGGCCGAAAGAAATATAGAAAGATGAATTAAGGCAGGGTTTAACCTGTTTGCCTGTAAATCCAAGGTTTCGCTCAGAGTAAGTAAGTTCCATTAAATAATCTATGGTGGGATAGAGACCCATAGCTGTAAGGTGAGCTTCTGAGCGACATAAAGGTAAAGAAATTCTAAAATCACTTGGATGAAATGAATCCTGTTGTCCTGTAAGATCAAGGCCAGACCGAGAGAAGAGAGAGAAAAGATATCTTTAAATCTTCTTTAGGGGACAAATTCTACAGGTGCCCTGTAGGACATCAAGTTTGTCTTAGCTGAAGGAAAGACAGTTTATCTTCAGGAGGACACGAACCCTGCTACCCAACAGATTTTGTTCTCTACCAAAAGATAATACCAAAATCCTTTAAATCTCTAACGACTGGAGTGAATCCTACAAGCCCGAAGGTCAGGTCATGGCCAGGCAAAACGATGCAATAATCATTTTCTTAAAGCTGTACGTTTCTTTTCTCATTATGATGTATATTTACAAAAGTATCACCTTTACATAGTATATCAACACACCACTCCATCAGTAATCCATTGCTGCCTGTTGGCCACTACAGTCCATTCGTTCACAAAAATACTTTTTTGCTTTGATTTATGTGGCTGAGGCGGCAGAGGGGAAGTAGGAGGCTCTTATGCCACCAAGAGGAAAGTGGCAGTGGTGAGAGCGAAGCACACGAGCATCGATGCTAACGTTCCTGTGGAGACAAAAATGCATTTAGCTCTCTTCAATGTCCTCAGCCCCGTCACAGAACTTTTAGAGGTGTTGGTACTGTTATCATTATTCGTTAGTATCATTAGCTTTGGCTGCTGGAATAGTATTAGTGAAGCTTGAGTTTAAACAAGTTTGATGTCTTCTATGTTGTTAGTCTAGGTTTACCAGAGGCTGGAAATATGTCTAATATTGTGCACTTGTCATATATGCGTATATTTATATACATATCCACATATATATATAATATATACACATGAATACATGGGAACTGTGAGTTACTTAACAGTAATGAGTGTATAAGAGTCACCTTGTGCTCCTGAGCCGAACTTAGGGAGGATGTCGTTGAGCGCAGCCAACATCTCATTGTTGAATACTTTCTTCTGGTCTTCGGACAGAGCCATGGCTACAGTTGAGGGGAAGTTTTGGATCTGGCTCACTTTCATCCCCTGAGAGAATGAGGGAAAACGTTTAATTTCATTGTGCAGATGTCATTTTAAAGAAGAGCTGTTGTATTTAAAAATTTTACACAGCTTTCTGACTGGGGTTATACATGACAGTTGGAGGGAACAGATCAAAACAAAACAATAGGAGTTTTAGATGTAGATTTCTTATAATGCCTATAACCCCACTGAAATTTACATGCAATGGAAGAGAAACCTGTATTTTAGAAAGCACAGTCCCTATAATGTCAGATTGATATGGAATATATATAAAATGAGAGCATTCTATCTATAAGCTTCCTGAACCTGGCATTTTGTGAATCAAAGCTTTCGTAATCTCAAAACACAGCCTCTGCCATTGTTAATGAGTCTCAGAATAATGCTCACAACGTTGAATTATCGCTAAAAGTAAAGAGAACCCTCCTCGAAATGACAACATATCCTTCTCTGTAAGTCATCTCATTATAAGGTGACCATGAGTTAGAGAAAGAACTCCGATCGAAACTCACCTTCATACTTTCCGGCGGAATAGACTGAAGGCTCTGGACGGATAGTCCGGTCATGCTGCCTGCTGGGATGGTCATCAGCTTCTCGGGAGCAAGGCCACCAATAATACCTCCCAGTTCATTGACCTGAAGAAAGTACCATGCGGGCATTAGTAGTTGGAAGTGCCATGAGGGTATTAGAAGTTGAAAGTGCCATGAGGGTATTAGAAGTTGAAAGTGCCATGGGGTTATTAGCAGTTGAAACCGCCATGGGGTATTAGTAGTTGAAAGTGCCATAAGGTTACTTGTGGTTAAAAGTGTCATGATGAAGGTATTAGTAGTTGATAGTGCCATGGGGGTATTAGTTATTGAAAGTGCCATGATGTTAATAGTAGTTGAAAGTGTCATGAAGGTATTAGCAGTTGAAACTGCCATGGGGGTATTAGTAGTTGAAAGTGCCATGAGGTTATTATTAGTTAAAAGTACCATGAGAGTATTAGTAGTTGTAAGTTCCAAGGGGGTAGTAGCAGTTAAAAGCGCCATTGGGGGTATTAGTAGTTGAAAGTGTCATAAGGCTAGAAGTAGTAAAAGTGCTATGAGGTACTAGTAGTTGAAAGTACAACGAGGGTATTAGTGGTTAAAACTGCCATGAAGGTATTAGTAGTTAAAAGTGCCATGAGGGTATTAGTAGGTAAAAGTGCCATGAGGGTATTAGTAGGTAAAAGTGCCATGAGGGTATTAGTAGTTGAAAGTGCCATGAGGGTATTAGTAGTTAAATATGCCGTGAGGGTATTAGTAGGTAAAAGGGCCGAAATGGTATTAGCAGCTGAAAGTACCACACTGATGACATCATCACGCGTTCTTTCTCTTTCATCCACTTTTTTTTATTAAATGAACAAATTAACTAGCCCTTTATGATCGAAAGGAAGTCGACCGTCGACTGGTCATCTTTCATTACGTTCAGTCTCCCTTGCCAGCTTTTAGGAAGGGAAATTTTCAGATTTTAGAAACTCAAATGTCCTTTAATATCTAATTCGCTCTACCTCGGAATTAATATACTTTTATATATGTAAACCGCAGGGGAATTTTGTAGTTGATAATGATTTCGTCCTCTCGTGGGTTCGAACCTAACAAGCGAATTTGGTATTAAAGGACATTTGTAGCTCGAAAGATTTATATGAATCACGGTGGTGTGATAATTCTATATATAATATATATATATATATATATATATTATATACTATATATATATATATATATATATGTGTGTGTGTGTGTGTGTGTGTGTGTGTGTGTTCTGGAATTGTTATTCGTTAAACTTACGGTCGCAGCGTCCCAGGTGGATGTGTCGCCATATGCAGACAAGGTTTTCTTGGCAAGGTCTTGCACCACCATGTCTGGGCAGTCCATCAGTGCTTTTATTGTTGGCATTGCATCTCTGTACAAAGAAAATGAAACCGTTTATTGATTTTATGGAAATATTTATGTAGTAAGTATATTTGCACTATATATATTATTTTATATCTATATAGTATATATACTATTATTATATAAGTATAGATATATAGATTTCTATATTTATATATATACTATAAATTATATAGTACATAATAAATGATATAGTTATATAATTATAATAATATATTTAATAACTATACTATATATATATATATATATGTTTATATATATAAGATAATATATATATGTATGTATGTATGTATGCATACATATATATATGTATATATATATATATATATATATATATATATATATATATATATATATATATATATATATATATATAGTATATATATGTATATATATATGTGTATATGTAAATATATACGCATATATATTATATATACTATATATATATATTACATATATATATATATATATATATATCGTATAAGTAAATAAATAATGATCATTAGGCCTAGCCAATTATGTCTAATATAGGAGAGTTGTACTCTTAGAAGTCTTCAAGGGAATGATCGCCAAAAACAAGTTAGTAAATAGATAAGAATGGATTACAGATAAAATAAAACTCTCATTTCTGTATTAAAGGAGGATGCTGTGAAAATACTGCCTTACATTCAGTGCGATGATTTATCACACCTGAATAAACCTTAGTTATAAGTATCGCGGTTGTAGGTTGTATGTTTAGTGTTACTATCCCTCTCTCTCTCTCTCTCTCTCTCTCTCTCTCTCTCTCTCTCTCTCTCTCTCTCTCTCTCTCTCTCTGTTCACATTTACACGATTTCTTAGAAATAATACATGTCATGAAATTTAATATTCAACAGATTTCCATCCTAAAGGAATTCAGAGGTCTGCTATAACTCGCCTGAATGCCGCGACTGGAATGGCTTCGATGGTGGTGGAGTTGAATCCACAAATAATTTGGTTAGCGTACCGGAGATCCTGTACAGTCATGCTATTTGATGCCTTCCACTCCTGAAGGGTCTTCTTGGCCAGCTCCTTCATCTGTCAAATATCAAGAAATGAACTAATAAATAAACATTTTCGTAAGTCATCTTCTCAAGAGGAACAACTTAGTGGTGGAACTAGAGTTTTCTTACCATTCCAAGGGAGGTAAAGAATATTGTGTTATCCTTTGAGGGACATTCGTAGCTACTTACAGATTAAACCTTATAAGTTAATCTTATTATTCAAGGTGGAAAAAGGGTCTCTAAGCTTGAAACATCATTGAATCCCGGTGCGTTGGAGGATTTTTCCTCTCGGCTTGTCGTGATTCATTGGTATCGTTAATAGTACTATACACATCAGCAAGGAACTATAACAGATCTGACCACTCAATGGAACTAAGAGAAATGCAGGTCCGGAATTGATCTCGTCAAAAAGTGAAAACCAGACTCATAAAATTTGTTGGCAAGGAAAATCAAGTTACTCATATTACAATTTCTGGACACTTATCCCATCTTGAATTAACCGTCACTGTTTTTTCCAACCTTCCAGGTAAACCGCTGAGGAAAGTCCAGTAAAAAAGGTTATTGTCAACAGAATTAAGCAGCAACACGTCTCCAAGTATTATTTCTTCCAGTGATGGTGCTAATACTGCAATGATTTTTAGGATTTAAAGTGGAATAATCGCTGACATAAATTGCTCTACCATTTAAGGTTTTAAGTCAAGATTTGCTGAATCTAATTGTCAAGGATATAACCCGGATGTCAACAAAGTTCAGGTGAGGGGTCTCTTGCATATAGTACTCTGCTCTACTGTTTTGTGTGACTCACAGTCCGTATTCATAGTTAAGAACAGTGCGCGAACCGTAAAACATCTTGAATTACTAAATAAATTGAAGATAAAAAAATGATTTGGACACAGAAAGAAATGTGATAGTTTGCTTTATTGTGTTTCATTAGCATGAAGTTTCCTTTGTAATAAGGTATTCCTGCTCTTTATAAGCGTAACAAAGTAAAAAATACAGTGATGTTAGGTGATTTCTATATGAAGTCGATTGGTCGTTTATGCTTTATGCATAAATATACCTTATACATTAAGTGTTTGATCAGCATTAGAGTCCTTGACTATTGCTTCCTGTCGTTCAGTTAGGAAATATAGTTAAAATAATTATAATTTCGAGATAGAAAGGAGAAATTTCACTATCGCTCAGGAAATGGTACAGGTCAGCGACCCTTCGTTAATCGCGCGATTAAAGGGAGTTTCCCCTCATCACCTTAATGCAAAGGTCTAGAACTGTGTTTGCTCGATAATCTTTCTAAAAACCCATCGGCTTAATTGCCGTGTGAGCAGTTACCGCTTATCTCTTGCATGCTGACAGATAACTTAAGGTTCTTCGTCTGTTTTGTTGGTGAGTTGCTAGTGATTTATACTCATTACAAGTTTTAAAATAATTTTGCTTCCTATTCATAACATTCATTTTTATTTTGAGAGGAGAGGAGAGGGGCGAGGGGCGGGATGGATATTCTGCGCAGTGTTCCGTGTCTCAAAGTCTCGTCGTAACGGTTCTTCTGATCAGGAAAGGAGTCTTCTCAAATATTCAACATTTTCTCCTCAGTCTTTCTGGAAAGCTCGTCCATAGCCTTTATGTCCGTTATGTTAGTTAGTTTGACAAAACACTATTATAATGCTTCTAAGACAAATATCCTTTTTCTCTCTCTCTCTCTTTTTTTTTTTTTTTTTTTTTTAGCTCATGGCCTTTCTAGAATCCCAAAGGATTTCCTAAACTTGCAAGATCCTTCAATACTTTTGGAAGCAGCACTCTGTGGAAGCATATCCTGAAGGTCTCCCACCACGGACCATGTCTATTCTGCCTTCAGTAAGGCGAGTCCTTTTCGTAAGTGCTGCGTGAAATTCACGTTTACACACCTTCGACATTCTTTGGAGTAATGTTCTCCTTTCAAACGGGTTTTCCATGCACAGAATTCCAGGAGACAATTTCTGACCAAACTGAGTCACCTGAACTGTCGTTTTTCTCATATAAAACTATATGTTTCCGCTTGAAACATTCAAGGGATGTAAAGCAAGCAAGCAGTTAAAAAGGCGCGCAAATGAACTGTTTTTTTTTTTTATTCTTCAAGGCCTAGTTTCAGGAAGAGTCCGGGATTTAATAGATAGCTTGAATAAGCAGCCATTGTATCCATGCTATCATCAAGAGAGCTTAGCTCACAAGGTTGCAAAAACCTGATCAGATATACAGGAACGAGCAAGGACCTTCAGCCCTGAAAAAACGTCACACGAGGATCATGCTGACTATATGAGAATACAAAGGTTGAAAGGGTCTTTGATGGTCTGAGAGAAATTGTAAGGTGCACAATTCTCCTTCTATTTTGATAATTTACTCACATTTTTACCTATTTATTTATTTGTTAATTTATTTTTTTCTTTTTTGAATAATTGAGCTTGTCTTTCTGTATTTCCCATGACCTTTTGTTACTTCTTTATAATGAACACCATATTTTTTGGAAGCTTGAATTACAAGTCTATAGGCTCGTTCCATATGAATAGGGTTCATCTTTTAATAATAATAATAATTTGGCACCACCATAGCAAAATCTCTGGAAATAGGGAACACAAAGGTAGTTAAGTGGGTGGCCTGAAATTCCAGTATGTATTGGATATCCACCGATAATACTGCAATACCCAAGGCTGCAGAGACAAGATAAAACATCTATGGTAGGAAAATTTTTGCTCGTAAAACAAGCTGACGGAGGTTCTCTCAGCAACTTACCACATCATCACCGAGCTCCCAGTAGCGTCCTAATTGCTGTACGGCGGCGTCCATCGCTCCATAGGTCAAAACGGGAAGTTTCATGACTTCCGCTGCCCGGAGAGCACTCCAGATGTACTGCATTTTCCTGATCTCGTCCAAGGTGAGAGTTTCCAGCATGTTGTTCTTGGCCAACTTGATTCGATCTAAGACAGCCTGAGGCAAGATAAACAGAGCATTGGAACAAGTCATCAGAGGATCTCATGGTTTCCCCATAACTACAAAATGTTTTTATTTTCAAGTCGGTGATGGTTTTTACTTGAGATTTTTTTTATTATTATTTCCAGTGAGATTCTTATTAATGTTAATTGTGAATAAGGAAACAAAGTGTGGAAGCAATAACAAATGATAATCCGTCTCACCTACAACAAATTTCATTATTATTTTCAATGTATATAATTCTCGAACAGTTTATTCCTTATTATACTTGCAGGTAGATTATTTATGTCTCTTGGAAAGCACTTTTCTCTTGTAGGATGGATCTAAAGCAGCGAATCCGATTCTAAATTCATGAATACCTTAATCAAAAGTAACCATTAAAAAGTACCACGTCAGAGTTAAAACTATTCGGGTTTATATATAGATATATATATATATATATATAATATATATATATATATATATATATATATATACATTGGTCTTATAGTTTGTTCCTATTCGATGAACATAGACGACCATCTTTATTTCTAGCCAAGTAGACACACATAAGAATCGCTCAGATGTTCTAAAGAGGGAACTAATTGAATCTTTGGGTAGAAAATTATTCTTTTGGCCTAGCATCAAACCGCTAAGGGATGTTGCTAGTTTCACTAATATACAAGAGTGGACATCTCTAAGCTCAACATTCCGGTTTGGGACCAGCTTGAATCTATGAACTGCACCGGCAATTTTTTTTTTATAGTAGAAATCGAAAACATGTCATGCACTACACACCCTGCTCTTCGTGTCATCCTCAATCATGACCTGACCCAGCTCGTATATGCATCCAAGGACGCTTTCGTTGCTCATGGCTTGTATCTCGGATACAGACAACAAGCTTGCTCCTCCAATGGAGGCTGTGTCACAGGCTGTGGTCGGTGCCTCTGTGGGAGAGAAAATTCAGTTTTGTTTTAACACGCTTTGTCAGTGCATCACTTGAAAAGAAAATTGTTTGCCATGATCAGATGAAAGCTCATGACGTTTTGAGACACCGTCTGAATATATAACACCACGGCTTCGGGACATTCGAGTCTTCATAAGTGTGGTACGTTGATTCGTTCACATTGGAAACGAAGCGTTTCGAAACTGTCTGAATTTATGCTCAAATCCTCAAAATATTGTTCAGAATTGTTATATGTTTGACAGTGATTTTTAATAAATAATTAAACTTAAACCATTTCAGACAATCGACAGCGGCCTTATTTTAAAGATAAGATAAATTACTCAACTGGAGCTCCAAATAACAATAACATAATATGAGTTGACAGAGGTATGAAACATGACTGAATTAGATGAAAAGTAATCTGGCCATAAAGTTTCTTGTCAGTTTATGAAAGATTAAAAACTTATATCTATTCCAATATCTTCTTTAAAATTTTAAAATTGGTAAGGTTTACTCAGATTGGAAAAGTTTTCGTATTGAAACTACCATAAATAACAATGAAAAGAATGTTGACGTGGTCAGGTGTTGGTCGAATTCTAAAAGCCCTAAAAATCAAGGATATCCAGCTTGTTGCGTTATTTTTTTCCTTTCTATGCAATCATTACTAGTTGATAGTTTTCATTGGATTTCACAATAGTAGAGATGATTGGCAAAATGAACAACTTTGTTGGTCCACCGTTTCAGTCCAATCACGAATTCATGCTTATTCCGCTAAACGAAGTTTGCATCGGGAAGCATCTCTGCAAAATGCGGGCTTCAGCTTCTTTGCAGGCGTGTTCGTGCTTCAGTTGGTACGTGTTTTGGCTTTCTAGGATTAAACAAGAAGACAGTTCCGAGGGCATTCCAAAATTGAATGACAGAAAATATTTGGGGTTTGGGAGGAGTCTAAACCTCTGCACCTATCACGACTCCCAAAAATGGACTGCGAAGTGAACGGTGCCCTTGGATGGGTTGGATTAGGGATGATAGGCTAGTATATATTATCTTACAGTTTCAAACCTTCGAGATAAGCAAACTATCACTTTTTCGCATTTTCACGCAAGAACGATATTTTACAAGAACATTTTTCTCCGTTACCTCTCTTTCTTCTTCTGGCGTTGATGTCGTCCAGAGACTCCAGTGCTGCTGCCATTTGCTTATCTGCGATTTCCATTTGCTTCTGGTCAGCGATGCCACCCATGTCTATGCCGGTCTCAGCTTCGCAAAGGCTCTGAAAAGAGACGAAGTTTGTTAGACGAGGCCGGACTTGCGCGAGCACCGACCCTTGTTCCTCAAGGATCCTGCACAAAACGACTAAAAGTTTTGTTTTTTAGTGCATTTCTTCCTGGGAAAGAAAGAGAAATTTTGAAAGAAGTGAGTCATTTCTTCGATTATTACTTTTGATGACGTGAAAGAAGCTTTTGAAATGCAATCTGCCATAAGGAACATTCCATACTTTCTTATGAGTTGGTTTTCCAGTTGGGTTCAGTACCAAGAGCAGTCCTTTCCATGATTAAACATTACCTATTGTACAACATACGATTCTCTGTCTGATGGAGCGTGTTAGTAACTCATGGGGCTCTCCGTTTAGTATGAAAACAGGTTCGACCTGGTACCTCAACCGAGAAAGTTTGATCTAGGAGAGTCATAAATGAGTATTAGGAATACCGGCTACGAGAGTTGGGTTTGCTTGACGAAAGAAAATTAAATCTTGCGAGAGACTGATCAATCAAGCGCGTGTACTGTGCAATAAATCAAGATTATTCGGATTTGCTACGGTTAAAAATGGTTTCCAATAATTAAGAAACAGATTTTATCAAAGATCAGAAGTCACAGTGCCTAAATTGAGTACTTTTCCCAACAATGACAATATTTTATCATAGCATAAAGGGTATAGTGCGTAATACTCGGACGTGATTTTCAATGATTCCTACAAGACACGATTTCCAGCAATTTGAATATAGTTTTGTCAGAGGACAGGAGACAGTGTCAGATTTATTGATTTCCAATAAGCCTCTGGCCTAACCAGAAGGGTAGAAATGTCACTGTTTCCTAAATATCTACTTGTAGTTCAACCCGAAAAGGGGTTCCTTATATAAACATACTCAATAGATTCACTTCTATGATTTTCCGTTGACGACAAAACTTAAAAATATCAGTTTAACTACAAAGACCTTTCTTCGCTAACAAGATCTAATTAATATTTACAGTTGGGAGAATTTTCCTTTTATGAAAGACGCTATGTATCTCATTTACCTTCAAGGCTTTTCTTTGCATGACAAACGCGGAATCTTCGTGACTGCTCGTGTTTACCGTCATGCGTCACCTTCCCGTCAAAATCAATGTTTTGACCGAAAGCGTAGAGCATAGTAGCCTTCGTGATCATTGTTTAACTTCTTATGAAGTGATTTTATGATTTTCAATTTAACATATATATATATACTATATATATATATATATATATATATATATATAGTATAGTATATACATTTACATATATATGAGCTCGAGCTACATGAAAAGCCTAAAAAAAGGAGAGAGAAAAAAAAGACAGAGTGCCAAGTTACTCTCGTGTAATTTTAACGCTCCTCTGGGAGTACAAGACGTGTTAATTGCATGAAGGTGTCTTAATCACACGATAGGAAATGGCACATTGTCGTTTCTTTTCAAGCTTTCCCGTGGTTTCAACTGTTAAAACAAGTCCCGTGCATATTGTGAATATTAGCATATATATATATATATATATATATATATATATATATATTATATATATATATATATATATATATATATATTATATTATAAATCACTGACCTCCCTAGCGTCAACGTAATCTTGGAATCCGGTCACGTCCGGATTGCAGGTACAAGAGGCGAGGACGTCTGAACTGATTTGGTTAAGTTTGGTGGTGTCCATGAGTATCAGCAGACAGCATCGGCCTTCTAAGCTCTCCCAGTTGCTCACCTTTCTACAGAGAGTAAAATGGAAAACTGTGAGGTTGAGATTTGCTTTATGCTCTGCATATAAGAAATAGGCATAATAACCCATGAAGGGAAAATAACGAGTCTGTGAAATGTGGATAATTTGGAAAGCAGTTATGTACTTGTGATACCCTCTGGAATTCAACAAACTATATATGAAACAATTCAACTTGCTCACATTTAATAATAGGGGAAGAACTTTTTTCTTCCAACCTTTCTCATTGTGCTTTCTGTCTCTGCAATTAAACTAAAAGATAACAATTTGTTTGCCTGCTAAAGTGTGCAGAAACCAAAATAACATTTTCGTCTAATGTTCATTTTGGCGCAAAAAGTTAGATTAAACAAAAGTTACAAACCCAGATTAAAAAAGCATTAATTGAACTGTAATTGTAAAACTAATATGATCTGAAACTCACAAAACAAAAATGAAAACTATCTGGGAAACGGGTGAAACTGAAAATAATAGACCAATGAACGGGAAGAAGGTGGACAAATAAACAGATTTCGAAAGAATGAGTAATAGCGACATCCATCGCTTAATTTCTCTCCAAGATAAAGCCTGACACTATTCATATACATAGTACCATCAGACACCTTTTTACAAAAAGGAACACAGCTCGGTGTACTGTCCAACATCGTGAAATCTACGACAGAAAACTAAAGCATACTGCGTGGCTGAAAAGAATAATGACTTTTGCCGTCATAAGCCATGCATACTCGAACAAAAAGAGCAGGGTGCTACTTTGGCTTGTTATCTACGCGTCACATAGCTACTCAGAGGCGCTAGTACTAAACATAGTCGAAGCTCCTTGGGACGCCTTGTCAAGTACTTGATATCGTTAATAAATATAATTTGTCAACCACACAATACAGAAATGTGTATATACTAATATGTTGATCCCCGAGGGACTAGTACTAAATACGGCGTTGCAAGGAGCTTCCGCCAGGTTAGCACTTGCACCTAGGAGTAGGTGACACGTAGATAAAGCAGCACCAACAGCAGCACCACCAACAGGGACTACTGTCGGTACCACGGCCACCTATAGTTGGCAGTGACTGTACTCACCCATGGACCCGTTCCATAAGTTTCACAATCTCATCTGCCTGGCTGTCGTCTATGCAAGGGATGTGGGAGCTTGCCAACATTCGCTGAAGAATCCAGAAATAATGTTATCAATGTAAATTAAACTGTTATTATTAATGTTATTACTTTTGAAAAGAAAATAGATAAAATTTTGCCTGCCACCATGAATATATATATATATATATATATACATATATACATATATATATATATTATATATATATATATATATATATATATATACATATATATATATATATATATATATATATATATTATATATATATATACTATATATATATTATATATATATATATATATTATATATATATAATATATATATATATATATATATATATATATATATATATATAATATATATATATATACTTACATACATATATCCTTCTATTTATTGAATTAATGTGTGCGAACGCATGAATGTGAGCAATCATTAATATGAAATGGTGTGATAAGGCTCGCGGGTAAATAAAGAAAAAGAATATAGATGAATATTCGTAAGCCTGCTAGCAATCTCCATTAATTTTTTTCCTTCTCGAATGATTGATTATGCGTACTTCCATGTAGGAGAGGTATTCGACTCCTGCTTCTGCGTCCAGTTTCATGAGTAGATCAGATGGGAGGTCCAAGTTGGCCATTCCGAGCATAAGTGTGACGTCAGAGCCGATCATCTCCGCATCGGTCTGGAAAAGGAATATTGGAATTTGCGGAAAAAATTTAAGTAATACTACTGTAACTTAATTATTTTTATATAAATAATCGTTACGGTACTGTATACAAGACCGCTATACATTTTGTAAACTTGGCAAAATATAAAAATTAATAATGCTTTCCCCCCAACTCTCTCTCTCTCTCTCTCTCTCTCTCTCTCTCTCTCTCTCTCTCTCCTTACCATCAGTTTTATTCCTTCAGATATGATGAGTCTTCTGATGCTTCTAGTGATGCTCATGGACTGGTCCACTTTGCTCATCTTTTGCAGTAATGTGAGCTTCAGATCAGGTGAGATAGACTTGACGGCGTCAGCTCTGGGAAAACAATACATATCAGAGAACAGAGTACCTATAGTATTTATAAGTTATGCAGTATATATACTTTTCGTGGGTGGATCTAGAGAAAAACATTAGACCGGTGACAACAGTACCTACTACTCATCCTTACAACCATTCTTGCCTAAATGAATACAAATGAATTAATCCTGTTAAGGTAATATATATATATATATATATATATATATATATATATATATATCTATATATATATACTATATATGCATATATATATATATGTATAAATTATATATATATATATATATATATATATATATATATATATATATATATATATATATATATATATATATATATATATATTGTGTGCTCTTCTTGTCCGTTCTTATTGTTCTTTGGACCAAGCCACTATATAGTTGTCAAATGTAGCTCTGTAGCTTTCCACTAAATTAAGGTTACATAACAAAACATTGAATTGTTTTTAATTACTTCCCGACTTATAAGTTTCTGAGA
>NC_061108.1:116052463-116067463 GCF_015104395.2 Macrobrachium nipponense
TGATTTAACTAATGTTACGATTGCTTTCTCAGCCACAACAACACCAAACCTAGTCTATGTCAAGTGTATATTCTAGCCATGTACAAATATATAAAAATAAAAGTAATAGTAGTAGTAATAAAGGAAAAAATCTCCCGATTTATAAATACCATTAGTTTTCTACTTGGTTGCTGATATATCAGACTTTCCTTTGCTTTATTAATATTAATAATTAGTACATGCATGAAGTTTGCATTGACCTCACATAGATGAAACTGGAACTTTTTTTCCTGGCTTTCGACAAACTGTTGCGTGCAAAAACGCAAATAAAATAAAATGATCGGTATATATTTCTTACCACACAAGAATCCTAAAATTACGAAGATTCCTTAATACAGTTTGTTTACCTTTCGATTCCATAAATTCTTAATTGTTGTCACTGATGTCATGTTTCTACTGTTAACTTTTAAGATTTTAGATTAGCACTCAGGTTCTGGTTCATATGCCCTTGCATATTGCCATACTTGTCTCTACACTAATCGGGGACGTGTTTGATGTCAGTAGTTTAACTCTCTATGGCTGTTTCACGATTAAAATACGCTCTGACTAGTTTTATAAGGAGTATTTACGATTAGGTGGTAAATGTGCAATGCCAACTACCGCACCTTCCATCCAAAATGTAATATTTCTACATTAAGAAACATTACTTTTTTAAAGGGGAATGATTGCAAAAGATACGGCTAGAGATCCAATAGGAAACGAGTCCTTATTTGTGCGTTACAATTAATTTTTACTTCGTGAACAAGAAGGGCACCGTAAGAATCTTCTTAAGTGTTATGAGATTACGTGATAATATTGTTGTTAAGTTTATAGTTACTGTGGTTTACTTTAACACTTGTGGCAAATGTTATAATTGCCTGTGCAATTATAACTGCAATTATTACACTGAGAACAGTGTAATAATTTCAAGAAATTGCATATGAACACGTGCATGAACAGCTGTTAACTTTCGGCAGCTGTAGTTTAAGCATGTTTTGCATATTGCATCATAGTTTGCTTTAGTTCAGATTGCGTCATATTTTTTTTATTTTGTATGTAATTCCAAATAAATGAAAACCCTCTCCATTATGGAAGGGTTCAGTTACTTACTCATCATAAATCAAGCTTTGATCTTGAAATTAGGTCTGTAACTGGTGAAATTAGACAATCTTTGACGCAATACGAAGACCGAAACGAGTTTTGTCATGGACAACGCTGGCATGACATTGCAGTACTTACCCCAGGGCAGCTACAACGCAAAGTGGTATGTTGTTGACGTCTCCGGAGGTCATTGTCTGTGCGAATTCAACTGGACCTTTGATGCCCCGTTCTTTCTCAGCCACCATGAGGAGTTTGTTCTTGAGAACGCGGCACTGTTGGAATCAAACCATAGACATAGCGTTTATGAGCTGAGATTTTCCTAAATGAATGCGAACATTGTGATTATTAATTAATATATTACAGTACTACAGGTAGAATGGCTCCCTCTTAGCTCAAGATATAAGCATATCTGAAGCTCAAGGCATATCTGTAGTAGTTTCCTAGGCTTCTGCTAGAAATATTGATGTCAGTGAATCTTGTCTCAAAAAAGTACACGAACCGTGGGAGGGATTGTTGGGTGGATGAGTTTATACAACAAGAAGTGGTACCATGATTAAATAACTACTGCGAGTAGTAAATAGCACTCGGGTGTTAATTTCTTATAAATCGATTTGGTTTCAATTTTCCATCTTAGTTTTTTTTGAAAGATTCGGCGCCTTTTCCTAGAAAGAGCTCAAGTATATTTGCGAGTAATGTGTGCCATAATGATAGGTTTGAATGTGCTTGAATTTCTTTTAAACTAACCTATTTTTCTAGTTTCAAGTCTCGCGATCGATGTCCACCGTATCCATAACTCATTAACCCTGTACTAAATATTGAAAAGGAACATAAAAGTAAAGACAGCTCTGGCTTGTTTTGTTTAAAGGAATAGACCCTCGAAATGAAAGAAAGGTTAATAATTACAAAAGAAAATAAACCTGCTTTTCATGATTACACGTCAAAACGTTTTCTTCGTGAGTGTTTTCATTTACTTTTTTTCTCTTTTCCGATGTAGTAGACACCGACACGAGCTTGGCTACCCAAAACGAGTCCTGCAGGAAAGATGATGACAGACGCGTCACTTGACATTCCGGACCTGTTAACGCGTTGAGGTATATTTACGTCATTCTTTCGTAGGCCTCATCCTCTTTTATAGTGTAAACTTGACAGTTTTGAATGAGGATGTAAGCCAAACGAAAATACTCCTTTCGTAAATATATACGAATATAAAGGTAAACTATTTTTTTTAGAAATTAATATCTAGTTCGTGGCCCTAGAGAGTTTTTAATGTCTATTTTAATGGTTTGTAACTTTCCTCATCACTTGGCTTCGTTGCGCTCAACAGTGTCACAGGCACTGAGTGTAAATCAAGTCAGTCTAGTTCCGGCTATGGACTGCTTTGCCTTCACTGTATTTTTTTAATAATATGACCGCCTTCTTTTTAAATAGTGATTGCCAAAATTTCGGATATTCGTGAACACCTTCCTTGTAGTGAACGAGATATACTTGGGCAGCCTTACCTGTTCAATTAAGTTAATCGTAAACTTAACAAAGACTAAGGATTTAACAATAAACGGGTAACTATATCTTCTAGTAACTCACCACATCCATTGATGGTGGCACAGCATTGGTGAGTTTCATCAAAACAGTCCATATATCGCCAACATTGATTTTGTCAGCGTCCGCTGCGGTCATGTAGGAAGTTTGCTCCAGGTTGCTGTCAATGTCAGCGGCCGTAATGTTCATCTTGTCACCGAAAGCTTTAGCACTGGCCTTGAGGGTCTGTTCGGAAGAGAGTATTGCAAATGTTAACGGCTAGAACTTTTTTTATTTTCTTGTTCTTCGAGTTTTGACATATATAGCATTTTATTCTTTGTCACACCTCTGAATCACATTTCTGTAATCCGTAATTACTCTTGAATGAACGCATACTCTGGGTGTTAATCGTAAGTCCTTGCCCTTCCTGCACCCCAAACCCATAGCAAAATTGTATGCCTTACCACAGGAGAAGTTCGGGGCATCGCCTGTGCCAGCATTTTCAGCTGATTCGAGCTCATGTCCTTGAGCATCGAGGTGGGTATAGTGCTCCTGAAGGCCGGAGGAACCAACGTTTTATCGGAAACCTGTTGGGAAAGATGTTTGAATCAAAACTTTTATGTAATTTAAAACCTTTTAATTGAAGTACTTCACGTCGAGTTTTACAGCGTAGGATTTTTGGATTTATTTATTTTTTTTTTTTTTTAACTAAAATATGAGGATCCAGGTGACCTCTTATAATGATTATAAGTAATAGCAGGAGTCTTCGCATTTCCCATGTTTCTCCTGTAATGTATATATATGTCTCAATATGAATATATATATACATATACATACGTACATACATACATACATACATAAGATATATATATATATATATATATATATATAAATATATATATAAAATATATATAATAAAGGCAATGAGTAGTAGCCTGGTAAAGTATTTTAGCCCAAACCCGAAAAGCCAAAAGAAAGAAATGAAGGGAACATTTTGGAGGCTTAATCACGAAGGAAACAATGTATGAGCGTTTTTCAAATTAATTAATGGGTAGCTCTAGGAAAAGTGAATTACCAGTCAGTAGTACCAAATTCTTTCTTGAGTTGTGGAATGATAGAGGAACCCTCTTTGCCGAAAGCCTCTCAACATTAACCTCGTGATTTAACCCGAGTAAAAGTGAGTTGCTTCCATCTGTACCTTGATATAACCTGCTCAAATAAAAGTATTACCGCAATACTTCACACCAAATCTCCTTCGCCAAATATGCACGCACACCGTGCCTTGTAATCGTATTGTTGTTAAGTTGTATTTCTGGGGACCATTTTTTTTTTTTAAAGTAGTTTTAGAGATATTTTTCATATAGTGATTTTTGGTTCGTCACTACATTTTAGTTATTCAAAAAGTAAACTTTACAAATTATAGAAATCTACCATGCGTTTTAAATTTTGCTTACTTTATTGATGGAGTTCGAATATTTACATTTATGAATTAAATAACGCTGATTCCAATTAGTGTCTGGTCACGAGATCATTATTTGCGTAACAAGTGGCTTTTAGTATAAAGCTATAGGCTTCATCTGAGTGTGGGCTTTTTGACATCTTGTACGGTCGTGTGAGTTCAGAATGTTTTTTCCTGGATGGTTTTTATATAAAAATGCTTGCTGCTGACTACAAACGCTAAATAAATTCATGAATTGCATAACATGGTTGAATTAAATTCCATTGACGAATTACTGAACATGGATGAATTAAATTCCATTGATGAACTACTGAGCTGACAAAAAAGCTGCATGTGGTTTTTTTTTCTCTTTGTAATTATTTGGATAGATGTTACAATATGAAATAGGATTAGACTATTTATACCTACTAAATGTATCATTACACACCTTGGAAACCATAGCCGATTTCTGGGCCTCAGTCAGAACCCACGGTTTCCCCAGTGACGCTGAGAAGTACTTCTGGACATCCGCGTCCGTCATGGTGTTGATCTGTTCCATGGACATAAATCCGACCAGGTTTGGAGGGATGCTGGAGACGGCCGTGTCCTTGCTGATGGCAGCAGTCAGCGTTTGACCCTGGCGAAATCGAATGCGGTTTAGTACGGGCTTCCCGAAGTTAGATCAATGTAAACGTTTTGTCAGGTGTGCTGGGTAATAAGTACGTAGAGGCGTAGTTTGGGGTTGCTGGTAATATGTCGTCCCTAGTTCGGCCAACTAGGGTAAGCCATTTTTTCCTCATCCTGAGAAAATGGACTTTTGATTTTGCTATTATTCAGAGCTTCTACTTAGCTCAACTTTGGAATGAAATTGGTTTGAAAATGTGACAACACAAACAGCTGAAGTTTTGAGATACTGTAGAGTGTAGAATATCCAGCACTGAGACACTTTAGCTGGAAAACTCAAATACTTAAAAAGAAAAAAAAAAAAAGGATTCCCTAGTTCGTCAAAATATGGACGATATGATATGTTCAGGTTAGTTAATAAGAAAATCTTGAGTTTAGGTTATGTGCACGTGTTCATGACGTTAGGTCCTATGTATATCATTAGCTTGGGTAATGCCTGGATACTGAGATTATGTCAAATAACCACGTTGAGTTCGAGTAGCTTAAAGTCTCATGGCAGGTCCCACTCGCTGCATATGCAATAGTGGGCGATAATCTGTTGAATTATACATGTGTAATAGCATTGTGAAATATGCTCCCGTACCTGGTTTTCGGGCCATAATAATATATACTATATATAATATATATATATATATATATAGTATATTATATATATATATATATATATATAGATATATATATATATATATATATATATATATTTAATTTTTTTCAGCATTAAGCTGTTCCGCCTCTCAGTGGGTTCCTCCCAAAATAGAAGGGACAATGATTACTTCCACATTCACTTTTAAACTTCCACAGCACCTGCTGCACCATGTACTTAGAATACTCTCCAGCATTCTCTACAGAAACTCCTATGTTGCTTGGACTCTCACTTTGTGAAAGTTGAAACCCCTCCTTTTCAGTGCCTCTTTTTAAGTTTGCCTCTCCACTTTCCTCCTAACACTTCCTAATTTTATACTCTGTTCGCCAGTCTATCATCGCCCATTCTTTGCATATGACTGAACCAACTCAGAACACATCCTTTCCCTTACACCACTTATTTTACCATTCTTTCCATCTCCAAAGTCATCACTCTTTCGGTTCTTAGGACTCATATACTAGTGAACAAATAATCAACTTCAACCTTTTTTCTACCAACATCTTTACTTTCATAAAGGAGAATTGTTTCAATACTCCCTTCATACTCTCAAATCAGCATCTATTGGCAACTGGAGAGGCTTCCCATTTTGTGCAAAAGTACCTGCTACCTTTCTTGCTTCAATTATTCTGTGACTCAACCTTCTCAACTTACCACCAGCCATTATATTTACCCCCAGATATGCATACAAATCGGCCGCATTCACTTTTCCGCCATCTGTATTAAAATTCATTGCTCCCTATTTCTTCCTATATTGATAAAATTACTCTTGCATACATTTTCTTCTGGTTTTCTCCTCTTGCAGACCTTTCAAACTTCTACTGTATATGCTATAGGTTCAGCAGTTTCTCTTCACTACCCTCAAAAAGTACAGGATCAACGGCAAACCATTCCCATCCATTCATGGCTCATATGTCTATCTACCTATTTATTTATCTGTCTCTTTATCTATATGGCCATCTCTGTGTGTGTATATATATATATATATATATATATATATATATATATATATATATATATATATATATACATACCTAATAAAAGGAGTCCATAAAAAAGCATCAAAATATAGAGAGAAAAATACTATATTTCAGAGACTGCTGTCTCCCTCTTCAGGTAGATGAATATATGTATATATATATATATAGTATATATATATATATATATATATATATATGATATAATATATATATATGTGTGTTGTGCGCGCGTGCGCGTGAATTTGATTGTATGTATGCAGCTATATATATAGCGTAAACATAAATGGATGCAGTTATGACTTCAAGAGTCATATGACAGTCAGGTATGCATAGATGAAAAGGTCTAGGGACGGATGCATGACTGAAAAACATCTCACCTTTGCTAGCGATCCTGGGCCAGATAACTTGAAGATGTCCCCGATCGCCCTAAGGTTGTTTCCTTTGAGGGTTTTGTTCGTGATTAGCTTCTTCAAGACGTTAGGTGCTGCTTCTCCTAGTAAGACTCCTGTCAGACAGTTCGATAGTGTTAGAACGCTTAGTGTCTTTTAAATCTCTTCGCTGTTATGAATGACTTGTTATTTAGGTAACCGAAGTAAGAAATGAAATGAAAATCCTCATTATTATTTTAGTGAATAAACTTCTATTAACAGGGTCAATTGAGGCAGTTGTCAGGCACTTGTTCTTATTAACCTTGTCTGAAAGCTGAGCGCTCCTTCCTAAGTGCGCTATGTTTCCAAACCTTAGGAAGACTACCAGTTTTCAGACTTGGATGCTTCGCCTTGTGAACTTCATTCTCATTCTTAGTATTAGATTTTATTCTGTTTTTTAATGTAAGTATGCAAGGCAAATTAATCTACGCTTGAGGCATCATAGTCTTGGCTCATTATAACCTAGTACCACCTCTGCTAGATTGCTAAGATTTATGTAGTAAGTTTTAATTATATAGACGTTAACCCTCATCTCATTCATCCTCTTTTATACGGAATTTACAAAATCAGTAATGCAAAAAATTTTTTATGGAAGTTATTGTCATGATATAGTAAAAGGCCTCTTACACGACCATACTGCCTTGGCCCTTAGTTGGAACTTAATGACAGTAATGAGAAACAGTAGTTGCCTGATGAGTGACTTGCCATTACGTAGGAAAGCTTATAACTCTACAAGTCTAAATTTTCATTGTTTATAGTTTCATAATACTCGTGAACTTTGTATATCATCATCTACGGGGACCTTTCTGAGTCAAATACTTTCCTGTTTTATAAGATTATTTTAACGGAGAAACCTGCTCTCCAGTTGACAAGTGATTGGGAGATTAAGACTTCTTAGATCATCAGATTCATCCAAGTGACTTTTGCTAAGGATAAATAAGGTTTATATATACTGTGTGTGGATAAATAAAGGCAAAATCCACGAAGGAAAGTGAAACAATGGAGTACCATGGTAAGGCCTTTCGACTCTCATCTTTACTAAGCTGTCTGTTTAGTAAAGGACGAAAGGCCTTACAACTGTACTCCATTTTTTCACTTTATTTCGTGGATTTTGACTTTATAAATTCATCACGTTCCAAATTTTCGTGATTCGGACACACACGAATGAGGGGTGGGATTACCTGCTGCAGTTACATCTGCCTCTGTCATTTGGTCAGCGGTTTTCCCTTTTAACATATCCTTCACTAGTGTTTTAGCAGCCTGAAAAAGAAGAAGAGATACCATTGTTATGCTAATAAGAATCATAATAGTCCATGAAAGCAGATCACCTGTGCTTCCATAGTTGCTGCTTTCTAGACTGGATGAGTATGTATAATTTTGATTTATGATAAAAAATCTCAGTAAAAATGTAACTTAATAATGTTCTTAAGAGCTTTTTTGGTAAATTGTGAAAGTAACGTGATGCAGTTTAATGTTTCTGAATCACTCTGGTATAAATGCTTTAGTCAAGAAGATATATGCTGCGGCCGTCCCTAGTTCGTTACCTGTTGCCAATCAAGATAAGTTTAAGATGCTCATTTGAATCGGGATTAATTACGTTCTATAATTATGCGTTATATATATATATATATATATATATATAATATATATATATATATATATATCTATATATATATATATATATACATATATATTAATATATATATATATATATACACACACACACATATATATATATCATATATATATATATATATATAATATATATAATACATATGAAATACTGATTTTACCCTTGGTGGAATTCTGCCTTCGTTGGCCAACCGCTTTGCGTTTTCTTGTAGTACGGGCACCAGGTTGGCGTTGTCACGCACGGAAACTGGGAGATCACTTGAAAGCAGGTATTTTCTCAGGCTGCCCAAGTTATTAGTCCAGTTCATTGCCTGTTGGGAGAATGGAAGTCTCAGAAAGGTAATTCTAAAGAATAACTCCGCATGGACTGCAAGGAACGTAACCGCGAATACGACATTCACTAGGGATTGGGGCGTCCAATGTATTTTGCCGTGTTTAGTACTGGCCACGGGGGGTTAATTCCAGTCGACCGCCCAAAAATAACGGTAAATTCTTAATAAGCAACCCGAATATTATAGGAAACTAATTTCCAAAGAAATACACGACGCGGAGTTATTATTAAGATTTACCCTCAGAAACTTTCGCTTAATGTTGTCTCTTACTGTTTTCATTGCCATTCATTTTAGCTCGCAACAGACTCCTACTGTACGTAGGTCTGATGCAAGTTTTTAGGTTACTGGCTTTTTGGGAGGAGTTCTATATCTCTAGGTCATTACATCACGTGCACTCGTTTTCATTGGTGGTCGCCTCTCCAAGTATTGACCACACCCAGTGAATGATCAGTCTGATATATATAAACAGTTTAACTCGCAGAATATGGAATTCTCTTACTTCCTCCTTTCTTATTTTTAGGAATGTCGAGTTTTCAAGATCTAGTTTTATCTGTGTTTTTGAGAACTTTTAGCTTTCCGAGAATGACTAACTAAATTTTAGGTAATTTCGCCTAGATTGTAGAATTTCTCGTATGTAGTGTGTTTTATTTTATTTTTGATAATAACTTTACAGAGGTTTCTTCAATAATTTCTTTCGTAAAATGTGCTATTACTTTAAATCTATGTGGTCTAGGTATTGTTACCAATTCTTGTAGTGACTTGTATTTAATTCTTTTATAGATTATTTGTACTAGAGTTTTGGGGAATTATTTATTTTCTTCTAATCGTTGTTAAGCAAATTGTTTTTAATTACCTCGCCAATATTCGTTAATAAAATATACTAAATATTAGTTGAGATAGGTTTCTTTTTGCTGTTTATTACTTTCAGTTTCCCTCAATTCTAGTTGCAAAATATTAAGAATAACCCCACACATTCTTAGGATAAGAAAGGTGGAGTTATGGATGGGTTTTTGAAGAGAATTGGAAATGGCTTTGGAAAATGTTACTAAGTAGGAAGCAGAGAGATCAGGAAACGCCGAATAGCCCAATTCAGCATTGGTATGATCTGCCGAGAAATGTCAGGATTCCATGCCATCTACCGTATGATCAATTTGTTGAATATGAAATTGTTTATGGGTCGTAACATCAAAACGACGGAATGAAGGCAAGTCAAAGGCTATCATGAAAAACGATAAAAATATCAAAGAAAACGTCCCGGTCTGGTTAATGTAGAAAATGGTATGCTCAACATTCTGTAAAAATGGTATACTTATTTATTCGAGCCCGATCCCGTTGCTTACAACAGCGTGCCTTACTGAAATTTACATTTTCATATATTTTTTGCAATAGATTTTCCTCATCTTAATTTTGTTCTCCATTTTCTCTTTCCATTATAGCTCCATTACTTAATCTCCTAAACCACGTTTCATATGCTTTCAATATTAACCGTTAACTTTTTGATATTTCACATCTTTGTTAATCTTGTGAAATCCCTTACTTATTTTAAATCCCTTATTTCTGGAGGATATTTTTATGGTTGTTTTAATAAACTCATGAAATTTATAATAAAGCTGAAATAGCACATATTTATTTTTTCAGTAGTAAACCCTTTCCTCCACCAATAGGCTTACAAGGGAATCATCTCTCTTATTTCATTCCTTTCACAAAACTTCCCATGTCTCTATCCCGCCACTGCCTGATTTAACTCCTTTTCATATACTCTTAGAAAGACCCTATAGACCTTTGACCCCATCGTGGAATCTTATATTGCCATTCACTCCTTGAACCTTCCTGCCTTTAATCCAAGCCCATCCTTTATCCAGTTTTTTTTTTTTTTTTTTTTTTTTTCCTTATTTGCTTTTCTCACTTTGTCAAACTCATGTTTTTCTACAACTTTTCAGGACATTTTTGGCAAAACTACGGGGGATATGTATATACCATATACATTTACTTTGAATAAAATACCATTATAGTGTGCAAAACATGAACATCGAATCGTACAAATTGAAGGAAATGGCTATTTATAGTTTCCCATGCAGTTATTAGGCGAGTTCTACTGGAGACAAAAGGAGAATGATTGAAGAAAATTTCATTATCATTTAAAGGAGTTTGATCAGACCATCGAGTCACCTTTTCATACTCTCTCTCTCTCTCTCTCTCTCTCTCTCTCTCTCTCTCTCTCTCTCTCTCTCTCTCTTCGTTTCTTACCTGTGCCACGTCCATGGCGATGACTTTCTCGGCCCTCACGTAAGCGCGCAAGACCTGGCGACCATCATTCGTGGAGAATTCCGTCTGTTGATATTTCATGAAAATATATCGTGCTTTAGTAATCCTTTCAGTGGAAAAGACTCGAAGCCGAAGTTCTTGATTAAGTATAAGTCTTAAGTTTTCGCAAAAAGTTTTGAACTTTCGCTTTCTGGTTAGTTATTATATAGTTCTCTAGGTATGATGTAGTGTTTATTTATATTATCTAATTAGAAGTTGGTTGATTAATAAAGAATTATTTCTTTTATTATCTCATGAAAAAGGAACTCACAATATTATGCGCATGTTTATATTCAGTTTTGCTTTTGGAGATATTTTATATTCATAAACAGATAACATATATTGTTATACACAAGATCATAGAAAATAAGAATCTGTATCGTTAGTCTTACTTGTAAAGGATTATTTTGTTGACAGCATTACCTTGGGAACTGGTGCGATTAGTAGGCAATTACAAGATCTGTGAATTTCAAGGTGAATTTGGACGTGGCTGATGAAATCCTATTTCAGACCACAGTCTTCGAAAAGAGGAAAATGCTAATTGACCTCCATCTAAACTTACCGTAATGACATCTGGCTTGATGCCCAGCAGTGTCTTGGCTGAGAGACGAGATATCGTCATGGGTTGGAGAGATTTGACACCTCCCATATCGGTGATGTTTTCTGGAGTCCATCTGTCCACTTTTCCATAGATCTCCTTGTTGTTTTTGTTTATGAGACGCTGGCTAAATATTTTGCTCGGGCATCGGAGAGACTGGGAGTCAACGCAGGGTTTGAGAATTTCATTTCTGTTGGTACACAGCAGTTAATAATTTTATCAGTACGTCTGCAGTGACAGACATTTTCGTAGAAGAGACTGATCTCAACAAACCTAAGGTGTGATTAATTAGTGATTCATTACACTTTTAGTATTATGTATACCTAATTACACCATATTCAGTAATAAAATTAGCTATGTTTAAAATCTTTGGGTTTGGTAGTGTACGTAGAGGAAGAAACAGCCCTCTCTTCCTCATTAATAATCCCTTTGTGCCACCTACGCCATTAGATACTGGAAGTCCATAGTAACCATCAGGAGTATTCTGACTTGCATTATTAATGTCTATATTAAGTAGAACACATTACTAATGCAAAATAATTTAATAGAACTGAGACCTTTTTAGGCTGTTTTTTTTATTCGTATTTGCACACATTTTCATTGGGCTGAAATTAGTTATTTGACATCACAGTTGTGGGATATGTCAGCAGTTTTGACTTTTTTTTTTTTTTTTTTCTTCACGGAGTCGACGTCTGAACAATTTCCCATTAAAGATAAAAATGGCATTGAACGAAAGTAAATGCATGTTAAACTATAAAGAATGAATCAAGATATGGGTATGCATTTTGACTTGAAGTTTGGGAGTCCCCTTCGTGTCCTTCTTTCTGTGCCTTTTATCCCGGCACTAATGGTATTAAAAGAAATCGCCCTTGTTAATTACTCTTCGTTGTAACATTAGCAGCCTGTCCCTATCTAAGTGCCTGATGTGTTACACAATTATCTGGGTAACTGGTATAACTAAACATTACTGTTATTGAATGTTGACAACATCAAGTTCACATTTATTCTACAATCTATATCAAATACTACTTATATGGGAATAGGATTTTGAAATTTTTATTTGGTCAAAGTAACAATCACAGATAACAAACGAAATATGCGTCATACTGGTAAATACCGTGAAATACCAAAACTAGTCAGTTCTAGTGTTTCTCTTCCCAAAGTAGTTATTATCAAGGAAATTCTGCTTTACCTGTATTTCTTGGTCTTGCCACTAAGAGTCTAAGAACAGAGAGCATTTTGCTTACATTTTCTTTAGAGCGGCAGGGTTTGTTATTTTATTGATGAACGTCGGAGAAAGATTAAGGATTGCATTATTGCCGAAGAGCGTGATGTTTTTGTCCGTGATTGTTGCTGGGTCTCCAAGTCTGTTTTCGTAGGCTCTCAGAATTTTGTCGGGTACCTGAAAGAGTGAATGAACTCTTAAGAAAGATATTTTTTTATATATATTAACCATGAGGTATCTCTGCTATATGTTGCCACGTGGATTTTTACGCGATGCCAGCGTGAACGATGGCTTTGGCAATCAGGAGAGCTTACGTGATTTAACATAAAGTTACATGATTTAACTTGAAAAAAAATTGTGGGTGAACGCACTGGAAATATTTGGGGAAAAAGTTGTTGAAATGCTTTTTAGAAATACTATTGGGTTAACGCACTGAAAATGTTGAGCCACAGAGGTATAGACATATTATTAAACAGAAGTCTCACACAACCCCGGGCTTGGAGGCATTAATGGTGACCATGCAGCAGTCGGGTTTTGTAAGCATTAAGGCTACGATGATGGCCAGTACACATCCTAGCAATAGTCATGGGTTTTCAGTAACATAAAAACTAAGGCAAAAGGGACGTGAATGTGACATGAGCAAGATAAACCACTAATAACATCAATAAAAGGACACTTACTGTACATTCCTGACCTCCCTCGCCCATACGGCACTGGAAAAAAAATGGAGAGATAATGAGTTGGGTTTTGCGTTGTGAATCGAATTACTTTTGAGTTATTAGTTTTTAATGAAAGAATTCTACTGGTGCACAGCTTCTCAAGATATGCGAAGTATGCTAACAATAGCTCGAAATTAATTACATGGGAAAAATAGCAAATAGGCATGAAAAACTAAAGAGGAATACCATTTTTTAATGATACCGTTCAGCATGACTATAGACAACTCTAAATATATATATATGTATATATATATACTATACTATATATTATATATATATATATATATATGTATATATGTATATTATATAGATATATATATATATATATATATAGATATATATATAGATATATATATATATATATATCATATATATATATATAGATATATAATATTATATATATATATATATATATATATATATATATATATATATATATATATATATAGATATATATTCTATAAATATATATATACTAAACTAACATTGAAAATGAATGAACAGAAATTGATTAGAACCACATGAAGATAAAACAAATGTACTGTACATAGAAACATGGGCAAAGACATAACGTTGGAGCAAAGATGCAACAAGACATTCGAAAACTGGTTTCTCGAAATACGTTAACAAGACTACCCATGAGGTACCTCAAGATTCGAGAACCTCAAGCCAATAAAGTCGATACTAAAGCCTTATTCATTAGAAATAATTATGATAGTATGGCCTCGTAGAATAAACTTATTCAATAAAATTTTTACGGTGAAGAATGGAGGCCAACTGAGACATGATAGTATGGCCTCGTAGAATAAACTTAGAATGTTGAAGATGACGATTATCAAAAGGTGTATTGGGAAATTTTTAGTTATTTGGAACATATTGAACGAAATCATCTTAACGTCATTACATTCGGAGAAGGACCAACGTGTATCTGGAGGTGTAATTATTGATTAAGGTGAGAAAACAAATTTGAGAAGTTTGCCCTTCATTTACATACTGGTATTGATAAAATTACAATTGTACGTTTATGCAAAAGGCATAGCCGAAGTTACGTGAACATACTTGGGCACACTTCAAACATGTTGCCGCTAGAATTTTCGCCCATGAGCCAATATTTTAAGGCAAAACTGAAGTCGCACTTAATGGGTTTATGTGAAATTGAACTTTACACACGCGCGCGACTCCAATTTTCCACCAATATAGAATAGAATAGGGCTAGTCCTCGACGAGTAACCAGAAGATGCCAGAATTAATGTTGGCGCGACAGTACCATAAGCTCCTGCATAATCTTTCACATAAAATAAAAAAAAAGCCCTCCCCTATAAACTGAAGGGCCATTTGCTATCTGTATTAGTATCTGACTTCTGGATTGGTTGATTTATTGGAACT
>NC_061108.1:116072463-116092463 GCF_015104395.2 Macrobrachium nipponense
ACATGTCCTCCTCCAGGGAGCACATGAAAATGTTGGAAAACGTGGGACCAAGAGGTGATCCCATTGCCATTCCGTCAACCTGTTTATACAGATGATCATTAAAAATAAAGGCAGTGTCCAGCACTGCTAATTGCAACAATTTCTTAAAAAGGCAACGATCATAGTTAAAATAAGTGTCATTAGGTTCAATAAAAATTTTATCTAAAATAACCTCGATTGTTTCTTCTACTGGGACATTTGTAAATAAAGATTCAACATCGTAACTGGTCATATATAAGTCAGAGTCTTGACATAAAATATATGATTTGAATTCTTCGGAGTTTTTCAAGGTATGTTGATTAGAAGTAAATGGTTCTAGTAAAGGAACTAGGTATTTAGCTAGTTTGTAATTCGGAGCATGAATTGATGACAATATTGGTCTCATTGGGGTTCCTTCTTTATGTGTTTTAGGTAGACCGTAAAGGGCTCCAAACGATGTACCTGAACAATATAGATCTTCATAAGTGTCTTCCATAAGCACTGTTCCACGAAAGAAACTATATGCCAGTATTCCATACATCCAAGACGACAAATTTAGAAGGAATCTCAAGTCTGCAATTGAAAAACAATTTAATATGTTGCAAGTTATATTAATTCCAAAAAATCCCCTTACAATAGATCACTTTTTCAAATTTAAGACAGACTCTGCCCAATATTGCAATCGTCAGTCGTATATAAATATACTTGCCCCAGATGTGATTTGGGGACTTACGTGGGTTCGACTAAACGATTGCTAAAAGTCAGAGCTGATTCACATAATGGTGTAAGTCATCGTACTGGCTGCAGAGTGTCCAATCCAGAATTTTCAAATATCAGAAATCATGCAAAAATTTGTAAAACCACCATCAATTATACTGATTTCTCTGTCTTGGGCCAAACAAGCCGTTTACACGAACTGCTTATATTAGAGTCGTTGTTTATTAAGCAGTTAGTGCCCAAGTTGAACTCACACACTTCCTCTGTACAGTTGTATCTGGGTTGAACCGGCTTTCTTTGCTGCTTCTCCCTTCTCTCCGAATCACTCAGTCTTCAACTTTTTAGTCTCTAGCAGGTGCTTTTTAAATTGCTTTCATTTTATGTATGTTTTTTTTATATTTATTGAGACTCTTAAAGTCAAAGTTATGTTTCATGTATTTTTTAATTTGTGTTGTTTCTCTTTTAGCCTTGATGATGTAACTATGTGTTACGAAACGCGTCGGCAATAAATGTACTATTACCGTATGGACCGGCTATATCCTTGTCACCCTGTCCTTCCATATGCTGTGGCCTGCTTTCGCCAACGTTTTCTGTCTTATATATATATAATATATATATATATATATATATATATATATATATATATATATATATGCTATTGATAATTTTTTTTATATTGTGGTAATTTCACACACACACACACACACACACACACACACACACACACACACACACACACACATATATATATATATATATATATATATATATATATATATATATATATATATATATAAATAAAAATACATATATGTGTGTGTGTGCGTGTGCGTTTGTATTTATTAGGAGAGAGAGAGAGAGGTCCTTGTTTATGGAATGCAGCGCCCATTACTAAAGATTTTCTTTAGCCAAAACTTTATGGAAGAGTAGGCAGCAATTCCAGGAAATACAATAGCAACTCAGAATTTCCTTATGTAATATTCACAAGTATTGGAAATGACTCGGAATATGTGAAGTCTTCATTCCAATCTATACTTCTCAACACTGCCGATATTTTACGTACTCTTCTACATTCCTCTGGAAATCTGTAGGGTTTGAGGAATGCCTGCTACCAGACACATACACGTCAAGAATGTTGGGTTTCCTGTGCCGTAATTCTTTGCATTATGAAATAATGGCGAATATGGGGGGCGGTTATCTCCATGGTAACGGTCTTAGTGTCAGATATTGTTAGATAATAACGACTCCTTCCTTTTCAGCCACGAACTGAAGATTTTTCAGTCCCCGTAATGTCGTTGCTTGTCGTAGCTGAATTCGAGTATTCATTTCAATGGACGGCAGTTTAGTGTTATTAGTGAAAATTTATAATTTTTGTGAAAATTTTTAAGACTGACACTGAAACCAGGGGCTTCATTATAGATTACACTTTTCCGATTTTTTCTAGTTTTTCCATCTTTCTTGATGATCGGTGTCAGTTGTCTAAACAGGATAGATGTGATTTGTGTATTGACTTCAGTTTATATATTATATATATTATTATATATTATATAATATTATATATAAGATATATAGATATATATATATATATATATATATAATAATATACACATATATATATATGTATATATATCATATATATATATGGGTGTGTGTGTGTGTGTGTGTGTGTGTGTGTGTGTGTGGTACACGCGCGCGCGCTATTATTATCACACTTGAAACGTAAATTTATATATTTCAACCAACGAGGAAAATAAAAGACTAGGTGTACCCAGTTGGCTTAGGAATTAAGCCGAAATCAGTCAGACCTGCATACAGTCTTATTTTTTCCTCGTGGTTTCTGAGATATATATATATATATATATATATATATATATATATATATATATATATATATATATATATATATATATATATATATATATATAATATGTGCTGTGTGTGTGTGTATGTATAAGACATTACACATATGCACTATATATATATATTATATATATATATATATATATATATATATATATATAATTCGTGTAATGTCGAGTTCACCATCCCTTTGGAATAACTTACCCAAAACGTATTAAAACTGGCAGGTGCCTCTGAACCATCAATGATGCGAACCTGGGCTTTGGTTTAGGAAGCCCGGCTTTGACAGAAGCGCTAGTCAATTACAATTACCTTTAAGTATAAGTAATTCCGATTGTACAATGAATTCGATGGTGGTACCGATATTTGTGTCCTGTTAATGGTGTTTGTGTGTATATATAAAATATATATATACTATATATATATATATATATATATATATATATATATGATATAATATATATATATATATATGTATGTATATAATATATATATAAACTAAATACTATATATATATATATATATATATATATATATATACTATATATATATATATATATATAGGTGTGTGTGTGTACGTGTGCGTATACGTTTATTTGTCCATAATTAATAGGGCATCAGTTATTTACAATATTTGATTAAAGTTTTCCTTAGTTTTGATTCTTACTACTGAAAAACGCCGAATTTTTTTTTTGCTGTAATATAATTTTAGGTTTATTTACGGCTTTATAGAATGAAAATATCTTTACATTGAAAATGAATTATGTTTTTATCACTGATAAGACTGATATAGAAGGTTAGGTAATCAGAAATCTGAGCAGAATTTGAGTTTCAACTTTTTCAGTTAATTGTCCGTAAGTAAAATTAGAGTTGCAGTTCAAAATATGTGTTAGATCGAAGCGTTCACGATAATTGGTAGTGTGAGTACATACAATTTCTTATAAAATTCTGTAAATCCCAAACCTCATTTCTATATTTATCCATATTTCACGACTCTTCTCATTTATTTTCTTAGGTTTATTATGCTGTTAATTGTGGAATGTGATACTAGCAAATTAGTTGCGATTCTTCTTGTTCCATATACATACATACGGGAAAAATGGCCAATTCATAGGTTATATTCCTTTGAAACTAGCAATGAGTACTTGCTGTCCCTCCCCAGGTGCGCTTATCTAGACCCGGTGAAAAAAAAAAACTACTCTGAGCTCACCCAAAGCGCTCGTCACCACCTTTAGTCTCACCTGAGATCAATACCAGCATTTGCTTACCGTGGGAAGTCTTGCCCAAGCTAATGTATTTCTTACACACTAGAGACCGCTGCTTCAATCTGTAGCTATGCGCCTTGACATATATACGGGAGTAGGACGACGCAATATATAGATTTCTGATGGGCTATTCATCATCCTCCCTTGTGCGTGTGTGTGTGTGTGTGTGTTTTATCTCGCTTTTCTGGGATTTATCCAGTTAGTTTGGTGGCTTACACGTGTTTCCCCCTTTATTTAACCTTTTACGTTTCTGCTCTGCTGTAGCTACTTTGTATAATCTCACTGTTTATTTTTTTATTTTTTTATTTTTGTGTGTGTAGTGACTCACTTTCCGAAATTCCTCACGAAGGATAACTTGAGGTATTCTGTTATATAGAAGTAATGGATTTTGACATGGAATCTCTTTTGTTTTTTAAAATATTATCAGACTGAGATCGCAAGTGTATATTCGTTTTCACGGTAGCTGGGTAATATACGTATTTACACAGCAATATTCCTTCAGAGGCACACGCTTGTCTGGTCGAGAACTTGTAGAAAATTTTAAAGTTTATATTCCTATTACATTGAATCCTTCGCTCTAAAGGAAACTATTTTTGATGGCGAGCTGCAATTCTGAGAATATTTATGATGAGAGAGAGAGAGAGAGAGAGAGAGAGAGAGAGAGAGAGAGGGGTATGGATAACTAAATGGAGCTCATTGGCTCTATGCTAAGGAAGGCAGATAATTCCACGTTTTGAAAATTATTGTTATGAATAGCTTCTGAGAATGCCTGACCCTCGGGTTCACAATTGCCTCAAATTACTTGTGGTATTTCAAAGAGTAACATATACAACTGAGTATGAAACGAAAAAAAATTGTATGTTATATATATATATAATTATATATCTATATATATATATATATATAATAATATATATATTATATTATATATATACAACACACTATGATACACTTCTCTGTGCATATTTGTATATGTGGTGAGAGCAAAGAATCACCCAAATTTCCAGAATTCGGACCAAACGCGCCCATTTCCATTCCAGATCCCGTAGAACCCTCCCCCCACAACCCCCCCCCCCCCCTCCCACCCCACGCCTCCGCTCCTGCTACTCAGATCGAAGGACCTCGAAGCTCATTAGATCGAAGGAGCAGTCACAGTCACTTCCTTTACGACTGGCGTTTGCTGCTGTGCCGTCTGCTGGAAGTGGCTGGCTCATGAGACTGGATCGTATTAAATAGTCCTTTCATCGATTCGGACTGACCTTGCGGGAGATTCAAACCTGCGAATTATAATAAATATGGATGAAATGGCGAACACAGAGCGGTGCCTCCATGATTACCCGCATGTCGAAGGGAGAGCAAGAAAGAGAACGTGAATATATGTATTTGGTGGTGACGGCGTTCTTTAACTTTTCTATCACTCCTTTTATATATATATAATAAAATATATATATATATAAATAATATATAATATAGTATATAATACAGTTAATAATAACAGGACCTCATTGAAACAGGATGGCATCTAGCTGAGATTTTTATTAAGAAAAGTTACAAGCTTTCGATTATATTTCTGTTCGTATGGTCTGGTAGTCGTGAATAAAAAAAAGAAAGTCCTGGAAAACTTGCTATTAAAAAAAATAAGTGTCTGCTACGTACCATCCTTAGTTTAACCAGACCACTTAGATGAGTAACAGCTCTCCTATAGGACTGGCCCGAAGGATTAGATTTTTATTGACGCGGCTGGGAACCAATTGGTTTAAAGCGACGGGACCTACAGCCTATTGTGAGATCCGAACCGCATAATATCGAGAAAGAAATTTCTAATGACCATAAATCAATTCCTCTGGTTCCTCACTGGCAGCAGCGGGAAACGAACCCGGCTACCAGAATGGTAGGCAAGTACACAACCCCCTTGTCAACTGAGGACCTATCCTGTTTAAATGAGGTCCTGTTTTAATACAAACAATCATACATACATGCATAAATGATATATCTTATGTATGTGTATATATATTAATCATTCCAGTTCGGCAATTCAGCTATTAGTTGACCACTTGGTCATCCGTACTGTTAGTCAGAATGCTCCTGTAGGTGAGGACTGTGCATGTTTGATTTTTATGGCCTTAGAAAGCGAGGGAAGGGACCCTTAACATGCCATCATGTCTGTAGCATCAGAGGTCTTCGGTTTGTTATTATTATTATTATTATTATTATTATTATTATTATTTTATTATTATTATTATTATACATGTTCCCCGTAGGGGGTTGGTTCCTTCTGTCAACTTCACGCGGTGCACTGTAGGTATTAACTAAGGTCTTTTACAGCGTCCCATCTGCCCTAGCTGAAACACGTTTCATTCCTCTTACTGTACCTCCGTTCATATTCTCTTTATTTCAACATACTTTCCACCCTCTCCTAACATTTGTTTCAAACATTTTCGCTCTCAATTTCCTTTGGCCTAAATTCTATATATTCCTTATTATATAGTGGTTGAGCAGTCTTCCTAGAAATGCTGAAGAATGGTGATGAATTCTTGCAAGTTCAGATAAGGCTAGTGTGGAGTTTTAGGCTTTATTTCTTTACTTTACTATTTTACTATTTTTGAACAAGTGTTAATTTTTAATGCACACATTTTTTTCCTTTTTAAATATTTTCTGCTTTGTTTCACCTTACGTTTCTTGTTCTTTTTTAATTTTTCCCTTTTGTACCAAGTACTAGTTATTTCGAATTGTTCGCGTAGTATGAGCCCATAACTACTTCCAAGGTAATCCTTAGTCGGGCTTACTGGTATGTGCCTATGATAAACAATGATAGAATATAGAAATTTTAATAAAAACCCTATATGGGCTAAGAAAAGGGCACCGTTTTTCCACTGAAAATTTATGCCATTCCACTTATAATAAGGATTGAAAATATTCAGTGAAATAGCGTAACAATGAACAAAAGTCCGTCTTCCTATTGTGTATTAATTTTTTTTATATATTCTGAGAAACATATAAAATTCTTAAGTGGTAATGACAAGAGCCAGGTTCTCTATATCAGGTTCCTGCTTAATCTTCTGATTACTTGATCCTCCTGGTTTATTGCGGATCCCACAGGAAGCTGTAGGTCCCGTTGCTAGGTAATCAATTGGTTTCTACGTAAAAATCTAATCCTTCGGGCCAGCCCTAGGAGAACTGTTAATCAGCTTAGTGGTCTGGTTAAACTAAGATATACGTAACTTTTCAACAGTCCAGGGTATACGTAAGATTTGATTAGTAGTGAAACATAACCACGCCGAACCAAGGGTTGAGTAGTGAGGAGATCAAGCAGGAACCTAATTCAAGAATATGTGCCTGTAAAATTTTGATCTACCTTGATTATTTCTGACGATGATGATAGCTGGTCCTCGTAAAACTTAAGGTTTTAAATGGCCTCCTAACAGTGTTCCGGGATTCGATACATCTTTTGAGAATGTGATTATTATTATTATTATTATTATTATTATTATTATTATTATTATTATTATTATTATTATTATTATTATTATTATTATATCATGGTGAAGATTGAGAAGAAGACGGCTCGTAAGCTTTCGTTTTGTATGTGTTTATATTATATATTTACACCGTTCTAGTGTCTCATGAGATCATGAGATTATTATTATATTATTTTTTTTTTCTTTTTGGTCTATCACAGTCCTCCAGTTCGATTGGGTGGTATTTATAGTGTGGGGTTCCGGGTTGCATCCTGCCTCCTTAGGAGTCCATCACTTTTCTAGTTACTATTTGCGCCGTCTCTTGGACCACACTCTTCTGCATGAGTCCTGGAGGTACTTCAGCCTCTAGTTTTTCTAGATTCCTTTTCAGGGATCTTGGGATCGTGCCTAGTGTTCCTATGATTATGGGTACAATTTCCACTGGCAATATCCCATATCCTTATATCTATTTTCAGGTCTTGATACTTATCCATTTTTTCCCTTTCTTTCTCTTAACTCAGGTGTCCATATTTATTGTTATTATTATTATTGTTATTATAGTGACTCTTTAGTAATTGTGTTGATAATAATGACATGGAAATGAACGACAGTAAACATGGTATTTGATAACAAGATGTCATTATTGATCTGCAGAGGAGGGACTACTGGAAAAGAATGAATGACCACTCCCACGTCCACGTCCAGGTTAGCGGTCTTTTTTTCGACTTTGAACCATACATTATGAGCACGACACACTAGGCACGTGCTCGTATTTAATGTTTTATTGATTGTTTATTTGTTTTTTTCCAGATGAAATTTTCAGTATCATTATTAACTTCACAGATGTGCGCGTATAACTACGAAACGAGACAAAATGGCTCTTGTCATTTGTAATAAAAATTCCGTAAAATCGGGTATATTATGAGGCATACGCAAAGACACACACACACACACACACACACACACACACACATATATATATATATATAGATATAATAATATATATATACATACATATATATATAAAAACATATATATACATATATATGTCTATGTATATATATGTATATATATATATAATTATATATATATATATATAATATATAAATATTTAATAATATATATAATATTCTAGGGCAATGCACGAACTGTTGTGGTCACTTGGCTCTTTTTCCTTTCATTGAATAGGTAGCCTTCCTGACTTACTTGTTTTGTTTTTATTTTAAAGTTTTAAATTATTTTTGAGCTGAATTTTTTTAGAAATAAATTGTGCTTTAAACTTGTAATTTTTTATGCAAAAAAATTGTTTTAATTATTGTAGACTGATAATGTGTTGAGCAACTGAAACGTTTCCACATAAATAAAGCATGCTTCTTTGACTGTTGTCTTCCTGGAATGTTTTATCAACGATTTTCCTGATGTATTCTATATATATATATATATATATATATATGTTAATATATAATATACCATTTACATATATACATATATATATATATATACACACTATATATATATATATATCATATAATATAATATATAATGTATATATATATATATATAAATTGATGTATTGGGTAGATAGGGTGTAGGAGGTATTGGAGAGGAGGGGCGTAATTGCGTGAGGATAAGGTTGAATGGTATTGTGTCTACAGGGGTTCGACGTACTACTGATAACCCTTCCATTTAGGTGTATGAAACGACTAATTTTAGCAGATTATTCTGTACTTAGGTTCATTAACTGTACAACGCTTTTATTATTGGTTTGTATTAGGTATATGTATAAGTCTGTGTATAAGTCTATGTTTATGTTTGTGTAAGAATACATGTATATAACATACCACTAGATCTAATTTAAAATTGGGACGTTGAAATCAGAGTTGTTTATCTGTTGCTAGGAAATGTTGCCTGACTCATAAAGCGTTGCCTCTCCTATTGAAAGACGGTCTTTGTTTGTCTCCATTATCCTGGTCACTTAGCCACGACAGGCTTCGCCTTTGGTTAAAACTGAACGGCACGAACGTTTTTATTATTAAATAAGTGCGCCTATAATTGGTACGCTTCAGAAAGAGGGGAATATACCTAACTGGAAAGTTAATCTTTCCGTTGCGGGTCAACGGCCTAGTGGGTCGCAGCCTTGCTTTATCTTTTGGTAGTGGCGAGGTGTCTCTTGATATAGCCTCAATTCTGTATAATTTGTGTTTTTATGTTTTCGATTTCCTAATTTGAATAGGCAATTATGTAAGTCAAATTTCAATCCATAAATAGGAGACCTACACTACTTCTTAGCAAAAGATGATCATTATTGTGGTAATGATAAATCAGATTCAAAATTTCCACCGCCAGGAAGTCATCTTTTTGCAAAATTTCTTTCGCCTCGGAAAATATTCTAGGCAAGCGATTGACCATTAAAGCTTTAAAATAAACATTTTCTCCTGCTTTTATGACAAACAATATCTTGTGGGGGTTATCCTGTGGATCATTTTGTATTGTGAAGCTTTTGCTTATTTATTGCCTTTTGCTTTCAGCAAGAATGTTTTGTGTTAAGTGGCTACTCGGTCATCTTGTATTTCTTAAGGTTTGAGGCTAAGTGGCTACCTGTTTGGCAACTGGCATTCCCTGAAGTGGTTTTTAGATAGTCATACAAGATTATAAAAGTGACCTTGGATAGAATATATGCTTTCTGCAGTTATTGAAAGAAAAGACGTTAGATCTGACCTCGAAAATGAAAATATAAGTGGCCATACAGCTTGAGTGATTGCAGTCCGGTTTTCGCATCGCTGAAATAACAGGGGTGATTGAATATTGGCTCCTCCTACAGGATATCCAGGGATTTGTTTAACATATTTTTTTCATGTGTACTGATGGATTTTCGATGGGAAGAATTGAAGGACACGGGTATCAGGCTTCATTGGGTGTGTGGATTTGGGACATAGCCCTCATTGTTTATTAAGATATATAAAATTTCATAGTATTCATGCTTTTCCAGATGCTACTTAGTTTCATTGTCTTCAGTGTAATACAATAAGGAAGGTCATTAAGTTTTCAACTTTCTTCATGAGCTGACGTGGCAAGACTGCAGGTCGATCTGTCTGGCCATAATTAGTTTGGTCGGGAGGCCATATTGGTGAAAATATCTGTAAATGTTTTAGCTTGCTTATGGTGTAGTACCGCTTATTAGTAATGATTTCAGTATCTTTACCGACTGCTAACGACAGTTAAGAGTGACGTAAATCTGATATTTTCAGTAACGCTGTTTTTTTTTTCCACAAAAAACTTATTAGAGCTCCATTAACACTTTTCCTGTGGCTGCCGAAATGTATTAGATAACCACACCCGTTTCAGTTGATCTACCAGAATAGAATTAGTAAAATGACTACGAAATAAATGCAGCAAAAATGATACAAACATTTAAGAACACATGAACTGATATCTGTTAGCAGAAATGTAACGAACAAAAGACAAAAACCAGAAGTTAAAGTGGAACAAAAAAAAAAAAGGGCGGGGGGGAGAGCAATAGAAGACCCAAGATCCATTAAAGTTTGAATCCAAGAAAGAGGAGATTCTTGAGGGGTCCACAGGAGACGCGCTGGTGTCAAATGTAATCAATAATATCCAGTAATAAAAGGTCTTGAGCTGCTACGGCGTCCTTGGATTTCCTTAGGGATTTACAATGGCTCCTCCTTCGATGCGATTATCTGACTTATTGTTCTTTTGTTGCTGATGAATGTTGTGAAGTATAATGAATTATTATCATTATTGTTATTATTGTAATTATTATTATTGAACCTGGTCTTTGTATGTTGACTTCAGTATTAACAGCAACCATGAAGTTCTAGAATCGCGTTTAGGTTTTTGTCATGTTTTTGTATAAATATCTAATATATAATAGGAAAAGGTAATAAGAGCATTTACAATTTAAATAATTTTTTCTTTATGAAAATAAGTTCTCAGAATGGTAAGCTGGAGGTCGAGAACACGTACTGCAGTTTTAGTAAACTAAACCGTTAAAGAGAGGCCCGCGCGTGCGCACGCACGCACGCACGCATGCACGCACGCACGGACACACACACACACACACACACACACGCACACACTGTACATATAAATGTGTGTGTGCATGTGCATTTGAATTAAGAAAACCAGACGAAAACTGTCATTGACAAATGTGATATGAAAGAGAGAGAGAGAGTGGAAACGAAGGGAGTACACAAAAAGGAAGATGGTGAAATATTGTATCATTAAACAGATGGTGCAATCAGTTGCTAGGAGACATCAAAACACTCGAGTTATTAATGGTGCGAAATCACGCACAGTTGCCATATTCTTTGCGACTAAAGATATCTCATTGTGAAGTATATAAATTTGCATTAAATCTTTTAAACTAAACATACACACACATACACACACACACACACACACACACACACACACACACATATATATATATATATATATATATATATATATATATATACATGTGTATATATCAGTATATATATATATATATATATATATATATATATATATATATATATTATACACTCATCTAGTTTCCTTTGTTATCGATCACCATTGTTTTGTGACGCTTGATAGTACATCATAATTAGTCAGTGTGGCACCCATTGACTGATAGCCAGATCGAATTTCGCTTTTTAAACCCTCTAAATCACATGCAAAGTAGATTTACAAGTTCTTGTCCCTTCCAGTGTTTCAGTTAGTGTAGTGCCTTCTGATCAGCAAATGTGTTTATTGCGGCTTTCATAGTTTCCATGACACTTGCAGTGTCTTTGAAAAATGAGAATTAAACCAAACATAGAATATAAAGGATTGTTGTCAGGGAAACTTCGTTCGCTCTCTCAGGATTTGCCGCAGCCGAACTCCACCTGCGCGGGAATGCCATGGTCAATAAAGTTGAGGAGTTCATTGGCACTGACCATTATGCAAAATCCGCGTTTCATTATGTTACCCTTTTTCAACATATATATATATATATATATATATATAAAAAATGAAAATCATCACTTCAGAACTTTTACACGTTTCTTCGTGCCATTTAATGAAATTTCACATCCATTTAAAAGTGTATGAGTATATAATATATATATATATATATATATATATATATATATATACGTATATATATATATATATATATATATATATATATATATATAAAATGAAAATCATCACTTCAGAACTTTTACACGTTTTCTTCGTGCCATTTAATGAAATTTCACATCCATTTAAAAGTGTATGATATATAATATATATATATATATATATATATATATATATATATATATATATATATATATAAAATGAAAATCATCACTTCAGAACTTTTACACGTTCTTCGTGCCATTTAATGAAATTTCACATCCATTTAAAAGTGTATGAGTATATAATATATATATATATATATATATATATATATATATATATATATATATATATATATATATATATATGAAAATGAAAATCATCACTTCAGAACTTTTACACGTTTCTTCGTGCCATTTAATGAAATTTCACATCCATTTAAAAGTGTATGAGTATAATATATATATATATATATATATATATATATATATATATATATATATATATATATATATATATATATATATATAAAATGAAAATCATCACTTCAGAACTTTTACACGTTTCTTCGTGCCATTTAATGAAATTTCACATCCATTTAAAAGTGTATGAGTATATAATATATATATATATATATATATATATATATATATATATACATATATATATATATATTTTAAATGGATGTGAAATATCATTTAATGGCCTGAAGAAACGTGTACAAGTTCTAAAGTAATGATTTTCATTTTATTTATATGGTGTAAAAGGTAAATACCTGAAGGACTTAAAAAAGAATAAAATACAATGAGGGAGAAATATCGACGATAGGCTGGATAGATATATAAATGCTGAAAAAAATAGCAATAATATAAAAAAACATGATCCCTGTCTCATTGGAGGTGATGGTCTCACATTGAGGCGTTTGTGGCCCAATAGATTAGTTTCCCGAATGGTTAGAGGGTTCATTTAGTATTGGTAAGGCTTTCGGTTTAGTGTCTGTTTACAGAATGTTTTGAAACGGACTTAATCTTGCACCGTAGTTTCCTCTTGAATTAGAAATAAAATGTACCAATGACTGCAGTCATGTTTACTCTGAAGACGTCCGGTATTCCCGGAAAACAATTGTGTGGAGGGTAATTACTCATACGTAATATACCCTAGAGCATGAGTTACCCACCACTTTGAACTATTTTTTTTTTTCTGTTGAGGAATTTCTCTCCATTTCGTCCTAGCACGTTTTCAGGAATTCACACCCCCCCCCCCATTACATACTATTCACCTGTTTAGGAAGGTAGACTCCTTGTCGGAGTAACATTTATTGTTCAGGAGTTTGCATTTTATTTTGTAGTAGTATGTCGTGTCCAGGATTTTCTTGTAAACTTTGTACATGATCTCTCTGTTGATGACCTTATCTTCCCGAAGGGAGATTGTGGTATCTTCCCGGGAGGAGGGGGAAGGGGGGTTGTGCCATCATTGCCCTATTGCACCCCTTTTCATTCTTCTTACCATACCTTCTTCCATACTATCTTGCTTCCATCTTACTTTCCACCCTCTCTTTACAGTCGTTTCAACATTATTTCCAGCGCTGAATAGCCTCATAGGACCTAGCGATTGTCTTTTGGTCTAAATCGTAATATTCCGTGTATTCCGATACCTTTATCTCGGATACATCCTTGTCATATGACGACCATTTGTACGTAGATATGCTAGGTAGGTTCTATCATCCTAGTAGACGTTCATATTCGAAGTGTGCAGATAATGGTGACCGAACCAACTCATAAAACGTATATTTTTGTTTGCATGAATGCTCTGTCGAGATGCGTGTCGTGAGATGTTTGGCTTGTGTGGGATGATCAATAAGGGTTATACGGGGGTACGTAAATCACCTGGGAAATGGGATGATTCCATACATCGACTCCCAAGGAGGAAAGGAGCCTTGTTTTCTCATCAAGATAGTAGCTTATCTCTGGAAGGTGATTTATTCATCATGAGGCTTTTAGGTTGGTGCTGTGTCAAAGGACACATATTCTTGGAAGCTGTTTTGCTGAACACGAGGCTTTTCTGCTGACATCTAAATAACATAGTTGTCTGTCAGAATAAAAACAAAAAAACAAAAAAAACCGTATTCAGGCGTTTTCCATCAAGGTATTAGTTGTTACCTAAGAGCTTATTTGGTGAGTGTGAAACGTCTCGGCAAAAATCTTGATTCTATGCTATAAAAAAATCATTTAATATTCATTGGTTCTATGACATAAGCATTACCTTATAGCTCCTTTTCTATCTTTTGTAGCTCACGTCATCTAGGGAATTCTTGTATGTTGACTTACTCTTCAAGTTTTGCTGTTATCAAAATATCTTTTATCTATTAAGTTCATCTTTCCGAAGAGTCACAAGAATACACACACTCGTGTACTTTTAACCAGAGAAGTTAATAAATAATATTAATAACACTAATTGCGCAAATGATTCATAATCCAAGATAAACACTTAACGATAAGGAATTCTTGATGGTTGATTTGCTTTGGAATTGTGTTCATTGAAGCAAGTTATAAGTTTCTATGCATAATTAACACTGTCTGTTCATAAGCATAGTCTAAGCTGTAATGCGTGGTAATTCGAAAGAATAATACTGTCGATATTACAAATATCTCTGAAATATATATATATATATATATATATATATATATATATATATATATATATATATATATATATATATATTTATAATGCCCAATGGTTAGAGACGTCCTACATCATATGTTGTGATAAAATTTCAGTTGAAATTTCATAATTGTAGATTTTTATTTGAACTGATTCTAGAACGAGGTCTTGCAACGCTAAGCAGTTGCCATTGGGCAACATTACTCCGTCTTTATAATGGACCAAGTTGAGTATGTTCTAGGAAGATTTAAAAATTTATAAAAGGACTTTCTTCCAGGTCATGTACGACTACGCACAAGCGGGCTGTATCTGTTTGTCCCAGCAAATTCGTTAGACAGATACAGTAGCCATTTCTCAAAACGTACAATCACGCCACGGCTAACATAATCGTACGACATCATACGATGGCCACGTCACCGTCCGTTTGTCACATTATTGGCTCCGAGAAGACCATCCACTGTCGAGCCAAGGCGCTGGCTCACCTTAGCGCTAAAACCAGCTCATGCTACGGAAGACACAGGCGGGTCTGTGAACGTGTCCTTGCAAAAGCGTGAATAAATAAAGCAAACGGATAACTGTCTGCTTTGTTTGCCGACACAATACTACATTCCCTTTGGTTACAGAAAAGATTTAAACGCTCTGCTTTGTGCTTCAGTGATGAATGGGGATAGTTTGGTAGTCGAAAGAGAAGAATAAATCGTTGACAAATTTTAGTTTCAAAGGAGGGTATATCATGCTTATTTTTAAATTTATCCTAAATCGTGGCAATAAAGTTTTGCTCCAAAAATAGACGGTCGCTTCAACACTCAAAGAGGAAGAAATCGTGAAAAGCCCCATTGAATAGGAAGAAAATAGACTCAATTGATAGTAGCTTTTAGTTGGTCTCGCGAGATAATGTTGGGTACATCACGTAAGGAACTATATGATATATATATATATATATATATATATATATATATATATATATATATATGTGTGTGTGTGTGTTTATGTGTGTGTGCTATATTTCGTATGGCAGTTGCTTCCCGTGGTTGTCTGAATTGTAGTTGACGTCAGATAATCCAAAGGTGATTTTTCAAAATTATGAACCGTACCTTACTGTTGCTTGAAAGGAGTTTTGAGATTAGCGTATTTTGTTAATTTGCATTTATTTTGTAGAAATCAATAACACTCAAAGAGCATTGTTCGGTAGCTTTCTAAAACCCCCTAAGCTTTGGAATTCTCTTATTACAGTTTCCCTGACTTACAATATTCATACCTTTGCAGGAACCTCACTTATGTTGTCTTTGGCCCTTTTCTCTATTTCCAGTCGAGTCTGACGGAACTGTATAAGGGCTTTCTTTATGTGGCTTTTCAAATTGTCCATTAGGTCTGAGAAAGTACCTTTTGGATCTCTGAGCAGAGCAAACTAGAAAGTAATACACAACGTTCTGATTATGTAGATTAATGTACTTTCTGATATGTATATACAGGTTTTAGTGTTCAAGTAAATACATGTTTATTAAGCTATTCCGCATTTCAAGACTGGTAATGGAAGTTTGAATACAGGAACCGTGATGTACTTGCTTCCGTCATTAGATTAATGGTATGAATAACAGTCAATAGCATAAATTACGATTACGAAATACTTCGACGAAACTGAGGCTAAAGGCTAAGAATAGAAAAAAAATAATTTTTTGTGTGTGTACTACTGCCAAGTCCATTACGACGTTTGACTGTCGCGTGCTACTAATGTATGCAATGGGAAATATTAATAGAATATTTGATAGGAAACCGGTTGCCTGATATGTCAGAAAGAAATCATTTCGAAGAGAGGGCCCAAGAAAGCGTGGCAACCTGTAATAGGAGATGACACCTCGCGTTATCAATATTCGATATCACCGGTGTCACTCTCCATCTCATCTTGTCGTCTGGCTCAAAAGATTTGGACAGCTCAAGGAGAAGGACAGCTACTGGCCAGATCTAGAGTTGGACAGCTACTGGACAAAGCTAAAGGGGTTGAACACCTACCGGATAAAGCTCAGGGAGTTGGACAGCCACTGACAAATAAATCTTAATGAGTTGTATAGCCACTGGCCAAATCTAAAGGAGATGAACAGCTCTGGCCAAATCTAAAGGAGTTGGACAGCTACTGGTCAAACCTAAATAAGTTGGGCAGCTTGGGGAGACGAGACCAAAAGAAGTGGCTAAAAAGTTGAAATGCAGAGAGCAACATAGCTGGAGGCCAAAAGTGCACTTCAAAGAGCCTCAAGTATTGCTCACCATGAGATTCAAAGGTACACTGTCGACATTATCTCCTTTACGCAGATCTGCCTTCTCTGAAATGACGTAGTGAATGTATCGGTAGGGGTTTGAAGGGAACGAAACGTGACATTAGAAGCCAAAGGCGTGAGAGATTGAATAATGACGTGTATGTCAATTAAGGGACTGCTTTCCTGACACGTTTCAATCTCGTTGAGGAATTCGTCAGTCAGAGATGCAGACATTCTAAATCTTCACGTCTCTCTTGTTCTTCAGTAAACATTGAATGATAAAAGAGAAAGGTTTTCCTTTTGTTTCCGGATGTTCGTTACTACTGACTATCACTGCATGTTTTTGGATTTATAGTCTCTAAAATGTTCTCAAACGTAAACATTTCCCTTTGGCACCCGTGCTAGGCTTTATGGATTCTAATTAATTTCAACAGAGACTAGTCAGAAAAGATTTATTATAACTATCCGCAGATAGATAATGATAATCTTTATATGTGAACCATTTCTGTTATTTTAGGAAGTTCGTTTAAAACTTGGCAGTTACACAAAATTAATTTCTTATTTTAAAATGGATACAGCAGCTGGAAAATGTCTATCATAATCACATATACAGAAATTTTAAACAGTGAAAGAGAAGGCCCATCTCTGTATTTGCCACTGTAAACAAAATCTGGACGGGTAATATGGTTCCTTTTATGATTCATTCCTTCCTGCATGAAATCATTTTATGAGAACAAGGTAAATGAAAACGAATAGTGGATATGATAAACTAAATAAGTATTGAAAATACCAATTGATGCCATTTACTCGTCAGAAAATGAGAGCAAAACTAGGATAGGAAAAAATACAGGAAAAACATCTTTTCCATCATATTTAAATTAATATAATGCACTACTACCTATACTTCGTAAAAAAAATTATTGGCTAGTAGCGGCAAATGAACACTGGATGCCAGAAACATTCTCAATTTTGCACTCGTATGAGTACATCCTTACACTAAACGTGTATTGAAGTACTACTTTCTTGTGCGTGATATTTGAAGAGTAAGAGAAAAAAAAAACTTTTATTCTATTTCGATCCCTAGGGAAACAAAATACTTAGTTTACTATTATCGATTCCTTTTCTAGAACTCAAGGGGTCACTGACACTTTGAATTAACGATTTCCAAAAGGAATTTGCATGATTCATCCCTGAGTTTCACTGCTGCTTCATGTCTTCAACCAAATCCACGCAAGTAACCGCGGCAAGGTAATGGAAGCCGTAATTAGGCTGCCGAACTCAAACAGAACTTGACACGGAATGATCAGGTGCGATAAAGGATGGTTTTTACACAATGTATCTTTGGAGGAATCTAATAAATTTTATAGAACAGCAGTGGCATTTGGTACGTGTGTAGTGATATCGTCCCTGTCTCAGAAACTGTTTATGAAAGACAAAGTAAGAGACAGTCAAGTCCCAGATGGACTTCAAATTGCGTGACGAATTTTACGCATTCCAGAGATATCGCTCCCTCGTGATTTACGGCGCTGGTGGGCAGCGAAATTAACGCGCTTCGGTGCATAGCTTTCTCGATATTCATGTAGGAGTCGAGTCATTAGGGACAAAGTGGACCTGACACACAACGAAAGCTTGAACCGGATTAGGTAAGGTTGAACCAGTGAAGCTTACTCATCGGAAGCATTTTCCGACGGTTTCCAGACTGACACAAAAAGCTACTTTCTAAAGGGTTGCAACAACACATGTCAAGCGTGGGAAGAGCTAAGAATTAGTTGTATATAACAATTAAAAAGCTCTGGATTGGTTTCACTGAGGCATAAATTGCCTCGAAATTGCTTTTTTTTTTAACAGCTCACTGATTGTACCAGAAAGTTCTTCCGGGATCTTGCTAGTATTATTTTTATATCCGGCAAAACGCTCTGGAGGTTCATAGCACGATAGGAATTGTTTGTTTTTGTATAAAGACCTGCGAAGGAGCTCACCAAAGAATCGTTAAAGGTGCCTTTAGGCGTTCCGTGGAATGCTTTATAAAGCTCTGGGGTCATAGCAGGGTAAAGAATACTTTTTTATTAAAGCTTTCACATCGGTTAGAACTGCGGTTAGCTTAAGAAGATCGTAGTAAGATAAGAAAGACACTGAAAGTCTCCACTGGTTCACAATTGCAGCGGATAGCCCAAGAAGTTTCCAGTGGTTCGTAAATGCAGTGGAAAGCTTTGGAGGGTTTAAGTTGTCTAAGAAACTAGAGGAAAAAACCGCAGACAAGTGATAACATGAAATGGAATGCTTAGTAAGGTCTTCCGGTAGCTTGTAGGCTACAACAAAGGAGGTTTCTAACAGGGCTGGGAACGCCCTCAACGAGCTTATCAGCTGCTCTTAACTGAAGCGGAAGCTTCGGAGAGGTGGCAAACATGATAGGGAACACGAACTGATGGAAAAATGACTGAAGGGTCTATGCAGGGGGGGGGGGGGGGGGACTTCCATAATCGGGCTTCTTAGAGGTTCATGAACTGCAGTTGGAACATAAAAGGTCGTAAAAGGTAGTATAACACCATAGAAGAGCTTTCAGCGGATTAGATTTCATTGAAAACTCTGATAAGTGTCAAAAGACAAGGAAAAAAAACTAGAAATTGTCCAGTGGCTAGTGAACTGCAGCTAGACATTCACAAGGA
>NC_061108.1:116097463-116104963 GCF_015104395.2 Macrobrachium nipponense
GTAAGTCATGTCACCGGGAAGTTAGAGTGACGTATCGACTTATATATATTCACAGATGCCTGAAGCTAACGACTCCATTATTTTGAAATTCCATTCTCTCTCATCCAAATGACTCGATTCCAGGCGCTCTTTTTAGCTACGAGACTTGATTGCTTCCACGATGAAGCCTTCTTACTTAGACAAAGTCATGAAAGTTTGATGGCGTTCAGGCAACGAGGGTGAAATTATATTGATGCTTCAATAATGCACAATAATGGCGTGTCTTGGGCCGTTCTGGAACGCAATAGTCGATACCAGTTCCTTCTTGAAGGAATGAACAGGCAACTGGAGCAATATAGCATGTTGTTTTACTGCCATGCACTTAGTAAGGTTTTTTTTTCAAGCCATTAATTTATCTATCCTCGCTATTCGTTGACTGAATAGTAAACTGCATGATCAGAACTAATACGGTGACGTGCAGATGTTAAGAGCAGTATGATTTTATACTAGACGTTTATGGTTATCGAGTGCAAGATCATTGTTATTATCATAATTGTCATTCCAAATGATAATAAATAATTCAACTTATGAATAAGCGACATTTATTCAATACGAAACAGTTGTATGTAATGACGTGAAAAAACACGCAAGACCTAGCAAATGACACCATTAAAAAAATATTCCAATTCTCTCACAGGGCAATAATTGTTTTGCGTGCGCACGTACGCTTACTTATTTGTAATTACGGGGTATGAGCACTCTTCTTATTGAACCGCTCCCCACCAGTTGTTAGTTTGCAATTTTATGCAACCGTTTCATGGCCAACAGATCTCAGTGCTTGATTTCCCTGTGTAAATGGGCGTTTGGTCTGGAAACCCATATGTTTTTATGTCACTTTTTTAAGTCTTTCGCGATAGTTCGTGGCTCGTTGCTCTGCATTCTCAAATAGGAACGTTCTATGAAGGTCTATATTGCGCATTAGGTGTTTTATGTTGAATTCATCAGTGGTAAAGGAGACTTTGGTTCTCGAAGAAAGAATTTTTTTGATCGTGTGTGGTGATACGATAAATGCTTCGTTATCCGTTTTTGTCACTCGTGACCCTTAACCTTGTGGCGCCAGTTTACGCAATCCTCAACACTGTATTAAAAATTTAACATTAAAAAAACAGCAGTTTTGAGGATTCGAGTATAACCAATAGCAGTCCAAAGCGATGGACGACGAGAGGTCTCTCGAAATGTTGACCAAATGCCCTTATCCGCGAACTTTTGAGTTTTATGGTAAAAAGGTCGTTTGTTACGAGTCAGAGCAGGTGCTAAACTTGATACAGTAAAAATACATGGACGATCGAAGCTGTGACATCGATACGTTTAAAGGACACCAGCCAAATTAGACGTCACGAGCTGGTTAATTGCGAGGGTTAATTTACTGGGAATAGGTTTTGCTGGTTCGAGCAATGTTTTCATCAAAACTGTTCTTGCACCAGGAATGGTGTCACATTTCGTAAAAGGTAATAGACGGTGTTGTCAGTCAGGCGCTGGTACTGAAGATTGCTCAAGGGACAAGTAGAGGAAACAAATAAACTAATGCTATGCAGAAGGATAATTATCTAAAAATGAGCATAAAAAAGAAACAAGATCTGAAGGCGTAAAATGAAGAATTAAGATATGGAGTATACAGGAAAGATTTGCAACATGAATACATCAAAAAGATCCGAGCTACATAACAAGAAGAAAGAAGTCTAATTGATCACTAAGAATCGTTGGAAATAGAAATCAAGAAGATTTAAAAAAAAGTGTGAAACACTTACGCCGAGTCCTTGAAGCTGTTGATCTTGTCCAGGACGCCTTTGCCCCAATTTCTCACATCCTCAGAAGCTCCTTTTCCCCAGTCCCCGACGCTCTGGCCAAACTTTTCGAAACTGTTCTTGACGTTGTCGAAGAACTGACTCTGCGCGCCGGTTGCACCTGAGACGTCACGAAAACAAGAAAACATTATGAGAGAAATGACTTGGATAAAAAAAAAGAAAAAACTTACACAAGGCAATCTACTTTCAGTGACAAAAACAAGGAAAAGATAATTAAAAATATTTGTTACGTAAAGATAAAACAAACAGATGGCAAAAGCGAACGAAAATATTAGGTTCCCTGCGTCAAACAGAATTACAATAGTAATAAACTTTGAATTCAAAAACAAATGGAAAGATATATCTATTCATGGTCATTAGTATTTTCCCCCCCCTCTGGTGTTTTCTTGACAAATTGGAGTTATAATTATTATTATTCAATATGAGCACACTTTCACATGAAACAAGATAATAAAAAAAGACCGACTTGCTTCCATTGGACAAAATGGGAAAAGAAAAAATAATTTTTGTCCACTGACTTGAAATTCACTAGCAAGGATTTTCTAGGAATATTCTTAAGGCACTCCAGAACGTGCATGTCCCATAAACTTACGAGGAAAGATATGCAAACTGCCATAAAAATGGTTCTGTTCTCTCAAAACGATAATGAACGTCACGATGAATACTTCATATTTGCTAAATAAAATTAACGAGAGAAATGATATCGCTGTGATCGTTTTCCTCACTCTTTTATGTCTTAAAATTTTGCCCGTTAGTGATTCCATAATCTGCCAAGGAAAGATGTATAAATAGACTAATTCGCTTTGATAGCTACTCTCTGTTAAGGTATGACATTTGCATGATGTATCATCATCGCAGGAAACAATCTGCGAATAAAAAACTAAACAGAAACTGCTCCTATTCACTCGAGTCTATTTATATCATAACGGTGTTTGGCAGAGGAATCTTTTGAAGAGACTTCTGTTATGAATTAATTATTTATGTAAGGATTATCTTCACTTCAGTAGTACTGCTTGCAAGATTTATGTTAATGTAAAAATGTGTGTTTGTTTCTCTGTAGATCATTTAGGACAAACATGACATCATATCAGTGCCGAAGAAAGCCTGTCATTCATAGATAGTAGTAAAGATTGATGCACGAAAGTAAATTTACTGGTTAATCGTGAAATTGCTAGTCATGTAGAGAATGGGAGACACCTTCCTGAGAACATAGCAAGATATGAAAAAAAGAAAAAAAATTGTTGACCTACATGTAAGTGAAAGATCCATTTGTCTAAGGTGTTGTATAATTTCCCAAAATGCTTAAAGAATGGAACAGCCAACCTAGTACCATAGTCTGAATCCGTCCAAAACATGAAAAGGTAAGGGAATAAAAAAAAAAAGAAGAAGAAGGGTTTACGGACGTGATAGACTCGCCCTTTGATGCATGGGAGATGGGAAAAGTCTGGGTACATAGAGGCAGGAAAAAATTCCAAAGCTTATTAGATTTTTGCGGATGGTGCTTGTGTGGACGTCACTTGAGACGGGGTATTGAGCCCAGTAATAAAAGAACCTTCAACTATATTCCCAGACATACCGGTGGTGCAGGAAAGAAAAATGGCATATTGTTTTGTGAAGGTCTTATATATAACTACTGGCCCTTTCACTTTGCGAGGTATGAATGCGTACATATTATTATGTAAGGATAATGATAGTCATCATCTGGAATTTCCCAGAAATTTAGTACATGTTCCTAGTTGTCATTCCTTACTTGTAGAAGCGTTTCTCAGTTCCTAAAAGCAAATTTCAATTACCTTCCCACGTAGGCGGCAGTGCACTGTAGGCATGACTTGGGGTCTTTGCAGCGTCCCTTCGGCCCCCGGCTGCAGTCTCTTTCATTCCTTTTACTGTTCCTCTTCTCATATTCTATTTTTTTATCTGACTTTCCACCTCTCTAACAATTAATTCATTGTGCAACTGCGAGGTTTTCCTCATGTTACACCTTTTACACCTTTCAAACCTTCTCACCGTTAAGTTCAGTCTCAGCGCTGAATGACCTCATAGGTCCCAGAGCTTGTCCTTTGACCTAAATTCTATATCCTACCTATCTATCGATTACTTTCATTCAGTTAGGCACGATAATGCTGAACCTGAAACTTAGGTGCATATCATGCTGTCTCAATAATTGCAAAAGGGAGACGGGGCGATCACTTCATGGTTAAACAACCCCCCCCCCCCTCCCCCTTTTTAATGGGGAGTTCTCTCCTCATTTGTCATGTGTTCCTCGGTCTGGGCTTTACAAGGGTATTGGCTTTTCCTTTTTTTAGAGTTTATTTATAAGAAAAAAATGTTGATTTCTTACCAATGCATACTTAGGCATGCCAATATTTTCCAGATCTTTTTATTTGTTGTGCTTATGATGAATAATAAAACGTGTTCACTAATATTCACCTAAGTAAAAGATATACAGTTCATAAATGCTTTACATCACTATATTGCCAATAAAGATTGACCTCGAGCACCACATGGAATATCTTAATTTAGTAACTGTAAACTTTTTTTCTTGCTGTCACATATAAACCTGTTTTTTAAGTATTGATTATTTATTGTTGAGTAAATTTTTATTATATATAGATATGTGTGTGTGTTTGTATGAGTGAATGTGTCTGTGCGTGGGTCGGGGTGGAAGGGGAGGTTACAGTGGCGCCAAATGGCTTGAGTTTTACAAGAAAGTGATCGCAAAGAATTCACTCTATTACCCAGAAGGAATGTGCTGTAATACTTCTGCACAATTTCAAGGTTATCGAATATTTTATCTTTTCATGAGAAACGAAGGATAAAGCTGCGCAATGATTATCAGTTCGCCATTGCGCGGCCACTACTTTTGATTGCAAATCTTTCACAATGATAATGGTGCAAGAGTTCCCTTCTGCCACAAGATACTGGTTCAAGGTTACGAGGCCATTTATAGACTTCTATTCTTAGAGAATAAACGGTGAAGTTATCTTAATAGTTTATAATAGTTTCGTCCTTAATCGACATAATTGTCTTTATAATTTGAAAAGCCACATGTAGATTTCGGACTTAGAATTTGAGTGAGAGACCCCTTGGGGAGATATCGCCGTCAGTGCACCTCACACGGTATAATGCAGTTCATTACTTAAGGTCCTTTGCAGCGTCCCTTCGGCCCCTAGCTGCAATCCCTTTCATTCCTTTTACTGTATCTCAGCTCATATTCTCTTTCATCTTACTCTCCGCCCTCTCCAAGCAATTGTTTCATAGTTCAACTTTGAGGTTTTCGTCCTCTTACACTTTAAAGCCTCCTTTCTCTCGATTTCCCTTTCAGCGCTGAATGACCTCATAGGTCCCAGCGCTTGTCCTTTGGGTTAATTGTATATTCCAATTCCAATTCCAATTTAACAGAAAGGGAGTTTTCATCATTTTCAAAATTATCTTCGGCTATTTTCTTTCAAGTGTAGAAGAGGCATGACGGGTAGTCTAATACCAATGACCATTTTCCCCAAATAACGAGAACTGTTCCATTTTTATTAACTTTAAATTAAAGGGGATTGCTTTCTATCATACTCAGCTTTTTTTTTTCTCTCTCTCATCAGTAAACTCTTCGTATGCACGTAGTAGAATATATGTCTTATTAATGGCATAAATAACATTTTAGGCCGTCTTTACAGCGATATAATCATTGTGTGGGGGAATGTAAAAGAGAAAACACAAACATCCCTAAGAAATGTAGCAATTCTGTCTTTCTTTCTTTTTTCTTTTTTTCTTTTTTTTTTCTTTGCCACAAGCTAGAAAAATAGAACCGTAGGCTTACACAATGACTAAACGGTAGGTCTGATAAAATAATAGGTTTTTTAAATGTCGATTTTATGTGAAAGTGGCGCAAACAAAGTAAAAAAAAATGGGTTACGTTTCACATTTACCTCAGATACCTTTATTTCTATATTGATATTTTTACTATTTACGTCTGCATTGTACTGCTCTTCTCTTGACTTTGTTTTTTGCTCATGTTTGAATTTGATTTTGAAAAAGCTTGCATGGAGACGTCAAAGTCTCCGCTTGTTCCTAATGAAATGGGTTCACATTTGAAATAGTATTGATGATAACTAGATAAAGATTATTTTTTTAGAAAAATATCATGGTGTATTAGAAAAATATATACTTATTCTTTGACGCCTCGGGTCCTACTTTCAAAGGGACATTTCAGTTTTAGAATTGTTTGAGCCTTCAAGTAATTACCATCGTCATTTTTTAAAAGTAGCATTATCTCTATAATCATCTTGGCGGCTTCAAGCAATTACAACGATAATTTCCCCAAAGAATAAATCTCTTTTCATATTGCTTGAACCTTGGGGCTTATTACTGATAGCAAACTTGAAGGGAATATTATTTTACTCATGCATGAGTAAAATTTTCTTATTAAAGCAGAGTAATATTTTTTATTATTAGAATCAGTTAACTTTAGCATAGAAATATACAATTTTTGGGCCGAAATAAAGAAAAATGTTTATTGTAAGAAAGTAGGCTTTTTTTCATTTAAATAAATTAGCGATTGTATATTGAAATTAAGTAACTTTTTGTGATGAAATAAAGTATTGTTCATTTTAAAATTAAAACAAATAACAAACTCAGTGAAATACTTACAGACAGCAACAATGACCACCACCAACAGAAACTTGGGATTCCTCATTGTGTCACCTGAATGAATGAGAAAAAAACACAGTTGTATTATCACGGTCATTATTTTCATTGCTATCTATTACCGTTTCAATTGCGTACAAAGTCACTCATTATATGTATATATATAGAAATATATATATACACGTATATTATATATATATATATATATTATATATATATATATATATATATACATACACACGTATATATGTATATGTCTGAATGAATGTTATGTATGTATGTATGTAATATAACTTTATTGTGCAATCTTTAGTATTCTCTCCTATCACTCGAGTTAAAAACTCGTTGAATTTCTTTTTACCAAATCATTGAAATATTGTATCTGTCAGTAAAAAGAATATGGTTTTCGCGGCCAAGGTTGAAAAAATGGCATGTAGGTAAACTCCTTCCAAAAGGTATTTTGAAAACCTGAAGTAGCGACATCCTCAAAAAAGAAAGTGCGTATGGTAAAAAACATGTATATAAGCATAGAAAATATGAATATATATATGAACAGACATACATACATCTCTCTCTCTCTCTCTCTCTCTCTCTCTCTCTCTCTCTCTCTCTCTCTCTCAGAAGGGCCTGTATCAGAAGGTGTTATCGCCTTGTAATTCTGAAGTATGACCAGCACACTTACGTCTCATTAGGAAGACCAATAAAAGGTAATATTTTCCCGCCCATTATTGGTTGGGTTCAACACTGAAGCTTTTCGTCGTTTTTCATTTTTGTAGTAAGGGTGGGGGAGGGGTGGGCGATGGGAATTTATCCACGTTCAAAAGAATCGCCGATTAGTTAAAATTGTTATTTTTAGTCCAGAATATTTTTATGAAAACTCAGTCAGATGAAAAAAAAAAAAAAAAAGATCCAATCGTTTGCCCTCAAAAATTTGATATCATACCAAATGTCTTCGAAGATCCTGGCAGCCTTGACACCTCCCTCACCTGATCCAGCTGAGTATTTTACTCGTAAATAC
>NC_061108.1:116109963-116149963 GCF_015104395.2 Macrobrachium nipponense
CGTTGGGAATAGCGACACGTCTTACTCATCCGTCCGCGAGCGTGCGAAATATGACAAAATGATTTTCTTCCAGGAACAGAACAGTGGTGTCCTTGCAAAATAATTTATGTGACAGCGTTTTGCATAACTTTCTGGTTCATTATTTGCAATTATCTCGCTAACTTTAAGCCCATAAAAATCGTTGATGAATGTTTTTCGGTAAGGTACTGACATGATAATCAAATATAAAAACAAAGTGAGAGAGAGAGAGAGAGAGAGAGAGAGAGAGAGAGAGAGAGAGAGAGAGAGAGAGAGAGAGAGAGAGAGAGAGAGAAAGTCTAGTAATTCATAGTGCAGTACCTTTCATAAAGTATTGCTAATTGAATGCAAATGATAAAATAAAATATTTACCCATTATGAGAATTCTGTGATGTCTGCTAATGCTACCAATATTAATGTTTCACTGATAAAAATTCTCATTTGCAAGAACGTGAAGTTAGGCGTGGTCCAAAGTTTTTTTCTTGCAGATTTGATTTGTTACATTTTGCACCTCGGACCCCCACAATTTAACGATTTCCTCCCAAATTTTAGAAACCTCAGAATCAGCTTTTCTCACTCAGCGAAGATTTGTGCAGTTAACGAATATCTCGCAGTTAACTAGATAACCGATGCGTTGTAACAGATCAACATTCCCACTAATTATAGTAATGATAATAGTGGTGATTGTGTTACAGTTATCATTATGATAGTCATTCTGTTATGTTAACTTTAATGTATGAAGTTCTCGCACAACAGAAATGCATTGAAAGAACAACTTAAGAACAGTTTCTCAACAACATATCTCTCGATTTGTATTCAGTTGATAAATATGACAATTTCTGCAACTATCTGAACTTGATCTAATGCTTGTGTGCATACGGCCTTACGAAGTAAAGTCGTCTTTCTGTTCTTAGTAAACAGACGAATATGGCATGGCTGCTCAAGTAGAAACTCTCTCACTGCGTGAGGCACAGGAAATAATTCACTGAATATAGAGTACGGCTTGGAATTCCACATCCTTCAAGGGTTCTTATTGAAGAACTAGTCATACCGGATATCCCTTGAGTTTTTAACTTCCATGCATTATTTAAGGAATGGCTTAAGTGCATGCTTGTGTAAACCCGCCACACCGATAGTACAAGGCGTGTATCCTCGTAGGGGGATACTGCCATCCATCCGTGAGATGAGGTGCACTGTAGGCATTACTTAAGATTCTTTGCAGCGTCCATTCGCCCTTTAAGCTTCCTTTTGCTATACCTCTATCCACATTACATTTCTTCCTTCTTACTTTCCACACTCTCCTAACAACTGTTTCACAGTGAAACAGCGAGATTTTCCTCCTGCAACACCTTTAACCCCTCTACTCTCAAGTTCCTTTTCAGCGCTGAGTGACCTCATAGGTCCCAGCGCTTGGCCTTTGGCTGACATTTTTTATTCCTATTCCAAGGCTTAGTGTTGTGTCCTTCAGTGGAGCTGAGAGAGGACAGAAGAGAGCAGATTGCCAAAATGAATGAAATGGAAAGGTTTTAAAAGGGAGGAGAGAAGGAAGTGGAAAGATTATTGAAAAGCAGCGAGTCGAGGTAAAACCTATTAGCTCTATTATCTCCTTTTATGGCTTTTATTTACAAATTAAGATATCCTTATTCCTTTATAATCTAGCATGCTTATTTGTTCTACTTTGTGTTATTTTAATACTATTTGTACATGACTTGTTTTTAACACGACTTATGTGGTCTATGACAATGTATTTTAATATTCAAGAAGAATAATTTCTACTCATTATATTTTAAGTAAATACTTTCTAATTTTATGATATTCTTTTATTATTGATGACTTTTATTAATTACTGAAATCTTAGTCGATTTGTTGATTCTTAAACTTTTGTATGTCTAAAATAACAAATATTTTAACTGTTTGTAAGAGGATTTTACTAATTGTGGTTTTATATTTTATGAATACACAATGTAAATATTGGAAATAAAGAATTATTATTATTATTATTATTATTATTATTATTATTATTATTATTATTATTATTATTATTATTATTATTATTATTATTATTATTATTATTGAACTAAGGAACCTCCGTAACGAGGCTATAATATTGACAATCAAAAGCCACAGTAGTGTTAAAATATATTATTGTACAATGGTAAAACATACAAGGACACAACATCAATTGGAATGGTGCCTCTGTCATTTTTAAGAGTGGGGATGTTGGTGTTCGTCGCCTAGTGGAAGGAGCTGCTATTAGAAAGGGGTGTGCTTTTGAAGGGAACAAAACCTTCACTGATGAAGATAGTTTTACCAATTCTTTAATAATTGACCACTTTGTCAACGATTTTAGGACTCATATGTCTGGTGATTGTGAGACCCCTGATGTTGCTCCCACCTCTCTTTTATCCCAGATGACTGAGGTTACTACAGCTTCAAGTCATGGCACCGATGGAGTGTCTGCTCAGCTGGAATCACCTGAACGACCACTTCGCCGTTCCAGCCGTCTTGCCAACAGAAACAACCGAACGGGGATTACCTGACCAACACTTAGATCCATCCGCCTTGAACCAGTTGTTATATAATTTTTTTTTTTTCACTGTTGTAACGCTCCCTCCATTGTTTGACCGTCAGTAGGACTGAAGAGGGATAGGGAGCAGTATCCGAAAGTCTCTCCTTGTATTTTTTACCATTGTACAATAATATATTTTAACACTACTGTGGCTTTTGATTATTATTATTATTATTATTATTATTATTATTATTATTATTATTATTATTATTATTATTATATTTTACGCAGCTGAGTTCATTAGAGTAATTGTTTGGAGATTTAACGCTGTTATTCGTGACTGCTGCTGTCGCATCTCAGGTGCCAAAATATAGCTTTCCTGTGCCCTCTGGTGGCAGTCAGTGAATGACTTTGAGAAGGAGGGGACGAATTTCTTAGAACCAAGGTCAATTCCAGCCCCTCTGTGTCAGTCAGCGTTCAGTTCCATTGTGTGACATACACCACTAATGGGTCTAACGACAAATGAAGATAGATTACGTTAGTTTTCGGATAGTACTTGGCTGGTTAAGCATATTACATTCCAACGGGGTACCCTACTCTGAATTTCCCAAATGGGAAACATTACCAAAGAAAACAAACTCGCTTATTCCCTCACATTTTGTAGGCAACGGTTTTCAGTCCCTGAGCGTTTTTAAACCATCTACATCACAGCCCTCCGATTTAGGTTGAAATTTCGCTGCTTGAAAGTGCGCGTGTAGAAACTTTTTTTTTTCGCTAGTTTTATCTTTGCAGCTCTTCGTTTGATCATTTATTTCTATTGTTATTATTTATTTACGATTCATGTTAAGTATTAATCATTTCTTCGTTGATCTTTGTCACATGTGGCAAGTTCATGGTTTTGTGACTTGTTCCCCACGGGTGCAAATTCTACTTTCATACAAGTGGAATTGAATGTGATTCCTTCATCGGCTGCATTCAGTTTGTATAGTGTTCCCAGTCTTATGAATGCTTTTTTCTTAAATGGTGAGAATTACTGGCAGAGTACAGCAATAGAGAAAAGGCAGTCATAATGAAGATTAAAAGGTCTTTACAAATTGAATACAGCTAATGCAGCAGTAACTTCTGATAATACAAATAAGGCGAAAATCGGAGAGTTACTGGCGGACAAAAAGCTATCATACGATCGAAAAATACTATACAAATTGAATTAAACTGATGAAGCCATTATATTTAATTCCACTTGTATGAAAGTAGAATATGCATCTCTGAGGAAAAACCACAAAACCATGAACTGGCCATAATGTGACAAGAGCAACGATGAAAATGATCAACATTGAAGGTAAGGCGCCTGATTTGTCGTTGTTTAAAGGTTATCTATGACGCTTTTTGTTATTTTTAACACGTGATGAATGGGGTGTACCTCACAACTCAATGCTTATTGATGTATGAGAAACAGTGGCCACATAATAAACGTGACGAGTATTTCCAAGGGGCGTATTAGGTCAACCATGTGATAGCATTAGAAAATCAGAACCCTGACCGGATATGCAATTTCAAACATGACCAGAATACCAACCTGGTGAAATTTCTTTTTCGACCAAGTTTCAAGTACAATTTTATGCCAAAACACACAACATTATTGCTATTGTTGATGATCCTTAACAGTTCCGTGTCCGTCCCTCTTCCTAATACTTGGCTTTCTGCGTCACTTATTACGTTTAGAAAGATAACTGTGGTCTTGTCCGAAAAACAGACATTTTCCCGTTGTTGTTGTCAAATAGCACTTTTTCAGACAAACAGGATTTAAGTGGTACGGTTCTGTTGCAAGGGATTATTTTAGGGCTAAATGCTGTAAGTAACGAGCCTTCTTAATGCTATCAGTGCTAGATAAAGTACTGAAGATTTGAATTTTAATCCCAAAAAGTTAGTATCTGAAGCTAGAAACATGTTTCCTGACAGTTATTAATGTGATGTCCATACAGAAATAAATAACTGCAAAACGACGACCTTTACAAACGTCATGAGTCCAGATTTATATGTCAGTGCTTCTTGTGATTTGGTTAACCGTAAGGCTCTGATATCAAAACTTTGTTGGAACCTACGAGTAGCTATATATTTGATTTTATTTACAGTGATTTACACGACTTTCATTGACAATACATCTTGTAAATGGCCTTCTTACTGAGCCTAATCCTGTCTTGTCTACAGATTTTATAACTGATGGATTGTAGTGTGAAACGGGACTGCTGCTTACCCTAACAAATCTCTGTGGTGAGTTAGTAACTGCTATAGTAAATAGAATATTATAATTCAAGCTGGTACGACACTCCAGGTCTGCGAGTTGCTTTACATAAGTAACACTTTACTTGCAGATTCTAAATATTTAACAGCATTTGGCTTCACATGTAACTTCAAAGTTCCTTTTACATACTACTAGAATCTTGTCCAACACTGAAAAAAAGGTAAAATTTGTTTGTAAGGCTCTTTGTTGCAGAGATGATAGTAACATTGCACATGCTTCAGATCTTTTGTTCTTCCATTACTGGAACATTGGTCTTCCTCATAGATGTCAGCAGTTTCCTTGGATCTTGATTTGTTAGTAGCCCGAGCGATTGTTTCGTTTTTCCCAACAATGGTGATTATGATTTAGAATGTCACTGGATGATAACCTATCAGGCTTACTTCCATAAGGGCTATCTTAATACCGGACTTGAGTTAACACCTTCAGTGCCAGAGCTGAAGAGCTAATGCATACTACTCTCAGTACAGATCATCTGTATCCACTTTGTGTATAGATACCGCGCCATCATACATTCAAGTACCATACACCTTTCATTTTTAATACAGCAAAACCTTGGATTGTCCCGTAGGGGTGGTGGAGGGTGGGGGTGTGGTTGGGATGGGGCGGGGTTGGTGTACTGCCCTTAGTTCACCTCACGTGGCGCAATGTCGTTAAAGGGTGTTTTCAGCGTTCCTTCGGCCCGAAGGAACGCATGCATGGCTTGTCAGCTTAGATTTAATTAAATCAATCAGCCAGGACTGTGAATTAGCCCTCCTGACAATGTGATTAAGAGCGGAACTAGAAATTGGAGTGAGGCTATTGTGCCAGTTTCAGTATCCATGCTCGTTGCTTTTGTTTTTCTTAATTGTTTTGCAATTTTGATATGCAAATATTAATCATTTGTTGACTTATCTACACTCATTCTTTATTTCCTTCTCGCTGTTTTCTTTTCTTGACATATGGCTTCTATTTTGTAAAACCTTACTTTGCAATTGCATGGTGTTTGTAGTTGTTCCGTATAAATGATTTTATGATGGTAATGGCAATGTTGCCGAATTCATGAAGGTTTAATATCTTGAAGACAGCCTCAACAACACCAGTCTTAGATGTTAGGTAAAGCACGCACACACTAACGCACACAAACTTATACATCACATCGACACCGGCAAAACAAGCAGAAGAAAATGTGCTAGTGTATGGGTTTAAGAAATTTGTAGATTTCTGTACATATTTTGCAAAGCAACATAAAAATGTCTGCCCACACACACACATTAGATATATAGTGTATATATATATACGTATATATATATATTATATATATATATATATATATATATATATATATATATATATATAAAGCAAACACCACTGGTAAAAAAAAGGATACGTATTAAGCAACACGCGAAAGCGCTAGATACGAATCATATGACTGATTTTCCTCTGGTTTTTGCCTATAAGAATTCACGTGCATCTCCTGTAATTTTCTTATCACGTACACACACACACACACACACACACACACACACACACATATATATATATATATATATATATATATATATATATAGATAGATAGATAGATATATATATATATATATATATATATATATATATATATATATATATATATATACATATAGATTTGCTAATTGATGGCAAAATAATGTTAGCTTGAATAGAGTGTCCCACAACACACACACACACACACGCCACACACACACATATATGTATAATATATTACATTATATATATATATATATATTATATATATATATATATATATATATTATATATATATAATTAAAGATATATGCCACGATCACGTTCCTAACTTTCGTGATTTAGTTATACATATATATATAAATATATGTGTGTGTGTATTATATTAATGGCTAATCTAATCAAGATAACATTATTTTGCCAACAATTAACATATTATATATATATATATGAACATATATATATATATATATATATATATATATATATATATATATGAACTATATATATATATATATATATATATATATATATATATATATATAGTGTGTACATGGCTAAAAAAAATCACAGGCTATGCATGTGATTTACTATAGGCGAAAACCACAAGAAAATCACAGTCAGAAGATTCGTATTAAGCGCTTTCGCGTGTTGCTTATTCACGCATCGTCGGGGTACAACGCATCGCTTGGTACGGATCTTTTTATCATTATATATATATATATATATATATATATATATATATATATAATATATATATATATATATATATATAAACCCATAAACTAGCACATTTTCTTCTGCTTGTTTTCCCGGTGACGATGAGATGTGTTAGTGTGTGCGTGTGTGTATGTGCGTATGAACATGTGTGTGTGTGGATATAGGGACTTGCATAGACACGGATGCTACCTAGGTAATTAGGTGCAATTATTTTAGCGTGAGCTGAGGCTATTTGTGAATGAGCATCCAGGAGCGTACTTGCTGTACTCACTACATCTATTTCGCCAATTAACTCTGATTGCTTGAGGTATGACTTGACGGCGGGAGTATGATACGAGAATTAGTTAACGTTGAGATACGGCCATGGCGAATTATATAGTTCAGACATTCTAATTAGGAGGATAGATGATGATATAGTTTAATCGGCCATAAATAATTAAATATAAGAGTGAGGTCGAATTAGGAGTTGTTAGCCTCGATTGAATCTAGTAAGATATTTTTTTTTTGTAGCGAAGGTTCTGTTAATTTTCAATTCTTGCAAAAGGGGCAAACATTTTAACAGTAAGCATGAGTCATGTTGAGATTCAAGATGTCTGCAGTACCACGCACGTTCATAGACAAATAGTTCAATTTAAAGAAATTTTTTCGCTTTTTCTTAATGTAAATGCATATAATAGTTGCACCGGTAATGGAGATTACACTGACATCAGTATCTGCAAATGCTGACTCTTCCAATTGATTACAGTAGTATATAAAAGCGCCTCAGTGGCGTGATCGGTATGGTCTTGGCCTCCCACCTCGGTGGCCGCCAGTTCGATTCTCGGCCACTCCACTGAGGGGTTAGATATGTGAATTTCTGGTGATAGAAGTTCACTCTCGACGTGGTTCGGAAGTCACGTAAAGCCATTGGTCCCGTTGCTGAATAACTACTGATTCCATGCAACGTTAAAACACCATGCAAGCAAGCAGTAGTACATAAAATTATGTATAATGTTATCAAACCAACAAAATAAAAGAACTTGGAGATTGCAAACCTCCTCCAAGGCAGAGCAATCGAACACCCTAAAACACCCCACCTGCGCCTCCTCGCTCTCACAAAAAACAAAATCCAGTTCCTTATCCAGATCGGGATCTCTCCTAAATCCTTTGACGGCCACGAACTCCTTTAGCGACATTTTAGTAAAATCCCATGCAACTTGTGGCTCAGTTTTGCTTCTGAGACAGAAAAACAAACGAGAAACGAACAAACCAAACCAAATATAAAACTTTCCTCATCCTAATCTCCCCAAAATTGACTTGGTTCATAGATAACATATCCAAAATATCGTTGTAAAATTGTCGGAAAGAAAGCGTATAAATAACGGTAAAATTATAAGAGAAATGAAGTTAGGTGTATTTATGACTAATATCTCCCATTTCATTTTCATTATCGTAAATACAGATAATTCTGGCAATGATAGCGTCTTGATCACTGATTGAAGGTGAATCTGTTACGTAAAGTGTTTTTAGAATTCCATGCCCTTGCTAGGAAACAGAAGGCATTATTTGCATAAATTCTCATAAGTCGATAGAGAGATACATATATACCATTCTCTCTCTCTCTCTCTCTCTCTCTCTCTCTCTCTCGCTCTCTCTCTCTCTCTCTCTCTCTGTATATATATATATATATATATATATATATATATATATATATATATATATATAAGAAGATATACTGATATATGAAGGGAGGGTAAGGAAAAGGTAGAGAGAGCTCAATGAATACACAAACGCATACACACACCAACGTGTATATAGATATATATATATATATATATATATATATATATATATATATATATATATATATAGATATATAGGTATATATATATATTATGTATAGGTATATATATATATATATATATATATATATATATATATATTATATATATATATATATATATATATATATACAGAAAGTGAAAGTAAGAAAAGAGACAGAGCTCGATGAAAAGACGTCTTTTAGGTAAGGGATAAGACAGCTGTACCTATTTGATTCACGAGCTCATGCCTGCTTAAACTGCTTCAAACAGGACACGTTCAAGAGTAAATTGAAAAGATGACGGTTGTCTATATCTGACGAGAGTGTTCGATGTATTAACTTGATGTCGCTAGGCACAATCCGTTTCTTAGAAATGAAAGGAAATAGCTTAAGAAAAGAAAAAAAAAAAGATTAGGTCACGAGAGCGCTCTCACCCTCCTGAAACTAATGGCGCCAAAAGGAATGTAACCATTTGTTATTGAGGTCAGAGAGATTACAAGTCGTTGTTCTGGCGCGTTTCTAAGCGAAGCCAGCAAGAACCTCGGACATCGATTCGGCATTTGTTTGTGAGGGGTCGGTTGCCCGGCACTTTGACCTGGAGTGTGTTCCCATTTAATTTCAATACACGCAAAAATCACTGCCTCAGGAAGATGTTCCTCGCATATTAGCGTTCTGTCACGAGAAGCTCAAGTGCGATGAAATAATAGACATATTTTTCAATGCAGGTCGATAGAGCGGCAAAAAATTCCATTGTTAGGAAACGGCCTAAAAGATTATGACTGAGTACGGTCAGAGATTAAGTTCTTGCACATCTGTCAGCGAATTGTTTTAGCTTAGAAGAAAACATAAAAATTCCATTATTAACTGTTTTCATTTCATGATGTCTGTATGTACGCTGAGACTAGATGCCTGAAAAGGAAGTTAGCTGCCTGAAAATGTTCGTTTTCTAAATTAATATATGCGCACCAAACGGATAAGAAAAAACAGGAAACTATAAAAAAGTAGAATTAAAGAGGCTGTAAGCTACGAGAACTAATGACGTAATTTGCTTGTATAAACTTCAATAAACAACAAATTTTGGTCTTACATTTTTTCCATAAAGAAATGCTTTCATAACCCCTTCCGCACGCATAAACCCGGGAACAGTTGCAGTAGCTGCTTGAATAATGAAATTATCACACATTCCGGTGGATGTCAGACTAGTGTCTGGTTTAATTCATGCATACCACTTTCACCTAGACTGTCATTCAACGACAGAGTTTTATTACGGCCAGTACAGTAGAAAAAAATCACCCATCATCTTGATTATTTGATGGTACTGTACCACGTCTCCAGGGCCCCGTTGGTCGATGCGAGTAAATGACATGGTTACCGAAATGTTTACTTGGAAGAAAATCCATTTAATGCTGTCATTAACCTGTATTCCGAGAAAAAAATTCCAATTGATCTGTTTATAGAATATCCGTATTCCTTGATATCCTCCGCCAAAGCCTGACCTCATTTCGTTTAAAAGCTCCTTCGAAAGGGAATGTGACTGCCTGGCCCCTCAATGAAGTGGGGACAAAGCCACTGATTTATGGAGAGCAGAATGAGACCGATTTTCACTCTGAAATACTTATGTCTCGTCTTTGAAATTTGAATTGGTCACACTCCTTTAACCTATGTATACTTGATGAATAGCCCACATGACCTGCATGCCAAGAATGCGGGTCAGGATTAAAGATGTGCCAGGCCACTCTCGCTGGGTAGTGGGTTAGTTTATTCAGCTCTGTAAAATGGATTCCCAAATGAGGAAAGACCTACAATAAAATCATTAGTTAGAGAAGAGAAGAACGGGACCGTATCAAGTATGAGCGCCTCAATGGCGTGGTCGGTATGGTGTTGGCGTACCACCTCGGTGGCCGCGAGTTCGATTCTCTGGCATTCCATTGAGGAGTTAGAGATGTGTATTTCTGGTGACAGAAGCTCACTCCCGACGTGGTTCGGAAGTCACGTAAAGCCGTTGGTCCCGTTGCTGGATAACCAATGGTTCCATGCAACGTAAAAACAGTATACAAACAAACAAACAAACATATCAATTATGGTCGATTCTCAGTATGATGTACTTATAAAGTTGCATATTAATAGTGTCAGATGATGATTCACTACAGTATTCATAGAAACATGAGATGAAACTGGAGACAACTTTGTAAGGAAACTGGGTAATACAGCCTTTTAAGAACTCCATAAGTAATCACGAAGGGTAAATTCCTGGATGGCACGGCAGACGATAACTGTAAAACCTTCAACTAACCTGAAGAGATCTTTTCTGCAAAGAGAAAAGCCAACGCGTTTCCGTAGAATGGTCAACCGGAACAAAAAATTTTTAGCAAGACTAACGCTTGTATCATTGCAAGTTGTTGGTGCAGGATTCACACCCAAATATTGTGAATTATCTTTTGACTGTTTGAGAGCCCCTGCTCGTACATGGACTGTTTGAGAACCCCTGCTCGTACATGGACTGTTTGAGAACCCCTGTTCGTACATGGACTGTTTGAGAGCCCCTGTTCGTACATGGACTGTTTGAGAGCCCCTGTTCGTACATGGACTGTTTGAGAACCCCTGTTCGTACATGGACTGTTTGAGAGCCCCTGCTCGTACCAAAGAAAAATAGTTTATCAGGAGCCTCCAGAAGTGGGAGGAAATAGACAGACCATTTAGGTATTCAGTTACCGACAAAGAAAACCACTTCTGCCTTTACTCATGGTCATCCAAATTATTATATCTAGCTACTGGCGAGGGAGTGACTCCTAATGAGTCGCCAATTCTTTACCTTTCATAAACCACAGTAGTATGTGATTTAAAGTGGAGAAACAAATCCATAGCTATGTAACTGTACAAATATATTTCTGAAACAAAACTCTACAGAGAGCTTTCGAGAATATGTACGACTGTTATTTTGAATTTTATTGAAAAGAAGAATGTTATAGATTCTCGAGCCCTCAGTAGAGTTTTATTTTTAAAATAAATTTTTATAGTTACAATCGTGTGGAATGGCTGATGTCTGCAAATAGTAAAATATAGGGGCAAGAGGAAATCCAGAAACTAGTAAGAGGGTTTGGAAGTCTTTACAAGAGCAGAAAGTTTAAAATAAGTGGAGTAATTATAAGGTTATTAGAATAAACGGAAATCTGGAAGATGGACCAATTATCATTATTATGTATGCTGAAAGAATGGAAGTCCCTGATTTGTTGAATTTCATATATTTTATAATAATATTAAAAGAATGGTAGGTTGAGAAAAAGAGTTCAGTTGCGGAAGAGGTGAAAGTAAAAAGGGTGGTCCCCAGAAGCGCTATCAGAAACTGTCTTAAGTGTATTTCTGTTTTTTGTTCAGACTTTGAGCCTCATATATTCGCCACTGTCATGGCTAACGCAAGTATGGACGTAAGTGATTTCAATATGACCGCCGATATGCGCCACTTGCATGCATAGTTTATCTGCTAGATACTAAATGTTCGGATAAATGCGACAGAGCAACACTGCTTCCAAGGCTACATACGAAAGAGAAGCAGATTAAACTGGCTCAGAATTCAGAAGTGTCTGAGTCATCCCGAGGATACTAAAGGAGGCGGGCGGGGATGATCCTGGGAAAGTAGGAAATCAATCAAGATATTGGCGCCAGCGATAGATTCAGCCTGCGTAATTGCTTACGAGACCTTGTAGTGTTGCAATACGACTATTTTGGTTTATGGGGGATTTCTAAATCCGTATACTGTACTTACGAAACTCATTGATCTTAAATATTCAAATATAATTATTATTATTGTTACTATTATTATTTTGTTAAAGAGAATGGCAGCATCAGTGGAATTAATTTTATATATATGGTCTTTTCAGTAGCAAATATCAGCCCTGATGGGTAGAAAATAATAAGAAGAATTCAAAAGACCATATATGAAATCAATTCCACTGATACTGCCATTCTCTTTAACAAAACATGTTTGTGAGAGGGTCTCCTACCTTCGAATTATTATTATTATTATTATTATTATTATTATTATTATTATTATTATTATTATTATTATTATTACTGGGGAAACAAATCCACAGTTATGTAAATGTACATATATTTCAGTTGAAAAACAGCAAAGATAGCTTTCGGGAATCTGTACCGCATTCCCCTTATCAATTGATAAGGGGAACGTACAGATTCCCGAAAGCTATCTTTGCTGTTTTTTCAACTGAAATATATGTACATTTACATAACTGTGGATTTGTTTCTCCATTTGAAGACTCGTGCTACTATGAGGATTTTTTAATTATTATTATTATTATTATTATTATACTTGAAACTTAATTTTTTTAATTTTCAACATTATCAACTAATTACTCAGTTCCTCCCTCATTTTAGCATTTCAGTTGATTGCCCAGTCCAGAGGTTCGTGCTTCTAAAATCATAACTTAAAATCGTGAAAAAACATTTCTTCAATCCCTCTTTTCTCCGTTTTTCGGAGCCATACATTCACCGAGGCGCAAGCTCTTACATGAAGTTCACTTACGTAGAACTCGTAGAGGGCAGTGCATTATTAAACGTGGTGGAAGTCGCGCATGTGTTTCAGAGAAAATTCCTCCCGTGACTTGCTCGATAAGAGTGGTATCACATTTCGGAAAATAATAATAATATTAAAAGCTGTATTTTATAGTAGTATACTATAATATACAAATTTCATTGTTACTATGATTATTATCTTTCAAAATGTGATACCACTCTTATCGAGCAAGTCACGGGAGGAATTTTCTCAGAAAGCACATGCGCGACCTTCACTATACCATTAATTAATAATACATTAACTTCTACGTCTTCCAAGTGAACTTTATGGCATCCTTCATAAGACTGCCATTTCTTGTGCCTCCTAAAATAACAGAAATACGTCTTTGATTTATATATATATATATATATATATATATATATATATATATATATATATATATATATATATATATATATATATATATATATATATATATATATATATATATATATACATTTTTCAAGAATGAATTTAAAAAAAAAAGTGAAACTTTACAAAGTTTATGTAGGACAATTTTACAGTTAGCAGACTTTCACGTGTTGAAAATAACGTTCATGCAACTCTATGGCATATAAAGAAAAAAGGTCATTTCAAATCCACAATTCGACATTCCTACTAATCCTTCGGTTCCTTATTTGTGTTTGGTTATCTGATCAAAAGTTGTGTGTGTGTGTGTATGTATGTATGTTATTATATATATATATATATATATATATATATATATATATATATATATATATATATATATATATATATATATATATATATATATTTATGTGTGTGTGTGTATGTATATATAATATTAATAATAATAATAATAATAATAATAATAATAATAATAACTGGATGTTAGCAAGAGTCTTTATGATGAGATGTTAATCCATGACTCATCCTCCTGATAGCGCCCGCCGCTGTTAACTATCAGTCAGGTTAAAAGTATATTCCTCAAGTTAATGGAGGGAATTCTCTGGAGATGCTGTGGATCACATCACTGCTCGCCAGAAAATCCAGGCGGTATACGACTGTCTCTAGTCGGGGTCACAAGTGCACCGTTTGTCTGAGGATTTTTTGAATTTTGCCCAAAATTTCCAATATTTTTTTTATTCTTCCAAAACTGTCCATTTTACTTCAGGAGGCTTCTTGATTGAAAGTCTGGTGACAAAATCGATCAAAGACTAACACATGCGCCCTGTTCCCTCTGAATGTGCAGCTAATATCCCCTCTCTCTCTCTCTCTCTCTCTCTCTCTCTCTCTCTCTCTCTCTCTCTCAGAAGAAAACAGTTAGAGGCTGATGTCTGGTGAATACATCTAGACTTGATTTATCTCAGTGTGCTGATTCTTTCACTCGCTCAGAAGTTGTATATATTTCATAATCAAATATAATTAATAAAGATAATAAATATAACAAAGTTCACTGTAATGATCATTACGAGATCGTCAAATTTAACGGGAATAATTCAGCCCCCCGTGGAATCAAGAAACCGGACACACTGAAGGCTGAAGGGAAGTCATAGGAAAGTCATTAACAAGTTTTGAGAACATTTTAGAATCCCTTCGGCTGAGGGCTAACGTTAATTAATGAATGAGGTGGGAGACTCCCTTGCTTTGGTGGGATCGATTGCTTTCGGTTGCTTATATTCGTTCGTGCCATGCTATTTTTAGCTTCGCGAATGCATTCTCATAAGCCGCGGAATCCTTATGAATAATATATTTTCCCGGTCACGGAGTCGTTTCTAAGACAAGCGCCGATTCTAGAGAAAAAGGAGCCAGGGGGTACCTTAAAAAAATAGGCTTTTCTTCCTTTTCATACACTCGTCCAACAGGTCAAACAAAAGACTGTCGATTACACAGGCTTACGGCCGCTTTGAAAGTATATGATGTTGGTCACCACACCGCCACATGCGTTCTGATTTCGTCACAATTAAAGTCAATTTTCACCAGTCAGCCTTGTTAGGGAAGCCCCAAGTGGTTATGTCATGGGAATGTTTCTTAATGGCCGCTCATATAATCCCTAATCCCTAATTGCATCATTATGTGGTTAAAATAGTAAGGGGAGAGTTGAGACTTGTAAGAGCGATGTTTATAACCTGAAAATTTCAAAAGCGCACCGGCACTCGATAATGAATATGTACATATATTATATATACTATATATATATATGTATGTGTGTATATATGTATGCTTTAATGAATGCAGGGGCTTCTTTGAAATTCTAAGGTTATAAAAATTGCTCTTTTTGACCACACACACATGTAAATATATATATATAATATATATTATATATATATATATATATATCATATATATATATATATTATATGCTTTTAATGAATGCAGGGGCTTCTTTGAAATTCTAAGGTTATTAAAAATTAAGCTCTTTTGACCACACACACATGTAATATATATATATATATATATATATATATATATATATATATATATATATATATATATAGCTTTAATGAATGCAGGGGCTTCTTTGAAATTCTAAGGTTATAAAAATTGCTCCTTTTTGAACCACACCCATGCAATATAATATATATATATATATATATATATATATATATATATATATATTATATATATATATATATCATATGCTTTAATGAATGCAGGGGCTTCTTTGAAATTCTAAGGTTATAAAAATTGCTTCTTTTGACCACACACACATGTAAATATATATATAATATATATAATATAATATATTATATATATATATATATATATATATAATATATGCTTTAATGAAATGCAGGGGCTTCTTTGAAATTCTAAGGTTATTAAAAATTGCTCTTTTTGACCACACACACATGTAATATATATATATATATATATATATATATATTATATATATATATATAGACATACATTTATATGAATATATAATAATATATATGATATTATAATATATATATATATCTATATATATATTATAGATAGATATAATAATATATATCAAAGACATACATTTATATGAATATGATATAGATATATACTATATTATCTATATATATATATATGTATATATATGTATATATATAAATAATATACCTATTACATACATGTTGGTATAGTATATAAACACAAATATATACGTACATACGAACTTGGCTATTTAATTTCATAGATTATAAATACGCGTGGAACACGTATAGCATTATTATTCAACCAAATTTACACTTTTCTGTTGTTTTCTATCGCACCTTCATGTAAGTTATCAAACACTGCAAAAATAAAATGAAATGCAAATCACAGTGATTTGATAAGCCTCGGGATAAAGGACCTTTTTCCACGCCTTCCGTGGTTAAGCCTCCACTGCACAATGTGACTTACCTGCGAGCCGTAGTCACCTCTTCCGTTGGGTGTTCCTCGCCGACTGGCAACCCGCGGTCTTGTCACGCAAGGTCGGAATGCCGCCGCCGGACTATTCCGCCCCCGTTAAAGAGCGCGCTTCATTCACGAGCGCGCATGAACGGATTGCAAAGGTCAGACCGGTGAATATTTCATCTTAATAGTGCAATACAGTGAAAACCAGTGACGCTTCTTCGGTTGTCGGTTTCTTCAAATGGCTAAAAAAAAAAAAAATATAGATAAAACCAAAAAATAATTTTTTTCCAAGGGAAAAAAATTATGTCAAATGAAGAGACAGACTGCTGATCTTATCCTTAAGGAGTGACTAAGACGAAAGGAATTTCTTCCAAGCCCGAGCCACGTTGCTTAGAATTCCTCTGGTGGAATTTTTTAATGGTTGTAGGAAATGCAGATCGTTAAATATGCGACCAAAGTCCATCTTTACTTGGAATGTTTGCGCATAAACATATACAGTACATTATATGTGTATATATATACATATAATTTATATCATATATATATATAATATATATATATATATATATACACACATATATGCATTTGTGTATGTATGTATGTATGTATGTATATATATATATATATATATATATATATATATATATATATATATATATATATGTAGAGCATGTAGGACATATTTACATAAACTTACATATACTTATGACAACTCAAGCCTAATAATACAGATATATAGATATATGCACTTACGCCTACTCATCTGTAACTGCCTGTATCCGTATACACATAATTTCAGCAAAGGGAAAAAAAATAAGTTTCAGCTTTCTTGTCAAAAACAACAGAAGTCACGGTGCCATTCACTTATGCTAGCGAATTTTCCACAGTAACAAAGCTTCTCCACTGACGCACAACATGTGCTAATCACCAATTTACTTTCCCCCTGCATATACTCTAGCGCTCATTTTGTTTTAGCATGCAGCCTTTCTCCCCTTGAAATGAGGGTCCTTTGTTATTTCTTCCACAACCAGATCACTACCTCCCACCCGCTCCCTCTCCACCCCCTTCCCTTCCTCATATACAAGTGTGGTGTCATTTAGCCTTTCTTTTAAATCTATCTGTTTTGCCTAGTCCAACTTTTATACACCTTACTTATACCGTATCATATTTCACCCTTTTAATACACCTTACGTTGCGTATACTTTATCGGAAGCTCAATCACATGCATCTCATTGTTCCCTTTAATGTACAAATGTAGAAAAAAGAATCTTCGGAAATGTTACACATATTCCTACTTTTGACACCCCTGTCGTTTACTATTAGTCCACCGGTTCTACGGTGATCTGACTTCTTATGATTCCTCTCTTCTATCATTCAATCGCTCTCTGTACAAGTGCTCCTGAATTCTTACTCAAAGTATTCACTGCCGTTCTTCCATCACCCATACTAATATGCATTGCACCCCTCTTGTCGATTCTGTTCGATTACATTGCCTGGTTGCCGCTTGTAATCTTTGTAGATGCTTCCGTATTCTCGCTGAAAAACTTTGGATCTTCTGTAAAGATAAGCATCTCAACTTGCATTTCAAGTCCTTATTCCCTACTTCACAAACGTATCGGGATTATCGACTCAACCAGCGTTTGTCGTTTTTTCCTCCTTTAACACAGATAACTACAGGAACGGGGTTTTTCCAACCTCCTCATTCATACATATTCAAACATAATCATTGCTTTTCTAAATCATCGTTTTTCACTGTCCATTTTAGTAATACTACTTAGAAATGAGGTGGTTAGAAAGCAATAATGCGTCTTGGTGATGAATGACCCAGCACCTTGCTTCTTCAAACAGACAGTAGTATCACGACCAGTACCTTCTCAGTTCCGAAGAGACAGAGAATTGCCCCCTTTGCGCCCAGCCGTGAAGCCAATTAGTAAATTAATCACAAGGGTTCCTTTGCATCAATCTTTGCATCTGCATGCCGCGCTGAAACAATGTACTGTGGCAACCACGGATGCATAAAACCGTTAGAATTTACCATGGGTCATTTCAACTTCTTATTATAGAAATCAATACAGGCGGTTCCATGAACAATATATATTTCTAGTGTTTATGTTTTAGCATCTACGGAGTATAAATGGCTTATAACAAAAGGAGGTTATTTTAAGACATATATATCAAGATTACATGTTGTATGCACCAGCGCTATGGCTTTTGATTAGACTGTGGTAGTTGAAAACATATTACCTTTGTAGTTTTAATTATATATTATTGTGCTTTTTGCTTTTTCACATCAGAAAGAAAATTATGGCGGGGGTTCTCCGGAGAAAATAGAATAATTAAATCAAGTTCTCTTTATTGCTGGACAAATTTGCGCAATTACCCATTCTCAGCGGTATCAAGAAACCGTCGGTGACCACCATAAAGAAATTGTAAAAACAAAACTTCTACTGCTTTATAATTTCTGAAGCGAGCAATGAAGTTTGGCTTTTTTATATTTTTATTTAAAGCCTTTAGCACGTGGAAAGGGGCTGGCTAGATCTAGAATCTAGAATCTTTATGTCTCACAGCGGTGACATAGACGTATTCGTCAAATATTAACAGTTCATCGATCTCGAAGTACAATTTTGAGAAAATTTAGAGGCATTTACTCGAGTACAGCAAAATGCCATGTGTAAACTGGTGATGCAAATGGGTACTTTTAAATGTAATAATAAAATTATTTTTTCCCCAGATATTCAGGTCAAGATCTTCCTTCATCAGGAGCATTTGAATTAACTAAAAATAAAACAATATAGCTTTCCCAAAACAATTTCTCCAGAATTAACAGAATACAAATGTAATCAGAATACAGGATGGCTAATGAATTTTCCTTAGAGCGCACATACATTTTTTTATGACGGTAGTCTTAAAAAAAAGTAATTTATGATGAATCATCGTAGCCTGATTCCTATTTGATTTATTTTGTACGAAATAATTCCTTTTGTTTGGGTATTCATAAGTAACTTTTATCATGTTTTTAAACGTAAGGTGTAAAGGTTAAAAGAAAAATACACAGCATTTTGTATTACAAATAAATGATGGTTAAATATCAGAAATTGATCTGCTTATAAGAACGAGGGCACTGGGTTGAACGATGAAGATCTTGCCCTTACTGCAGTGTGAATTATTTACATGGCCTTAAATGTCATACACATCCGATAGATCTTCTCATGTGCGTATCACACCAACTGTGAGACCTGGTCTGAATCGACTTTCTTACTGAAAACCTCAAATATGAAGATTGTTTTTCTAGATTGTTGAGCTTATAATTTTCACAACCAGTGTTCCTGTATATTGGAGACAATACAAAATGTATCTCTGATCTTGACTTATTCAGTTGCTAATTTCTAAATTTAAAGGCAAGTCAATTTTAAGTATAATATCTTATCATAATCACAGTTTGTGAACGTCCACATTATACGCGATGAAATTCGTTGGTTGCAAGAGACGTTAGACATTTGTTTTGCTGTACAGTTAATATTTCCTTTGCTATACAAATATAATTGGGTTCGACATTACATATCACCTTATCTCGGCGTTTTCTTTCATGTGCGACATCAAAAATTTATTTGATTACAGTTTCCCTTAACAAAAGAAAATTGCCGTGTATGAAGATAATTTGGAGGGCAAACCATAAATCTGTGTAAATCACTCCCATTATCAATAAGTTTTGTTTTGGGTGATGTTTTACATCGTAACCAGATTATTTAGCACGTATATTCTTACAATATTTTTACTTCGATTCTTTTTTCTTTTTTTTAATGCAGTTATGACGACTGCATTCTCAGCCTCTGATGCAGTTTTGCCGATTTCCCGCCCAAGTCACTTACCAAGGCCTTCGATGATTTTTTTGTGAAAAGCAAATGGAAATCTTTACTCTTCGTTTAAACAATTTACTTGAAGCGAAAGCGTGCTTCATCATCCTCAGAAGAATTTGTGATGGCTTTATTCGTTTCTGTATGGAGTTTTACTCACATATTTTGAATGCTTCATCTTCTATCGCCGCCCTAAATAAGGCTGAATCAGAGGTCCTTCGTCTGATCAATAACCCTGCCCTTAATATTCGTCCAAGTCTCTCTGCTGCAGTGTTGCTTCTCAGTCTTTTTCTATGGGTGCTGTTTGAGTCGCCGTTCTGTCGAGCTGCAAAGGTTATTTCATTTTTCTAAAAGCTTTGTAACACCAATCTGACTACCTCTCTCCACACTTCATGTGAGGAAATTAAATTAGTAATCCCCAAATTTCACAGCTTAGGTTCGGTACTCTTTCCCACCTTGTGCTTCCTATTTTTTTCCAATATTATTCCATCGCTCGAGAAATAAGGAAAAAGATCCGTTCTCGTTTCTTCCTCCCTACCTCATGTAATATGTTTCTGAGGCCAGGATTTTATAACGGCGTCGGTTGCCAGTGTCACTGGCCCCAAAGTGATAAAAACATGGAAGCTTATGTCGCTCAGCAGTCTAGCTTTGCAAACTTATTTAGGTAACTGGATATCTGTATCAGTGATGTAATGAACTTAGTGAGATGTCTTTTAACTTTGACGTTTTGCAAAAGATGCCAGACAGAGCCTACGGGAATTTCAGCCGGCTGGTTTTCTCGCCTTGGTGCTAAAACTATTATCTTCGTTTTTCAGTGAGACGGTCCAGTGTAGACTATTCTGTTTGGACGTCGGTGCAGGCCGACCTTTAACGACATTATCAGTTGAGGCGTAAATTTCTTATCATATTTCATATTTACTAAATGGATGCCTAGTTCATTCAATTTTGAAGTTGTCTCAACAGACTGCTCTGCTCTCTCTTCTCTGCTGATTATTTTTTTATAGAATATCTATTACGTAACCGGGATATAATTTGAAATAAATCAAGCAAAGGATCCTTATTCCACAAATTAACAACAGACACTGTACTCACCATTAGTACGTACTCTTGATCGCACCTCTTGTTTTATTCCTTTTTTTTACTTTTGGTCACTTGTTTAAGCGTATTGTGCAGTGACCTTTTTTCGGGCGCTATGAACCCTGGTGTGAGGACAAAAACTGTCGTTGAAGGTTCTTAGAGGAGTTAGTCTTGATATGCATCCTATTTCCAAATTTCGATTCTTTAGCCGTTCCTTAGTTATCTTAGTACAATAAATTTTTATCAGAGTTCCCCTTTACATTCAATCATAGAAAATGGTGTGGTCATATGCCTTCCTCCACCCACCTGCCTGCTTTATATTGTATTCGTTTCGGAATTTGAAAATTTAATGAAGGTTGTGCATTAACGATTACCTCAAAGTTAAAAGTGGATTTTTCTTGTAAAGTGGGTAAAATGCAGTATTTTGGAAGCAAATTTGCAATATACTGCAATTTTCTTACAATTAAGCGATGTTGCGATCAATGCAAATTTTGTGGAAACTATAAAAGTAGTAATTATTTTAAAATTGCCGTTAATTTTCAACTCAGGATTCCAGAATTCCAGTGCTGATCGATGCATATAATCTCATGGAGTGTCTTGTTGATTCATGATTCCCAAATCATTTGCTCAGGTATGCTTCGTTTGCTTTTATATCCGACTTTCAAGTACAAGTAAGGGTTGACTGAGAGTCATTGTTAAAGATGTAAAGAGGAATGAGAAAGACTCTATCAGAAATGGTGCATGTAAACAGAAACCGTAAGAATTCCGAGAATGGATTTATGGCGGTTTCTGTTACCTTAGGTACATGATAAAGCGTTGTGGAAATAAATCTTACGGAAGATCGATACTGAAGTTTGACATTCCAAGTAAAGGAAAGACTGATAACGCCATTTCACCAGACATGAGTAACATTCAGTCAAAGTTCTGTAAAATCAATGATTGGGAGAAAAGTGGGAGAAAGTGTCTTGGATTGATGTGTCTGGAAACAGGAGTCACAGAGGGCTTTGGTAAAGAGTATGTATTGAGAATGGGAGCAGAAGCGTGATATACGGTTTAACTTGTGCGCTCATCATGAGCGGTATTACTCGGTAAAGTCTTGATATTTGTAGTAGTTTTGCCAGCTTTTTCAGTGGTTAGGTGCCTGGATTATGTTAATTTGTAATTGTGGCCTATTAAGTTAAGTTAAGTATATCTTAGTTTTACCAGACCACTTAGCTCTCCACAGTTCTCCTAGGGCTGGCCCGAAGGATTAGGTATTTTTACGTGGCTAAAAACCAATTGGTCACTTAGCAACGGGACCTGCAGCTTATTGTAGGATCCGAACCACATTATATCGAGTAATGTATTTCTATCACCAGAAATAAAATTCCTCTGATTCATCGTTGGCCAAGCCGAGAATCGTACTTCGGACCACCGGATTGGCGGCCGAGCGCGAAAACCACTCGTCCAACGAGAAACTTGTGGCATATTGAACTTGGTTACGAAAAGCAAATGTTTTCTGTCCAACTGACTCTCAAGTTCCCTTGCTGCTCCACTTGCTGTTGTTTTACATTTAGCTAAGTAATTGCAGGGACCATATTGCACTACTAATTCTTTTTATTTGCATTCTAGTATAATAAGAAAACTAATATTTACTTGTTCCAACTAGAAGGGACAAATATAATTTTTTTCAAGTTTTTTGGTTGATTTTGAACGTATTTTGAAAGCTGTAAACATTATGCTATATTGCATATAAGCTATGCGTTAGAGAGAAATGTTGTGAGCTTGAGTTGTGCAGCTATAACAGACTGACCTTTTTTCGAATTGTGGAAAATTATTTTTATCTAGCTACTGCTTGTTAATGTTAGGTTCTGATTTTTTTGGCATTTTAGATCTCTTTGTAACCTATTGTCACTCGGACCAGACTCCCAAAGCTCCTTATAAGTTTTTTAAATGAGGTTGCAAGCCCTAACCAGCTGCTTTGTGTCAATGTTAATGGTTGTTACGATGTGTTTTAAATGCATCTGCAAAAAAGACCATTCGTTTCGAATTGCTCAAAGCCATTATTGTACGCTATTTGTAGATATAATCGTCTAATGTTTTCTTTAGCAAGAGAAAACTAAAAACCCTAGTTAAAGGTAATTTTGCTGTAAGCACAGTTCAAATAAATCTATGGAAAGACTTTATGATGCCTCTTTATTTACAAAAAGTAAAAACAAAACTCAAAGATTCAACAGTAACATAGAACTATATACAAGACATGTGTGACTGGTCAGGATCGGGTCAGAAGGACATTCTATTCCAGGCCGAGGATGATATCCTATGTGTCCAGATCTCCATCACAAAGAAGAAGAAGAAAAAAATCATTCACAAGGGAGAGAGATGTTATTTCCCTGTGAACTTCAATCAGACATCCTGATGGTAGGAAGTCTTATCAGATTCCTTGTGAGGATTACAGGAAGCGATCATCCACGACCTGGATGACTAGAGGCCGCTGTCTCTGCCGTTCGTAGGAGCTCAGTGGTGTCCGTGGCCTACGTTGTGCTTGACTCCCCACTTGAAATTCCCATGGTAGTCCGTCATCGCGAACGTATTCACCCAAATAGGGGGACCTCCATAGCCCGGAGACCGTCGGGATCGAGCCAGAGTAGATGGGGCCCACGGGAACCGGGGGGCGTCGCTGTTGTCGAGCGGGGCGCTCGGGACGCCCAAAGAGTCCCCGTAGGACTCGGGTACTGTGATGGGGAAAACCAGTGATCACCAATTTCCTAAACATTAGTTTTCTTGGGTATTCTTATTCCTGATTGGGGAACCTATTGAATGAGATACAAAATCTCTGGGAAACAGAGGCTTCATGTGTGGACATGGGACATTTCATTGAATGCTTAGTTATTTAATAATAGGCAGTCGTTAAACTCAAGGCAGCGGTTGTTGCAAGTTCTTAGAAGCTTTAATTGCAAAAAAAACTAAAATATAGTGTTTTAAGATTAAATTTGTCAGATAATATAACTTAAACTGAAGTATCCTTAATCTAAAAGTGAATAAAAATGATATTGCAATACAACTGTAATTAGGAGTCAGGAGTTCTCTCCTGGGAACAAATAGAATGAAAAGTGTTTAAAAATGAGTGACAACAAGATCACTGTTTTTGTACAATGTTTAATAATTAAACCTTTTTTTTTTAGAGAGAATAAATCAAAGGTTATTTTTACAGGAGTCGGTCACAGGTCTCCCGTAGTAAGGTCAGTCTAGTCTGTGTAAGCAGTCGGGAACGGAGGCCCTAACAAAACCTCAGCTGACGATTCAGAGATGAAAATGCTCCTAAACAAAGTAATTAATTGTTGTGGAATCAAATGACTTAAATTACTGCGGTGTTGACGAGCACTCTCCTCACATGTCTTTCCCCTATGCCTTAAATCACTTTGTTTGTATTTTTCTTAATGGTATCCTCCGGCATACTGGCTGCCGGCGCGATGGCGAACACCCCATTTGAAGTTGGAGTTGTAGTCAGTTTTGACGAAGGTGTAAACGGGCCCAACTTTGCCCCTCTTGTAGGTTCCGTGGTGAACCGGGGGAGCATAGCCGGTGTCCCTTCGTTGGCGCATGAGATTTGGTTCTTCAACTTTGTGCTGTGGCCCGACTATGGATGCTATGGGTGCTGTGAAGAAGGAATATATTCTACACTACTGCTTGGTAGGAGACATCACAGTCAGGAAAATACTGCATCTCACTTCAAGTTCATGTGATCTTAGGATGAGCAAAATTGTATGGACCCGGGGAGGAAATATTTCATTATTGAGGAAAAACCTTCTTAAAATAAAAATATTCCTAACTTGGGAATAGAATAGTCTTAGAACGATGAGAATTTTTGATTTAATTCAAGAATTCAAGGGGAAAAACTTTGTTAATCTGGAACAAATGACTGATAAATAAAAAAAAGAAAACGATGCGTTAATCTTGGAAGAAAATGTGCTATTTGTGATAAAAACTAGCTCCAAAAATGGATTATTTTGTTCACGACAAGGTCCAGTAGTGAGATACATTATTTCAGTCATACACTTGGAGAAACTAATAAGTATAAAAGCTTTATAAATCACAGTTTACTTTGAAAAAGCAAAATCTTGCTTTTACTCATCTTTAGATGTGCAGAGTGTAACTAATAGAAATTACTCCAAAATACTTGCCGTACTGTGGCGCAAGATTTTGTCGTTTGAATGAAATGATAACAAGCATATGGTACTTTTGTCAACATACAACAAACTGCAACTCATCGCATCCATATCATGGACAGGTTGAAAGTAAGTCAGCGGCCGTAAGATGGGAACGAACCTTTAGCAAATGGCGGATGATCGTCTAAAACAGAGGTTTGAACTACCATTAAGTCACTGACGAATATTCAACCTGTTGGTGTTGTTTGTGCGATAAGTTACTGACGCGTGTGTAAGACATGCTTTACTGAACTGCGGACGCAAATTAAGACTTCAAATCGGAAGCGGAAATCCTGTCTTATTGCTTGTTATAATTTCAAAAGACTGAAGCATAGCCTCTAACTAAAAAAAACCAAACATCTACTGGGAAAATTCACTATATCTTATATTCTAGTAGTTCACTATAAAGTCATTTTCATATATATTTTCCATTACTGATAGATAGGGCTACAAGGATATATTTCCATTACTGATAGATAGGGCTACAAGGATATATTTCCATTACTGATAGATAGGGCTACAAGGATATATTTCCATTACTGATAGATAGGGCTACAAGGGAAGAGGTTAACAATAGATAATACTTGCCGAGCACACTATTAAGTAGATTACTAAAAAGGACCGATCTCCCAGTCAATGAAATTCTACTATACAACTTGACGCTGTACGTATTGCCACAGAGAGAGGGCAAAACGAAGTTATTCATCTGCCTGTTTGGGTATTTATTCTATACGTAAATATAGATACTCGACTAAACATCTCTAACCACCGAGCTAAGTTATTGTTTACAACAATTTTTAGTATCAGTTCTACTTTACGTATCTACTTTCTGTATGTGAAGTGTCTTACCTTTTTTCGTTTCTGCTGGGTTTCTTTCTCCTTCTCACACGCAACAGTTGCTTTTCCATACTCATTAGCACATGCATCAGGTTTCTAAGCCCTATTGTAAGTTTCAGGAACACAGTTTTTTATGTTTATTGCTAAAAACGAGTTTTAGGCTCCCCAGAAGGCTGTTTTCTCTCATTTCATGAGCGCATGAATATCGAATTTGAACACCTTTATTATTGATTTTGTGGAACAGATGAATTCACGCAGGTAATGCATACTATTAATTCAAGCTAAGAATTTATCCCTAGGAAGCATTGGATCAGTTCCCTGATGTGTAATTATAATTCATATGTCCAATTGCCAACACGGAGATATGCTCTAGTGAGTATCCCAAACTTCTCAATTTCAGCTTCTTAATACCTTGCCTCGCCGGTACTTAAAAAGTTTGATGATAGCGAAAAAAAAAAAAAAAATAGGAAATTGATCCCCGAAGTGGAAATTCATGAAAGTAAAAATTAGCCGCTTTCACTCCACACTGAGCGTCCTACGAAAGTGTACGGGAAAACATAAGCCCAGCATTCTTGTACTTTAAACGAGAAATCTCGCACCGTCACAGGTGTCGGTAAAATATATGAAAGAAGGTTGGTTAGAAAAAGGCAATATGATCGACTTTTTCTTGTTATGTCGGCTTTTGTGTTTAATGTGAGCTAAGGTCTGAGTCACAGGGTTGGTGTATAATTTCTTAGTCTGAGGGTTTAGTTAATTCGTTAGCGTCAACGTCCTGTTAATTTGACAACACGGCACACACAAAAACACACTTACACATATATGTGCGCACACGCTCGTCAGATCCTATGTCTGTGTGTAATTTACTCTCGCTGACGGCTTATGAAGCTTCGTAAAAATGAGGTCAGTCAGATATTTCGTCAATATTGAACACAGCTGTCAGGTTTCACTCAAATTCCAGACATATTAAAAGAATCAATATGAATGACTGAATACCTAGAAAGAATTCTCCATGAATTAAACATGTTTTCGAGGTCACAGCCATCGCTGTCCAAACTACAGCTTTTATTCGTTACTGAGAGTCATTACGAGATTGGATCTTTTTCTTTAGCTTTATTAAACTGAATTTTTTTTCTCTTATCATGTCTAAGAATTGCATGTGCATGCAGAAGTTTAAGTGGAATCGTAACTTAAAGAAAGAAAGAAAAGGCCGACTACGACAGTCACGTTTCCAAGCATCTTTGCTCTTCAGCCGACAGCTGTAGCAAAATTGAAGTGGCTCTGATGATACCGCCATATTGGACTTAAATTTTGTCATTTTTACAATTTTCCAAGCTTGCTGGAGCAAAAATTGGTGACGAGTTACAGTGGAATACCAGGAAACATGATCGTTTGACATCGTCTAAGAAACAAAAACCAGAAAAGGGAGAAACAGGCTTTAGTAAAGGTTCTTGTACTCGGAGTCAAAAGAGACAACGAGTACAGAAGTTTTTAAGTCGGTTTATTCTTTTCCTTATTTATCGTCACGAACGTTATTATTTGTATGTTGTGACATTCTTCAGAGAGAGAGAGAGGGAGAGTGGTAGTAGTATTTTGTGACATTTCTAAATTCGTTAAATATTCATAAGAAAGAGCGTATGACAGGTGTATTGTGACTACCTACTGCATTAGAGAGAGAAAAAGAGAGAGAGAGAGTTCACTGTTTTCTGGCTATAGAATAACCTGAAATGTTCTATCTAGAGAAGAGAGTGGAGTTAGACGTCATAGTTTTATAATAGCGTTCTAATTTTTTAATTTTTCATCCTGCAAAGGATATTCGTGAAAGGTTTAGATGTTCTTTAGAATCTACATGATAACGACTTTTTACTCTCAGATTTAACCGAAGAAACTACGTATTCAAAGAGATTTAACCGAATCAAACAAATTTACAGAGACACGTTTTCTGTGATGTACAGAACTTACACCACGTTAGTGTCTTGGGCGACTATGCCTTCATCTTCTCCTCCCCCATCTTCTAAGAGAGGAAGTTCCGACTCTAGATATCCTTCCGAAAAATCTTCTTCGGAACTGAAATCTCGTGAGGTCAGATCCTCCCCCTCATCGCCTGCCAGGGAGAGTTTGCGTATGTAGGGAATTGCGAGCCATTACGATTTCTATCAGAGACGTGACCTTTTTGTTCGTTTCGTGGACATGAATTGTACAGACAATGAACAATAGAATGCGTGAGATGAAAGATAAACTGATCGGACTTGGATATGACGTTGCATCCCATTTATATATAACTTGTGTTTACCTACTGTAATGCACCCTTTACGGAGTTTTCTTTAACCTCTGTGTTAACCCTATGTATACCTGTTTACCTCTGGGTATGCGAAATGAATGTCTCATTCTAAATGTTACTACATCCTAAAAAATTTCCATTACTCAGGGTAACAAATAAATACAACAATAATCTCAATAAAATCAACAAGAAATATTCAAAGGTAGGTAGTTTAATACCCTAGAAGTTAAGAAAGGAATTTGAAAAAGTTAAGCGGTTTCAAATAGGGAAATGTCTGGGCATAAGATGGCAACGCCTCAGAGGAAAATAAATCAGTCAATCATTAGAAACAGAGAACATTATATGGGTCATCTTTAGTAATCAAGTACTGTATATTTTATCATTCTGCAGGTAATTCAATATTTCACTGGGAAAATGCTAATAAAAAAAATGTTGAAATGCCTGTAAATTTTTCCACTAAAATACCTTGTGAAACTAAATGCCTAAACACCTGTTCATTTCTTTGCAGTAAAGTTATACATTTTCAGTAGTCACCGGAAACTCATAATCTGAATCCAAACCCTAAATATTGAAAGCAAATTTGATAAAAGAAACCAATGGTTAGCTTAGAACAGAGTAAACATCAACAGACTTATGTGAGTCATGAATTCTTACCGAAGTTTTCATCAAGAAGAACAGCTCGGCGCGCAAGGCGACCTAGAGGCTCGCTGTTGACAGATACCGCCATTGCCAATGTCACGGCTGCTAAAATCTGTTCGGGAGATGAGTTAATTAAGAGCTTTCATGTACATTTCAATTTCTACTTATTTCGTCCAACCACGAAGATTCTTGTCAGTGCTTATTTTCAGAAACCTGTCCGAGAGATGCAATAAAATGTATGAATTTAGCACAAAGGACACAAACTCACACATGCACCGATATATATATGGATATATAAATATATTTATTTATATATGTGTGTGTGTGTGCGTTTATGTTTGCGTGTGATTTTAATCACTGCAGACGTGAAGGAACTTTAAGAATGACATTTCCAAATATTACTACATAATTTTCTCATGAAATATTCTGATATTAAATTTTGCAACACTATTGAAAATCCAATATGATAATTCCAGTCTTAAAAATATTTTCCCTTTGGCAAAAATGAATATGCAAAAATGAACTCGTGTACGCACTCAGTTATTTCACATACCGTACTTTGATCTTTTTGATCAAAGAATAGGACGCAATAGAGCGTAAGGTATTGTAAGCCACACTCAATAAAGGCAAGCTAAAGAAGAGCAAGCCGAGGTTACATTCTGAATTGGCATGAAAGTGACGTTTTTGTTAGTGATGCCATGCGTTCATAAGAGGCTGATTTTAATACCAATTTCAAACGTCATATACATTATCATCATTCACATAATGGCAGTATGTTTGTATTATATGTATAGGCTATTGTGTGTAGATTCGTCTTGAGTCAGTTTTATATCTGGGCCATTCAGTTTGGTATCCGAATTGTGTGTCAGCTGCACAGTGGTTAACATTAGAGGCTAGTCACACGGCTGTCGAAATTAACGTATCGTATTTTTCAAACTGATTAAATATTAATGCTAGGGTTGTATTCGAGATCCGTACTTTCTTTTTAATGATAGAGATAATAATGGCAGGTGTTAAATTACATAAATTTTGAAAGCATTAGTGTAACAACCTTCTCTTATTCTGCGAGTTTCATGCAAAAACTAGGAAGATGTAGATGCACAGTAGACGCAAAAATGTTCTCATATCTCTTTAAGTTAGTGCAACTCTTATTGATCGTTGTTACGTCAGTGTGCAATGTCAGATCAATCAATCTTTGTGAAAACGACAGGAAAAGCCTGCACAAACTTACCAGCTTGATGCCTGCCATGTTGCTTAGGAGACCTCGATTGTAAAGTGTGGTTTAATGTTGAGGTTCGCGGCATTTATACACCTGGGACTTGGCGCCAAATCCTCGAGTTTCCAACTTTCTTTTAATTTAAATCTTAAATCCACAACGATGTGCGTTACCGTAGAGCGGTGGTATGCACTGTTAAGTTAAAACAGTAAGTTGTTGTACGTGTTAGATATGAAACAATATCCCAAATGGTGCAATTGTCGAACATTATTCGAAACGTTTTCCCTTAACTGGTTACGTTTCCCTATAGCCGACGGGAACGTTTCTCTTTTCATCTCTTAGAACAGGTGGGAACCGCCACCACTTTCCCTCCTTGGTCGAAGAAAGTGTAAGTCATTGCGAAGATTCGACGCTCATCAGATGCTAAGTTCTTTTTGATCACTTAATTTAGAATAATTATCGGTCTTTTGTTGTTACTCTAACAATCATTAGTCATTACTTACGTTAGTTTTATCTATGTTCAGTTTATTTCGTAAACATTGCCTTTATGGACTCATGTTGTGGCAACAAAGGCCCGTGAGCATTCTTAATTACTTCAGATTAAATGTCACGTAATTTGCATTTATCTTTGTTCGGTTCAGTCAGTTATGTGATCTTTAGGAATATTCAGATACATTCTGCTGTGAAGTAGTCACGATCGATCAATTCAACTTGACGTATTCCAGGTGGCAAACATTTCATAATATCGGTATTTTATGGGTAAATTTACTTTTCCTAATGGGCAGGAGTATCGATGTAAAAGGAATTCATAAAGATTTTGCCCGTCATACTGTGAATCAATTTGGAATCATTTTTTTTTAGTATCCCTGTCAATAGTTGTCGTAAGGTTAATGCATTACATAAAATAAAAAAGCACACATAATAAATGCATCCGTAGATTCAACAAATATTCATACCATCATTTATTGTGATATATGTATGATTTTCATCAATAATTCTTTCCTTTGGTGAGTCACTCCATTGAGGGTCCAACTGATGGCTTTCTTTCGATCGTCTGCCATTGTTGATGTTTATGAGCGTGTTTTTGATAGCGTTTTTCGATAATGTTCAAGCTGTTATGATAGCAGAGGTATCATTAGTATAGTGATAGTAATAAATTTAGTTCACATGCTAATCAACTTTTTTCCTTTGCTGAATTACTGCCAATTAAGTCTTCCTAACATTCTTCGGTGACAATAGAATTTTTTTTAAAGCACACTTCTGCTTGTTACCTTTGCCTCTTTCGGAGAGAGTAGGTGACAGGAGTTGTGAAGTTAGTTTATATTGTAAGGACGACATTTTGGACTTGAGGATTTCTATTTTTCATTTCAGTTCATTCAACATAAAAACTTACAATTACTAGAGGTATTACTGAATATGAAAATAGCGCAACCCTTTTCACAAAAATCTCTTAACTACGTGATGTTTACTCGCATTAAAGACATTGATATCGGTTTCATTGATTATGCATAAGAAAGTTGTCCATGAGTCTGACATTAACCGGAGTACTTTCCTATTCTGTCAGTCATGGATATACTTTCTCTATCAACAGTCATCTTAATTTTTCTTTGTATTAATTAGATATTCGCCTTCTTTCTTAAAGACAACGAACGAAATCATGAAATATTAATAAAAACAGTGCATTAGCGTATGAAAATACATCTCTTTCAGTATAGAGATTAAGGCATAATAATATTCATTATGTTGAAGAGGCTATTTATTTAGCACGAAGACTAAGCGACGAGACTGCTCCTAGAGAAAATATTCTGGAATTGATTGCATGAATGACAGTAAAAATGTATTCACACCTAATGTCAAACTTATGGACAACTTCCTCATGCATAATAAGTGGAGTCGAAATCAGTAATTGCCCTGATTACAAATAAAGATTACGTGACAGATCTTTGTAGGTAAGGTTCTGTTATTTTTTGAAATCATATTTCTAGGGAGGAATTACAATATGTAACTCATTTCGGTATAAGTTATTATCATGGTAAAAGTAATTAGATATTAAAGATATATATATATATATATATATATATATATATATATATATATATATATAATACATAAACGAACCCCACTTAATATGGGCCACGACGTACTTAACGGTTAAATCTCCTTTGTACTTGACTTACGTGATTACCACTCAACATCCCATGGATTTAACTTGTAGAAGATTAATATTTGCACAGACGTATGTTCCCTCACCTGTATCATGGCATGCAGTCACTGGTCTTATTAATTAACATGGAATCCAAACTTTCCTAATCAGCTAGACTCGTTTCAAGACAGTAATTGTTTAGAACGCTAAGCACTTCCTCGTTGGATGAGCGGTTTTCGCGCTCGACTACCAATCCGGCGGTCCGAAGTTCAATTCTCGGCTAGACCAACGCGGAATCAGAGGGATTTATTTCTGGTGAAAGAATTTAATTTCTAAATATAATGTGGTTCGGATCCCACAATAAGGTGTAGGTCCCGTTGCTAGGTAACCAATTGGTTCCTAGCCACGTAAAAATATCTAATCCTTCGGGCCAGCCCTAGGAAAGCTGTTAATCAGCTCAGTGGTCTGGTAAAACTAAGATAAAAAAAAAAAGAAAGAACGATAAGTATTACAGTTGTTTGTGTAATTTACTAAGCGACTTCGCTTGGACAGTAACTTAGCTACACACTGGGATGCTTGCACATGATTAAGCGCACCGAACTATGACAGATAGCAGTCTCATTTCGCAGCGCATAAAAGAAAGAGAAGAGAAACTAGAAAGACTGAAGATTTTTTCACACACACCCACTCTTCACAGAGAAAGCATGTCGTAGAATGTGAGTCTTTGTGTCAAAAACTTTTTCTTGCTCATGTAGCAATTAAGAGCATTAATTGGTCTTTCGGATTTCTATCTGTACAGACATTATGGAAGAGTGGAAGCTTTCCTCATCGCGTGTCGTTTCTTATTGCTCTCAACTAATGCTTCTCCTAAGAATGAGACATAAAACTCGTTCCTTAGCATTTATTTGTCGTTAAAAATCCATATAAATCTTATGATATTACATTTGAGATTTCCTTGACTTTCGTGGAGAGCGTTCTACTTCCAAAGCCATTCACCGTGAAATAGGAAAGATTTGCTTGTTCTGTAAAGCTTGCCATAGAAATGGATGGGAGTGCGCGCATTGTGCTAAGTCTCAAGTAGCTGAAAAGAGACGAGTTTTTTTTTTTTTCCTCGTAAGAAAAACCAAAAACTTATCTGTTCATCACTGGAAATAAGTAGAGAGAGGAGACAGAAAGAGTACTTTCGAGTCTTGCAACCGAAATGGCTTTCCAAGAGTGTTAGGTAATCATCATGGTATTCTTTATTTGCTTCATCACGCCGTGAAAAATAAAAGTTCCACGGGCTTTTACACGCCAGTGTTCCGTGAAGCTACCTGTAGACTTTATATCGATCTACTCCATGGTCTAGGTAGACCGTGACCGCATCTTCAGCTGTTACTTAACCATCTATCGCTACTCACCGTGAAGTAAGCATCTCATGCATACCTGCGTCCTGTGTGGATCTTAGCGTAGCATATATGCACATGTTTGGAAAAAATAAATCTAAAAAAATATGTATTATGCTTGGTATTAGAATTTTTTTTATGTTTTTTAATTATCAGTTTACGCACTATCAGTTTGCTCATTAACTTGCGACAACTTTTCCCTTCACTGGCACTTTCAGTACGTTAGGTCATACATATACTAGAAAAGCGCAGATACTGTGCCGTATTCTCACTAGAAGAAATATCTCTCACCCGGTTTGTGATTAGACTTATTCGGCCTGCCTTTGCCGTTATCGCTAGACCCCGCACGCCAATGCCATGAGTCTTCTCATTCCACCCAACCATTATTTTCACCAAGTATTCACAAAGAAATGGAAAATATACCTTTCCAGATACAAAGGTGACTGAACTGACAAAAAGCTGCCCTTATCTACCTGAGGAAGAAGGTTTTCAGTCATAAAAACGAAAGCAAGAAGATAATCCCAAATTTTTGGGAGCGAAGGAGAAAAAGTTTTCATACAAATGGTTGAGGTTAAAATCACTACTCAGAGTTTTATGTGTTCAGAGAATTGAATCCGATTCCATAGAAACCTTTTTTTTTTCCTATACATCGTTAGTGATATAATCTGAATTTAGTGAACTCGATTTGGATGGTCACGGGTAATCGATGGAAGGGTCGGTATGACACACACGTAATTGCAATGAGTATATTTATGGTGCGTTTACATCGCTAAGGCTACATTGATTCCTTGAGGTTAAGCAGGAAAAGCTGGATCTGACTGCTTGGGTCAGGAAGGTGACCTCTCTAATTGCCAGTATTGCGTAAGTACTTGATTTAAATGTAATTTTAAAGCAAGTATCCTACTGCCCGTGTTAAAAGCGCCCGCTTTTATTTACCGTTATCGTGTATCTTCTATAATCCGATAATATTTTGCGAGTTTTTATTATTATTTTACTATAAGCTAAATATCTTATTTATAACATTATTAAGTAAACATTCTCTTTTATCAGACGTGTTAGGTAGGTCGCTTCTTGTTCCTGACACTCTTGTAACTTATTATATCTTACTGTGTTATGTAAGTATCCTCTTTTATATAACGTATGGCATTAAGAATCGCATTTTTTTAATTTTCGCCTTTTTCGGGGAAAGGGGTCTGGGTGGTAGGGCGAGGTCTCTGTGTTTACATCTCTGTCTCAAAGTCTTTGTTTCATGTTTTACTTAGAATTGTTCAAGTACGTGCATGGCACTGACTTTCCAAGCTTTCTCTAAATGGGAAATGTGAATTTACTCCCATTTCATGGGTCAGAACCTGATTGCAGTTTAACGCTGAGAGAGAGAGAGAGAGAGAGAGAGAGAGAGAGAGAGAGAGAGAGAGAGAGAGAGAGAGAGAGAGAGAGAGAGAGAAACTAGTGAGTATATTGTGTTATGCAGCCGTCGCCCATACAGTAGGTATCTCGCAGCTCTGATCTATGTTGCCATTATCACATTCTTGTTAAGGAGAGAGAGAAACATACTTTATATTAGGGTCACGTACACATTTATACCATCTGTCGTGTTCTGTCATACTTTTACTTTAAATTTAGTAGATGCTGAGCCTTGAAACTGATAGCTACTATATTTATCAATTCAGACCTTGGGTGTTGTTATTTTGCATTTTAGCTTTATTTTACTCATATTGAAAATGTGGGTGAGGTGTGCAAGCATGCACATGGAACATGGCAAAGGGCCGTTTCTTGCTAACCAGGCTTACCCAAAGCAAATTGTCCTCAAATTAAAAAAAAAAAGACAAAAATAGTCAAGAGAAGATACTGACGAGCTGATTCTACACGGAACCAATTGAAAATAGAAAATAAACCATAGTTTTCCTAGCCTTCTGCTAGTTGAGTGAAAGCAGTGTAAAGTTTTTTTCGGCAAAGAGAAGAGATAGAGAGCTAGAGAGAAATCATAAAGAATTAGAAAATTTCTCATAAGTATTTTTTTGTGTTTAAAGGTTCTGGATCTTTGAGAGAGAGAGAGAGAGAGAGAGAGAGAGAGAGAGAGAGAGAGAGAGAGAGAGAGAGAGAGAGAGAGAGAGAGGGGGGGGGGGTGGTGGGGGGTGTATGCTTGCAACACTTTTTCTTAATACTTTAGTGATTCTGATTAAAGAAATATCTGTTACACATTGCAAGATATTTACCCGGAGAAAGAATGTGGGAATTGTAACTTTTCAAGCCTCGTAATGCAGCGCTTCTGTTTCCTTTGTTTCCGATTCGATGAGGCTGCATCATTCGACGCCCACGGACCCGACTGGAAAGCAGGACAAATCGTTGAGCTGAGGCGAGACCGGGACCGTTGTACACCGCCGGAAACGATTTTGGCTGAAGAGTATGAGTGTGTGTGAGGAAAAGACCTGCTCCTCCTTGAGCGACGAACAGCGCCTCGATAATCACGCTCCCTGCAACTTTCACCCTGTAAAGATCCACCGGAGAACTTTCTGTCAACAAATTCCCGTGATTACGACCGTTTTCATTCGTCATGATTTCAAAATACATTTCCACTTGAAATGAGGAAAGGTTTCGTTAATCGTAGTTTGTAATCAAGGCTAAAATAGCACGAAACTAGCCAAACCTCGTTCTCTTCGAAAGCGTATTGATTTTTCCAAGTTACCCAAGATTAAGAAAATTATTATTTCGTAATGGCTTAAATGTTTCGTTCAATGCATATTCGATTGTCATTCCAAACCATTTAGAAAAGAAGTTTGTCGAAAGAAACGTAAATAAGGTTAAACCAACTACGTAAATGATTTTCATAAAACAGTGACATTGTGCAATTTTATTGTCACCATACTGCGCCTGCTGTCGTTACAGTAATGAGGAATTCAGACCGATAGAACTGTAGTATAACTGTTGAAGAGAAAATTAATCCGTATGTAATCAAACTGTGGGAGTCAGATTTTCTGATTCTTTACTCTCTCTTTGGCTCTTTCTCTTAGTGGAAGATTTCACTTTGTTCGTTCGAAGATGTAGCAAAGTATCTTGGCTTGCTTCGTCTAAAGAGCATGTTTCCGTGATAATGTTAACTGATACACACCCGATTATGACAACGGTAATATTCATACACACACACACGTATGTGTGTGTATGTATATACATAAAGTAGATATTGTTCTTTCAGTGTTTGGGTAGAGGAAGAGGTCCGTAGAAAGTACAGTTATACCTTGTACGATGGATTGCATGAAAGCGCAAGGATTTGCCTTATTGTGCCTCACCTGCTCTATAAAGACAAAGGTTGTTGACAGACAGATATCAATTGAAACATATGTATATTAACGCAAATTCTTACAGTTTAGTCCGCCCCGTATGGTGATAATGGCGTCAGTGCACCTCACGCGGTGCACTGTAGGCGGTACTTAAGATTCTTTGCAGCGTCCCTTTGGCCCCTAGCTGCAACCCCTTTCATTCTTTTTGCTTTACCTCCGTTCATAGTCACTTTCTTTCTACCTTCTCCTAATAGTAGTTTCATAGTGCAATTGCGAGGTTTTCCTCCTATTACACATGTAAAACCCTTTTGCTGTCAATTTCCGTTTCAGCGCTGAATGATCTCATAGGTCCCAGCGCTTGGCCTAACTCTTATATTCCAGTTTCGTCATGTTCGCATTTGACCTTAAGATCCAGCTGCCACATCGAGAGGAAATTTGCATCAGAAACTGGAGCTGTATTCCGATGTATAATAAGATTCTAAGTCTTGCGTTGATGACTTTCATCCAGTGAGTAACCAAGTAGACAGAGACCATGTTCATCATTTGCTCAGTTCTTGGCTCATTAAATAAGCCGAGATTGAAGTGGCTTGCAACTTATAACGTAGTCTCATTATCTTTATTCAAGCTAGTAATGAATATGCAGATAGCCTATCCTATGATAACATATTAGTACTACTGTTTCAAGATATAGAATAGGAAATTGCAAAGCATCAATCAATGAGAAGAAAGGAATCAGCCATCATAAGAATTATTAACAGTAAATTGTCCTGTTCAATATAAATAAATAACGATAATCTGAACATTCTCTAGTTTTCTTCCTATGGAGAGAGAGAGAGAGAGAGAGAGAGAGAGAGAGAGAGAGAGAGAGCATGTGTCTAGATATGCAGTTCATGGGCCTGGTAAATATTAGCCATTAAGAGACAATTTTTATTCTTTTACATTGTTTTCAGTATATTTTAATCAGATCTAATGTTATGATTTCTGTAGTCAACAGTCATTGACAAGGCTAAGGTGTACGCTGCAAAACACCTGTTTGGGTTTTAAAGCAATTGCATTAATTTACCTTTCCTCCTCGAGTATAAAAATTTCCTGTCAACATTGAAAAAAAGTAAAAATAAGACGGACAGAAGAGCAGAAAAAATGTAATTACAAGTTAATTGAGGCTGCATAAGATTAATTTTTAATGATAGCTGTTTTCGTGAACAAATTGTACATTAACATAGAAGATCATGTATACACACAATTATATATATATATATATATATATATATATATATATATATATATATATATACACACATATATAATATACATAATATGTGTATATATTTATATATATACAAACTATTTTCTGAATTTCATGGTTATACTGCATCTCAGTAAATCCTTGATTTGTCAACTAGTCTGTAAGTCGAAATGCTTTCCTGCAAAGTACGGAATTCAAGTAAAGATTTTTGTTTTTTTGCAATTTACGTTGGTAAGGCATCAAGTATAACAAAAGGAAATAGGCAACATCCTTCACATTTTTAGTTTTCTGTAAAAGAAAACTGTTGAGGTTGCTTTGTCTGTCCGTCCGCACTTTTACTGTCAGCCCTCTGATCTTATAAGTTACTGAGGCTAGAGGGCTACAAATTGCCATGTTGATCATCCACCCTCTAATCATCAAACGTACCGAATTGCAGCCCTCTAGCCTCTGTAGTTTTTATTTTATTTAAGGTTGAAGTTAGCCATAATCGTGCGTCTGGAAACTATATAGGACAGGCTACCAACTGGCTGTGGTTAAAGTTTCTTGGGCCGTGGCTCATACAGCAGTATACCTAGACCACCGAAAGATAGATCTATTTTCGGTGCCCTTGATTATGCGCTGTACAGAAGTTTCTTCGGCGCATTTTTTTCACTTGTTTATTTACATCGCCACTTCACTTATTGCAAACCTGGTGGATTGATGAAAACAAATTCGAAAGACGATTCTTCACTGAATGTCGAAGACCTTTTTAAAATAACATATTCGAATCGTGACATTGATGAAGCGCTGGCCTCCCACGCCGCAGGTATTTGTTGAACGCCGGTTCCGCTCTTTCCAGCCTCGTCTTGAACAAGTTTCTTACTCGCTCCCGAGACAGAATTCGCAAGCTTTCTAAAATCGAAAGGTTTGTCGCCTGTTGCTCTGAGCAGCCAAGCATAGTTTATTTCATGTGGGAAGCCATGGCGAAAAAGATGAGTTTCAAAGGTCCTCTCGTGAAGAGATATTTCCATGTATTTAGCTTTCGTTTTTCGATTATGGTTTTTAGTCTTTTCGATATTGGCGTTCTTTCTGCTCTTTGCATTATTGAGTCCAGCTAAGTTTATATCATTATCGTAACTATTAAATGAAAGA
>NC_061108.1:116152463-116222399 GCF_015104395.2 Macrobrachium nipponense
AAAACCGGTTAGTTTTTAATATTAATTCGCCTTCAGTTGTTGGCGATTTTCGTGCATAACTCCTAACGGAATGTCTGAAATAACAATTTAAATCATTACATCGATGGTATTAAAAACGGTTTTTAAATATAGTTTTTAGTAGAGCCTTTGGCGTGGACTGATGTCTCAGATAGTAATATTCTCTACACTGCTGAGTAGTGACCTAATAACGTAAGATTATGGATATGTGAGTTCTAGACTGTTGGCTTGAGATATTATTGGCGCGATGCCATTGATTAACATTTTCTTCGTTAGAATTAAAGGCACTTCCATGTTTATGTGCACGGGTGGAAAGATGATAAGGAAACGACCGCATGTGTTTGCCTGCTTAAAAACTACAACCTCGCTTCGTTTGCAGATGTAAATATCAGTTTTTCTTTTAACGTATGTGATGTCAGCTGCATAATTAAATACTTGGGGCGACTTTCGAATAATTATTCTAATTAAATGTTATCGACAAATTTCACGTGCAGTATGCCGTTCACATAAGTAAATGAAGCTTATACTAATCTTACTTCAGTTTATGCAATAATGTATAAACAAAATGTAGATATCTACTATCTCTGAAAAGGATGAAATTAGTCATTGACCTTGTACTACATTTTGATTCTCATACTACTTTTGCTGGGACAAACACGACATACAGTTTCCTTTTTCATTTGTTGTGGCATGCTATTCCAACCGGAAGGCTACACCATCACAATAAAAACATTCTTGGAAATAATGACAGTTGCAATAAAGCAGTCTCCTTCATCCGCCAAACCTGATTGCGCCAAAAGTTACACAGTTTACCCAACCCAGGACTTTTAGTGTCAATCAAAATATTCCAAGGTAATATTTACTTTGGATGTTAGCGAAGCCTGAGTTTGCTTCCGATATAATTTTAGAAACGACCTTGCGATCTAAATGTAGACAATTGTGTGCGATGGAAGATATCCACGTTTCTCGACATTATTTGTTTTAGACATTCATCAGTCCATAGACAGGTTTCGTTCACCTTAGGGTTTACTTGTAAACTGCCATCAAAGGTTACAAGCAGAGACTATAGGGTTTCATTACAAAACAGCCTTGAATCAAATGTATCAGTTACTGTCTGATGAACCAGAGTTTACTTGCAAAAGTTAGGGTTAATTCACAGTGATCAGTTTTTATAGCCATCAGTAGTAATTTAGCATTATTTTGAATTAAACACCTTACTATACGCATTATATTTGGCTTGAGACTTTGAAACTGCAGATTTGCTCTCTCTCTCTCTCTCTCTCTCGGGGCAAAGCATTGACCCTCATTATCTCTCTCTCTCTCTCTCTCTGGGCAAAGCATTGACCCTCATTATTTGATGATTGCAAATCGTTCTTGGAGACGTCTTGATAGGTTTTAATTACTAATGTGCAGCGAAATAAAGGCGATTGTTTCTAAGATTTTGCCATTTCCATATGGATTTTTACGTTGAGGCACTGTCAAAAGAAAGTCGTCACACGGCACCTGGAAAAGAGAAACCAGCGTAAGTGTTACGGTATACAAGCAAGGCCACTCGATGCAAGATGGATAATGTAGTCAAGAATGAAGTGGGTGAAAAATAAAGAGGGGGGTGGGGGCGGTGTTATGATAAATGTTTAGGGGTAAGTTTGAGCAAACACAATCTGGAGAAAGTTGAAATTGAAGGAAATGAATGAAGGGAGAAAGGTTTATGAGCAAATAGTTATAAGATTAACAAATGTAAAAGGGGAGACGCTTTCTGATGAGAGTGAAGTCTTTTATCAATATAATAAGTATTTTGAAGCTTGAAGATAGAGGGGAAAATAAGATAGATCTGAATGATATAGGAAGCGCATGTTTGAAAACTCATGTTGAAGTGACAGTTGAGGGTGGGATGAGAGAGGCGCAATTTAAAAGTTAAAGAACGAAAAGACATCCCAAGTATGACTGGGTATGTCTAATGAAGTGGAAGGATTCCGAGGGAATGGGTGAGAGGGATAAGTGTTCTTTTCTTTGGCAGTAAAGGTGACAGAGGTGTATGCAAGAATTACAAGGACGTAACATTGTTCAGTATACTGGGGAGTGTTTGGTTTTGATTGATAAACCTTACAAATGTAAGATGATTGGTGGGGAAACAGTAATGGTTTAGACAAGGAAGAAGGTTTTCAGATAAAGCATATGCAATGAAACAATTTAGGGAGGCTTCAGAGTAAAAATTAAAACCTTTATTTAACAAAACCTAGAAAAACCTAAGTCTTCTCAGCTTAATCTGTAGTAGGAGTGGTTTTTTTTACCTTTAAAAACCACCGGAGACTAAACTTTATTATCCATCAGAGGCTTTGGGCTAATCAAACTCTTAGTAGATATAAAGTAAGCATGAAGAGAGCTTTAAAAAAATGTATGAGTAGAGTAATTTCTAATGTTAGTTATATTTGAATAGACGTGTGTAGCATTGGTGATGAACATTGTAATTAATTTGTTTCATTGTGCTCTCTCAGTTTTATCTGGAGGTATTTCTCTTATGTGCAATTCATTTATTTTCTATTCACTTTCATGGAGGTAGTGAGGTGTATGCTAGACATCTTTATCTGACAGATGGAACAGTAGATCAGTACTGTTAGCACTGTATTCTACAGAGCTGATACGCCTTAGATTTTACATATGGTTAATGCATTAGGGCTTATGAGACTCGAATTGGTGGAATGATCTCGTGTGCTACACACGCATCCTATTGGACAACTTTTATGTGCATTTCCAAAGTTGCAGTGACATTTGCATTAGCGTATAGATGTTTCATCATACAGTATATGGTCATGCTTCCTGGTATTGTCCAAGTAAAGTATTTAATTGTTAGCAGTAGGGTTTGTGCTGTGAATTCGATTTTAACAATTTGTAACATGGAGTCTTAGATTTCCTTGATTATTATTTATTGCAGCTCCGGAATATGTATACTATTGTGTATTTGAGGCATAAGGACTTCAGGAGTATATTATTTTTAGAATGTTCTTCTTCTAGCATTTGAGGAAGAACTAGTTTCCTTATATTTGCGTCACTCTAATTCCCGAAATATTTACAAAATGTTTCTGACTAGTTTTGACAGTTGTTTCATTCAAATAATATATATATATATATATTTTAAGTTTATGGGAAATTTCTTAGGGTTGGATATCCAGCCAAAGTTTTTTCTAAATTTACTATCCTAGATACGTATTTACGAAAGCACTACTTCAATAACTATCAACTGTAAGGTAGCAAAAACGCTATATATTAGACCGCTTTGCGTCAAGCGGCCTAATATCTTGTCGAATTTTGAAGGAACAGAAAACTATGAAGAAATTTCGTCAGTCCATTGGGTAGTTTACAACGGGTAGAGAAAGGGGTAGTGTGGAAACTGACAAGGAGAGAATCCGAGAGATCGCTCAGTCACGTGTTTGGAGGATTAATTAGAGCCTTATATATTATTTGGTCAGCGCTCCCACCACAAATTTAGCCTACTACGTGTCACTTTATTGCCCCCTATGACCTTAATATGGGGCCAAGACAGTGATTTGAGTCAACAGATAATAGCAGAGATATGTCGCTGAAGCAACCTGGTCTTAACTAAGCAGATATCGGATGAGCTGGTAGGGAGGAGGCATTCAGTGAGTTCGACCTCCCATTATTCTTCCAAGAGTTCGACGCTGAGACTGAGTTGCCAGATTTAACGAAGGTGGCAACCAGGAGATTCCGTCTCAGAAAAAGCGCCTTGGTATGCCTAAGAAGACTTCAGATCGAAGTTTGACTATTCTCAAGCATCAATTAGCAAGTAATTGACGCCTGAGAACAGTCAAACTTCGATCAGAGGTCATCTTAGACATACCAGGGCGCTTTTTCTGAGACGGAATCTTAAGGTTACCAACTTCGTTAAAGCTGGCTACTCAGACTTGAACTGAATTCTTCGGATTGCCTACTTCCACCCAGCTCATCCGATATCTGCTTTGCTTAAGACCAGACTGCTTTGGCGACATATCTCTGCTATTATCTGTTGACTTAAAACACCGTCTTTGCCCATAGTAAGGTCACCAGGGGGCAATAAAGTGACACGTAGTAGGCAAAAACTGCGGTGGGAGCCCTGACCACACTATACATGCTCTTATTAACCTCCAAACACGTGACTGAGTGATCTCTTCTTGTCCACTCGGTGTCCATCACTCCACCCCTTTCTCTATGCGTTGCAAACTGCCTTTAGAATGGACTGACGAAATTTCCTCATAACTTTCCCTTTCCTTCAAAATTCGACAAGATATTAGGCCGCTTGGCGCAAATTAAGCGGCTAATTTTTTGTCGAGTATTAAATTACCATAAGAAAATACAATATTAGATTAATATTCTACAAAAGTTTGGGGGTCTTTGTGAGCTGATAACACTTCATTAACACACAAAAGTAAAGCAGTTAGCCAGCGAGCCTCATGGCTCTGTAGAGCACAAAACAGCCAATTAGATGCTGCTTTAACTTAGGTTCTCTTTTAAAAAAAACGTGTCAGGGTTTTTTAGACTATGAAACTGGGCTACGCAATATTGTAAGCAGTGGGCCTCTACTGAAATTAATTAAGGAAACTATGATCAGTGAATGAATCTAAAGACAGGGTGCAGGAACTTGCAGTCAAATTTATTTATACTGATAATAAAACTTACAGATTTTGTGTAAATTATGCCATAATGCCAATTTTTTCTTATATTACTTTCTTATTATGTAACGTGTAAATGACAGTCATTTAAAAGCAGGGGTAAACTAGATGGAACAGCAAGAAAGGATAATTAAACAGAATAAATCAGTTAAGTTTATGATAAAGTAATTAACAAAGTGAATAAATAATGGACTAAAGCTGTTGTGAAGTTTGAACATTTCTCATTTTTGAGATTCATTAAATTTAAGGTTGCCTCACCTACAAATAACTCTATAATATAGGAATAGACACGAATCATTCATCAAATTAAATAGTTGATAACATATATATTATGACTAGATATCACCTCAGTGTTTGTGCAAAGATAAATGTCACACTCTTTAAATTCCTAATATCACCTTGAAGTTTGTGTACATAGAAACCAATTTATTTTCTATACATGTTGTGCAATTTTAAGATGAATTCCATTGTCATACTGGGGCCTATTACTACAGTTGTACTTTGAAGGACAGACCAACGTGAAATTTAAAATTGACATGCCTAATCAAAGGAAAGCTGAGGATCACCTTTCACATTGGGTTTTCCTCCACTACCTTTTCACTCCCTGGCTGGTTTGTGTTTCTCTCTACTATATCCAACTGAAGGAAAGGGCTTTTTATTCCGTGAAACAAAATATTCCCCACAAAAAACTGGATTGTTTGTATAATAATACAAAACATCTAACTAGAGCCTCATCACTAATTGGGATGAAAAGAAGAGTGCTGTGCCTAAATCATTCATGTTAGCAGCCAACCAAAAATATATACTGGGTATACTTGGTCTAAGTTTGAAGTAAACTACTACAACAATAAAATAATAATAGTTTACTTCTAACGCATGCATAAAAGCCATAGTTACAAGGTTTCTCCACTCTTACCACAGCAAAAGTATTTATACTTCAGGCATGACTGTAAAGAATGCTAAGTTATGGTTTCTGGTAAGAGCTTTGGTGAGTATGACATGGGTGAAATAAAGATGATCCACTTATGAGACAGAGAGTAAAACACCTGAACACCCCTCCAACACTGAAAGACAAAATTGAAAAGTAAAGTGAAATATTGCCTCTAAAAAAAACTACATATTTAATCCAGTGATCCATATCTTTGTGCTCTACTGTCAGTGAGAGTGGTTTTCTTGAACAGAAGCATAAGCCTTTTTAGTAGCTTTCTTTAAAGGACTACTGCATTTTTCAGGGAAAGTGATAGGAACAAGAAAACCAAGCATTGAAGTGTATTGCATGGCAACAGAGATATATCTTGTAAAGCCCTATGTAGGAATAACAAACTTTCAGTCATCCCACAGAATGTTGTTAGGGAGGAGGTGGAATGGCAGCTGCATGTATTTACAATGAACCATGTACAAAATTAAATCTTTTTGGAAATTTAGCATCAAAGGTAGACAGAACAGCAGTAGCAAAAGCAGGCTTCTGTTGCACATTGAGGAAGAAGGATGTGAAATCCATGTTCCTAAAGCAACCTCAACAGGATGACTTACGAGTCTTAAATTCATGTCTGCTCTTGGAAGGATCTGTGGAAGTATGATAGGGTGAGTGAGGGTATATGGAAGCAGAACCTTGAGAAGTTACAGGAACAGCAATAGAATCTGATTCAAAAGCAGAGTTCATGCTTGCCACTCGCAAGCTTTGTTCCTAACTAGTCAGACTTCAATGCCTGCTTAAATTCATACTTCATCCATTCATCTCAAATTAAGATTTACCCTTGAAAGGTTGAGGTTCACTTACATTTGAAGAGCCTACAAGAGAAAAAGAGGTAGAGGACACATATAGAAGGTCTCTCACTAATATGTACATGTTTGTTTGTTTGTGTAGTGTTTTTATGTTGCATGGAACCAGTGGTTATTCAGCAACGGGACCAACGGCTTTACGTATAAATCATAAACTTCTTTCAAGTCCAGTTTCCCTTGTTAAGGTATCTTGTGTAATAAAACAGTGACAAAAATAGAGAAAGTCTTAGTGCATGTCAAAAATACAAAAATATGAGCCTGTCAATAAACTGTATAGTAATTACTCACACTGTGGCTTCTCTTACATTTATCACATTTAATAAGCAATGAAATATGCACAGAAATATGAGTGTTATAAATTTCATTAGATCATAAACACAACATTCTAGGTAGTCATCAAAGAATGATGTGAAAAAATGCAAGCAAAAAATAGCGAGACAATATGAATTGAGAAGTGAAAAATTATTAGAGCTGACATGACATGATAATACTTAAAGACAAAGGTATAGATGTGATCAGGGAGGGATGAGGAATTTACAATATACTGCAATTAAAGGATGATTCTTGTACTCTCCAGAATCACAGATGCTTCCTTTGTAGTACTTAAATTCTCAAGTTGTTCTGCCCTTTGAAGTACCAGTGCAATAGGACTTAGTATGGTGATGGTTTCTATATTCATACAGTACAAGAAGGTTATACATTGAATTGAAAACTAAACAAAAATAAGTGCATAACCAATAACTTATTTCTTATCTTTTGAACGGAATATCATGGACTGATGCTGGTTTAATCGGACAAGTGGATACATTTTACTAATGGTAAATTACTGATATCTTGTAAGACAAGTTTTTCCATTAAAAAAAAAACACAAATTTACATCAGCCTTCACCAAAACAAATATGTAGCTCTTACGTAGGTTAGTATTAGTTTCTTTATCTCAGTGGACTGCAATGGCAACCTTATTGGAGCTTTAACATATCTTTAAATTATAAGCTAAATTTTAAAAAGTATTCATCATTACAGTCAGCAAATGCATTTATATGTTCATATCTTAATGATGACTTCATTAAAAGCTGACCATTTTATAAAACAGCCCAAAACAATACTTCAGACTTTGTTCAGTATCAAATACAATATATAAATCTCATTACTGCATTATATTTTATGTAGTTCAATCAGACCACTGAGTCAAGATACTTCACACTTGTAAGACTGGCAAATACCAGATAATTAACATTAGGAGTCGCTTAATTTTAAGCTTATGCTAAGGTCTATAACCATCATCTATAAAATAGATAAGCTGCTAGGTCTGAAACAGTAAATTTAATTATTAATAATAATGTAGTTCTTTGATAATCTAAACTCTATTGACAGAAGGGGATGGACAGTCATCAACAAATTTAATATACTTATTGTTTCATAAATGGAAATATCTCCAATGTACTTAATGCCAGTTAAGGCAGAAGAATTATGTTATGAGTATTGGTTTAAACTAACAAAATAGTACTATTTTGCATCAAGTTAGAAATCTCCCCTTCCCAGTAGGGGGAGTTCTTCATATAATTTGTTTGATTCTCCCCATCTTACTCTATGCCTGAAGGGTAAAATTCAGCACCAATGAAAATGGACACAAGGAACAAACTCCTGCAAGAGATGTTTCTACAACAGTCACAAATTGCTGCTTAGAAGAATGCAGTTACTCCTAAATTCTTCATATGTTATTTTATCCAACTGGTGGTCACTAAGCTTTGATCATTATCCTAAACTCAGACCTATGGTGCATCTTCCAAATAATCCTGACAGATTTGTGGTTGAGTGAAATTAATAACCAATTCTAACAAAGCAAAGTTGAGTGTAAAATATAAAGCATCATTAAAACTTGCAGCAGACCTTAGCAGATGGGTACACATGACAATGAATCACTGACCAAGAAAAGTCAACAGAGTAGCAACTAGTAAGTAACTGTTACATAATAGAAAAGCTTACATATCTAAAGAAACATTACCCGACAAAGATGTAAAAGCTCAATATAATCAAGATAGTGAGAAAAGTATTCATTACAGTGAGATACAAATGCTGTATCGTAAAGCACATCAAACCACTATACTTCAAGTAGTTCCTCAACTAGAAACTCAAATAAATTTAAAAGAATAAGTTAATGGCACTATCAGCTAAATACCATCATATTCAAAGTATAAAAAGGGGGGGGGGGGGGAAGGATTATGGCTCTCACTCCGAATAAAATGATAGGTTTAGGGTGACAAAAATTTGGAAATGAGCAGTATTAATGCAGATGGGCTAAAATGAACAAACTTCCATTGAAAACTAATCTGGATGATCACTTAGAAAATGTTTTGGAAATTGCTAACCTTAGCTCGGAAAAACTAGAAATAACATATATTATTCTATATAAAAATTTTGGAAATTGCTAACCTGAACTTGGAAAAACTAAAAATAATATATATGTATATATCTTATTCTACATACAGAGTAAAAGTTTGCTATAACACAATATTTATCACAGCTGAACCTACACTAATTTGGTATAATCTCTGTTTATCACAATCAATTACAGAACCAATTAATAAATATTGTTTAAAAAGCCTTATTGGCTATTTAAATAAATTTTAAATACAAATAACTTATGCTTAGTACTAATACAGTACCAAAGTGCTGAAAAATCAGTGTTAATACTCCCTATATTTCTCACAATAATCATTCAGTATTCACTAACACAAATGTAATTTATTCAATAACATCATCAGCACTAGACCCACAAAATAAAAACTTATTTCACCATGAAGATCGAAACTACAATATGAGTTAGAAACATTTGTTAATAAAACCTATGGGTTTTAACCAAAAATTTTTCCTTACAAACAAACTCATCAGTAATTACTTTATATGCCTTATAGTTGTCCTGGAAAATTCCCAGGTTCACAAGTCTTTTAAAATATACATGGATAATATGGGTTCTCAGGTTATGTCGCAATCATCTATCACAATTTTCATGTAAACTGTAAGTATGATTCAAGGACCTGGAAGGATGGCATTCCCTATATGTTAGTTGCAGTTGTGTGAAAAAACTTAGTTATAAAAACACAATTGGTTCCTTCACAACCCCATCTATCATATGCATACATAAATTGCTAACTGTGCAAAAGACCAAGATTACGAATGCTCCAGGGTGTCTGAATAAGCCTGAACGATCCAGGAGAGCTTGGGGGCTAGAAATAGGTCAGACACCAAAGCTGAGGTAGCACATAAGTTTTTCATAGTATGCTTACAACCAAGCTTACTATGAAAGCAAGTTGCTTTTATTTGGAAGTTTTAGATTGGAAAATATATTAATTATCCACAAGAATTAAAAGCTAGTAACCTTGGATGGCTGTGTCGTGAAAGTTCCATGAATTTAAGATGTAGATGATTTATGAGGAAGTGGAAAATGATGAATCCTCAACATCTTCCTTCAAAGGTAAAACATAACCCATTTGCAGCTACTGGTCCAATGAATAAAAGTACTTTGCTGGCACAACCTAGTACCTGTTATCAGAATTTAAGAAACATCCAAATCATGCTTAAGGTAACAGAAGTAGAGAGTAGAGAGGGATATGACTTCATTTGTATCTGGTCAGCATGAAGGTGACCGGGAATGAGAAAGAAGCTGGGGTATATTTCACATTTACTTACAAAACTCGAGAGGGATGGTTAAGCCTGTGAGGAATTGGCTTTATTCTGTAAAGGCTATATAGTTGTTGGTTGTGGCAAAAAATGAGGGAGGTATGGGCATGGGTCTGTCACAGCCTTTACTATAGTAGATTCACGTCAACTGTGCATTTGATGTCTAGGCCAGTCCCTTACGACACTCCTGATTGGCTGTTGATAAGCCAATGACAGGGCTGGAAACTCTCAGTCTCTCTCAAGAGTTCACATGGATAGGATCTATATTCCACTTCTCATGAGGGATACATCTTTCAAAAGTATCCCTCAGGAGAGCTGGGGCATACATCCTGCCTATGTGAACTCTCAAGAGAGACTGAGAGTTTCCAGCCCTTGGATTGGCTTATCAACAGCCAATCAGGAGCATCGTAAGGGACTGGCCTAAACATCAAATGCACGGTTGATGTGAATCTACTATAGTTCTTTACTCCTCCAACTTAAGCCCTAATCCAATTGGTGCCGTGGATTCCTTCTTGCTAATTAGTTTTCTTTAGGTCTCTCACTCCTAAAAATGTTGGAACCTAGTCAAGGACTTAAAAAAAATCATTATACCCACAGAATACTATTCCAGTGTTTACTGGAATAGTATTCTGTGCAAACACTTGGAGAACAGTGACCAAAGCTGTTAACAGCATTGCAAATTCAAGAAAAACTGGGACGATTACTAAGATTATTTTCTCTTTAAATACACATAAGGCATGTGAACCTGAGAATTTTGAAGAACAAATGATGATTGACTGGGTTTAGATGACACAATCACAAACTGTGCCTCATTGTGCTCTTTGTTTGAGTATATTCCAAAACTTCACTTTCAAGTACAGTATCCCCTGAAGCCCAGGAGAGCAACACATCACGGAAACATTAGTCATGACTGAGTCAACAGAAAATGGTGTATGGTATTGGAGTTGACACTGAAGTGCAGTGTAAACATTTCTTGGGCTGTGGATGTTGATAATTAAAAGTAAGCCGTCATTGACTTTCAGTACACAGAAGTGGGGTGAGTATGGAATGCCAAGATTCATTTTGTTTCACCACAGACTATTTAACATAGCACATTAGTATGTCATGCGAAGTACCACTTTTGTCAGTCCATTTGCAGAATAAGTTTGGGTAGATTGGCACATGCACCTTTTGTCCCTTAGGACTCTCTTGTAGTTAATTGTTCAGGATTACTTTTTTATTTCCAATTATCCCTTTTTACTTTCACTCACTCTTTTTCAGTTTATCTTTATTTAGGTTATTTTCTCCACTGAACTGGAGACAATTCTCAAATATTACTACAAGGACTTTCTGCCCTAATTTTTTCAGGAGCAATAGCTTTTTTAATTGTTTTGCAACTATTTAATTTTTTTTTTTGCTGAAGTTTTCATTTTATACTCTTTTCCTGATAAATTTGTCTATATATACTACAGCAAGAAGCGCTGGGGGTAAAAAGAGCTCATAGCTTCTCAATTCTTCCCTAATTGTTTGCTACATCATGTAAAATGAGCAGTCAAATGTTGGTAGAAGTCATTATAAGACTAAATGATTTGTGTATGTTTTCTTATTTTTATGTGATTTTATGAAAAGATTAATCTTCTTGTATCTTCGCTTTTGTATCATAGCCCTTTTGAACTTGTTGCATTTCTGCTAATAAAATTATATTTCAATTAGATTTTCTTCTTTAATGTTAGTACTGTGTACTGTATTCTTAATTTTACCAAAACTTGTGTTTCGGACTGTTGAATATAATTTACTAATTATAATAGTTTGCTGTTGCTGGAACTGTCCCTGATGAAGTGAAATTTTGCTTTAGCAGAATGCATTTCAATGCCCCAGTGAGGATACTTTCTTCAAGGTCAAGTGTTGTCTTGGTTCCTTGTTTGGGTGCATTCACTCTTTTGACAGGTGTTTTTGGTGATGATGGCATTGCGCTGCTCAAGGTTCTTGTTATGCCTTTATGAAAATTAGTCTTTGGTGCCTTGAATGTTAGTCGGCTTAAGCTTCTTCATAAATTCAATGGAAGGCCTGCCTTTTTTCCCACTCTCTTGCAAAATAAAGGAGCAATTGTTTTGCCAGGTTTCATTCCCTGTCTCTTATTGTGCCTTATTATCTCCTTTCCTTTCCTCCCACTTGAGCGCAGCCCTTGCCAGGTGGCTTCCAGGTGCAGTTGCTATCTTCAGTGGCCATTTCCTTCTTATTGCCACAACAGAGATGTGGTTATTGTCTTGCACCCCCTAGGTATTCCTTCACAAACTTCAGGTTTTCCAGCAGTTTGTTCACTCCCTGTCACATCTGTGGATGAAACTCTTCTGCTTCTTTTCTCCAAATACTATCAGTAGCTTTGCTTTTAACAGTGCTGCACCTTGCATGAGTCCTATGTCTCCTGTTATTTTCATGCCAGGCCTTCTTGGGCATCCTTGCACCTTCTTCTGCCCATGTAGTTGCAACAATCTCCCTTGCCTGCTGATATCACTTCTGTATCTGCTGATCACCCTCTGCAAGTTTTATTCCAAAGAGAGGATGATGCCTTGTGACTTTGGCTGTATGTGAGCACCACTGCCTGTCTTTTTCCAAGTCCCTCATATGCAGTTTCTTTATTCAGGCTTGATTCTCCTTTGTTGTTTTTCATGCGCTCAAGTGTCACTTTCACCAAGTCCCATCTGCATCTAGTAGCAGGTGAGTTCTTCCTACTGCCAGTTCAAATTCATTTTTTTTCCCTTGATCTTGTTGCTCATGTTTCCTGCTTGAGTTATAAGCTGTCTCTCATCTGCTGGTCTCTTGTTTCAAACCAATAAGCACCAGAAAATGTCAGTGACAGCTGCATGGTTGTAGTAGCCTTGTCTGATAACTTCCAAGCTAAAGAAGTATTTAGTTCAAATCTCCATTGCCAGAACCATACTTTTTCCATTACTACACCTACAAGAACCTTTCACCACCATGGTCACCTTCATCTCTTGTCAGCTTCTGTCTGCAGCAAGAACAATAGTAGTAAATGCAGCAAGATTAAAAACAACAGGTGTACCAAGTACAACAGCAAAAGGTTATGTAAGATGCAGCCAAAGTGATTACATCAGCTTTAGGACAATTTTGTTTTTCAATATGAGTAGCCCAGGTTTAAGCAAGTGCAGTATCCTTTGCCAAAACAGTTGCGGTTGCAGAAAGAAGCAACAGACTACGGCACCCCTTCATGCATTCTTACAGAAACACTGCATGGACAGCCTTGGTGGAAGCAGTGCAGCAAGAGCAATGACAATAGATTCTGCATGGCCTCCAACCAATGCAGCAGGAACACAGCACTAGGTACTGCATGGGTGCTGGTTACACACCTACCCCTGAATAGCGTACACATATTAATGGCTGTTTCTTTACCCATGCTGTTTTCAAAATGAAAAGAGGAAGGGTAAACAAAGTTAAATATAACAAGAAGTTAAATATACCAAAAACAGTATCTTAACCTGTTCTGTATGGTCAGAGCAAAATAAATAAATTTAAATGGTTTTGGTAAAGAGCAGTTTTTAAATTTGCTCCTATATAAATTTGTTGCCAAGAGATAATTTCCCCAGATCCACTTTAGGTTTGCAAATGGCAGCCACACTTGCCCTCGTGATAATTTTGGTTGCCCTTTATTATAATTTTCCACCTTTTAAAAAATCTAGCATATACAGATGCTCCTAAGCTTAAGGGGTTAAAGAAAAATTAACAAATAAATTGCACTTAGATTCAGTGTGCTGTATCTTTGGAATATCCCACACTCCAATTTGAGGCAATAAAATATTCTTATAAAAATCACAGTTATATCCATTATGCTAAATCTTTGGAGTTTCCCAAAACTGCAGTCGGAGTACATGAAATATTTAAATTAATTAAATATATCCATTGTGCTTAATCTATGGAGTAATATTCTAAAATGATATTGTTATTGTACAATAAAGTTTCATACATACTTACCTGGCAGATATATACTTAGCTATGGACGACGGAGTCTATAGCTAAGTATATATCTGACAGGGAAGTTGAATGTATGAAAATATATAATTAGATACAACTTATAATAAGACAATAATACTGAGTAGTATAATTATAACTAGTAAACTTAATGCAGATGTACTTCTAAAAATTTGTGTTGATGACCTGCTGTTTGTATACAACCTACGAAAAATTTCAAAACAGTTTCAATATATCTAACATAAACACTTAGATAAACTACTGTTAGAGTGGTAGATAGTAATTTAGACTGCAGTAGTTTTTACATGGTTCCATTATATTACAGATTACATGGGTGAGCTGGTCTAAGGGGAAAGCTCTGATCCCCTTGAAGAAGAAACTGTTATTTGCTCATATCTAAGATTCATAAACCATAGACCAATTGTAATTGTATTCCAATACTAGGTTGTGAGTTAGGAACTCTATGAAAGAGGACTATGTATGATAGGAGACCATAATATTGCTTTACAGACAAACAATGCTAATATACATAAAAAAATTTCCAAAATTCCCAATCATTCACTGGTTGAAAGGTGAACATTTCTGTGGAAAGAATCGGTGTAATTAACTATTCTCTATGCTGTCACTAAAGATGATTCTGTCAAGAGACTGGTTACTAACTTCAATTTGCATAATATGGAAGCCTAAAATTAAGTTTGGTTAGTATGATTGAAGATGACACTATGATACTGAGGTCCAGTCACAGTACCTAAGATATCAAGTCTAAATATTTGATGCTATTAACCAAGAAATCTTGAATTACCATAAGTCACTAAGAGTTCAGTTACAGATATGAACTTCTTAGTTCCTATATCTCAAGAGGAATGTTTGTAAATGAAACTTCCACTCTAAGGATGCAAGCTTAATAGTGGAGTAAGAAAGGTGGTTTATCTCTTAGAAACTAGAAGACTATGTAAAGTGGTTTGGTTATATATATCAAGCATAAACATAAGAAAGAGGAAAAGCTAGGTGTTTGGAATATGAGAAATTACCTGTCTAGCTGCCACCAAAGGACCTGCAGAAAAGGTAACATGATGCCTATGAGTAACATTAGGGCAAAGAAATCTAACCGGTACTAATCTGTTCTGACCTTGACTACTTGTTACATTCTAGATTCAGCAAATATCCTACGTGGAAACTACCCTTGGTCAGAGCATGAGCCTCAAATGAAAGTCACTCACAGGCCCATAAAAATAACTCCTCCTACCTAGTTAATGTTGTTGAAAGATATATTGGATGCACACTATCAATTTCAGTTATTGTAAAGCTAAATGAGATTGTTGAGAACTTGAAAAAAATTGCTAAGAAAACAATGACAAGACTTTCCCTTGGATGTAAAAGAACCCATGCAATTTACTGCCTTAGACACCTGTATGTCCAATACAGAATCATCCATTTTCAGAGGCTGCTATTTCTAATGACTAAATCTGTACAGAAAGATGATGACAAGCTTGATGGGGGATATATTACTTCTGAAAGGGAATAACCAGAATCTGGACTAGAAGTTGGGACTTAATAGAGTGAGCCCAAAGATTAAGAGGACTGCTTAATGCATCCAAAAAGAATTTGCAGCATACCTCCCGGAACTACCAGGTTTAAATGACAAACTCTGTGAAAGTTGGAGACTTCATGGTATCACAAAGTTCCCTCCGAAAGATTCAACAAAATTGACAATTAATCAGCTACTGTCTTGAAGGTCCCTCTCAGAGCATGTATTATGAATCACAGTGGCAATTTAAACAAATAACTTTCAGCACAAGCTACTGAGATAAGTCAAGAGTTAAGGCATCCACTACACCCTTCACAGCAGGTTATGACCTGACAGCGATGACTGCTAAATGGCGCAGTCTGTGAAACTGTTTTCTGGTACAAAACAGTCTTAAAAATTCAGTTCAGGTTGAACTGCAGGTTACTGTGGAAAAAACAAGGAGCTGCCTTAGCTTCCTTCAAGCTGAATTTCCTGGACCTAATTCAAAGCACTGTTCCTTGCCTTATAAGTGAGCAGGTCCATTCTTCTTAAGTTTAATCACTTGCATAAGGGTATACGCAGAAGTTCCTAGAAACAAATATGATGAGAAGCATTAAGACATAACAAGCCTTTCAGTGAGTTACAATGGTCAATGCTGAGGCTGCTGAAACTATCTGTCTACATTTTGAAAAGATCAAAGAAAATTTACATTCATTCTCTGACGAAGCTATGACTGATCCTTTCATTATTACAGTAGTAGTGTGTTTTGGTTCAAAACAAGAACCATTTTAAAAAACAAAATTCAGACTGAATGCTCTTGGTATCTAAAGGGAGAGTGACGTCAGAAATAAGGGGTGGGAAAAAATATGAAAAAGAGCCCAGGTCAATGCAGTATCAATGATGATGCTCGATAGCTTGGTGTCAGAAAACACACTGAAGGATGATGATGAATGATATGCAAACATCCACTTTGAGATTACTTTCAGCAAAAGGATTCCATTTATGATCAAAATCCTCCTAGGGCTATGGCTTAATACTCTTTTAAAATTCTTTACCTATAGTCCAAAGATCTTCACTTTGCTATCTACTGTGGCAAATAATTAACCAGTGCAACCAGATCTAAGACTACTGGATATTTCACAGGATTTCTCTAAATTCCTCATTCAGCTTTCTTTTTTATTGTCATTATCATTAGGGTCATTTACTAACAACAGGTGAAATTCTGTGGAAAAGTGGATGGAGTTTTAAGGTGCTCACAGGCTTGAGAGCCCGTCACTCATGCCCCTTCAAGAAATTAAAACATTAAAAAATAACAGTTAGTATGACTGAACAACATATAAACCTGGTCTTTTCTTCTTTTAAGACATACTGAACAATCTATGGCGTGTTACAGAATCCTCTGACCTTTTTCCTGAGCTCTTGGGCTACCTCCATATCATCCTGAACTTCTGCACTGCAGGGTTACAGAAGGACAATAGTATAGTTGGCATAATTTTACCAAAACGCAGCCATTAACTTGACAAGAATGTCTTTACAAAGCTAAACCTACTGTAATTTAACAAGCACAAAAATAAGTCTTAGGAAACTGGTTTGACATAAATATACAAGGAATTGTAACAGAAAACCCCAAAAGAACAGAGAAGAGAGAGAGAGAGAGAAAAAAAAACAGGCATGCTGTGGAATCAACAAAACAAATAACAATATCCAGATGCAAAAAAAAAAAAAAAAAAAACGAGAAATTCATTTCATCAAAGGCATGTACGACTCAGGATGATGTGAAAGCAAGAAATGTGGAAATGGGAAAAACAGTCTACTAAGTCTATTATCATGTACAAACAATAATAACAATTATTATTATTATTATTATTATTATTATTATTATTATTCAAAACAGAAAAAAAAGATATCAAGGGAGTATGGCAGAGTGAGGGAAAATAATTGGTGAGCTCCTCTTGGCCCTTGCTACTCGTCTCAGACCAACAACTTATGCAACAGCTTAGGGTCATCTTGATAAAAGGGCTATAGAAGGGAAATAACATGCAAACTTTAATATGAATAACAAGGTGAATAAAGCACAGCTCCAAAGGGTGGGCAAAACAAAGAAATAACTCAAAAAAAAAATAAAAAGTGAATAGCAAAGAATATACATAAGGTCTCAAAAAATGCAAAAATCTATAGTATTACCTTACAAAACACATATACATGGCATGTGATTAAATCAATGTACACGATAACAACTGACGAAAATAAATGATAGAGAAAATCCACTGTAAGCATGCATGAATTCTTTTGAGGAAGAGAAATTTAGACAAGCCCAATTAAGAGTTACATGGTATATTGAAAAATATTACACTCAAGACTTACGGTAGGAATGCAAATATCAAAGAAGAAATTCAGAAGGAAAAATTTTGCAGCACTTTTTTTTTTTTACAACAGACTGTACCTGGTACAGTAAAAATAAAGAAAAAATTAAAACAAGAGCCAACAGAGACAGATATTAAGCTAGTATAAACTTGTAGGGGAAATGCTGGTGCAGTAGTTGAGGGAGAATGAGAGTCAGGCAAGAGGCTGAAATGAAATCACCCTAAGGTAAACTTTAAACTCACACCCCAACCTCCAGGTACATGTAAGGTTCAGCTAGTAGATGATGTCCAGTTGACAATACTGTTATCCTACTCTAATTTGGATGCCTTAAAGGATTCATAGCTAAAAACTGGGCTAGTTCCAGAGTGGGAGAAAGTAGAAACTGGAAAGGCAAGTGTATGGAAAGTAGAGTGACAATAAAAAATAAAGCTACAAAACTGAACGTTACCAGGACATTGTAAAAGCACCTTTAATACTGCCCATAGTCTGCTGTGCTAAGAACAACAAAAGCAGTATCCCTACAGGGTTGACTCAGAGCAATATTCAATAATTTTAAATCTTAAATACTACCTAACAATAAAATTAGCCCTCCTAATATTAAGGGTTTTATTTTCTCATACGAAAATCATTTTAAGTTTTTATTTTCTCATACGAAAATTATTCAAGTTTGAAAGCATCCAAATTTACAGTACTCAAAAGAGTTCACAATACTTTATATTGTAATAGGTCTTAAGATGTTTAAGATTTTATTACTTCCATTATCTGCAGTTAGTATAATTTTACTTCAACATCAGTTGTCAATACTGGAGTTTCTTACATTGTTCTTAAGTCTTCTTAATATGCCTAGTATGAAGAGCATACTAAAATTTCTTGTAGTTTCACTCTGTCTAAGATAATTACTATCTGTGTACAATATGTTCACATTTCAATGTACATCCCCTTGGGGCTGGTACTAAACAAATGCTTATGACTGCCTATTTTGATAGTTGAACCACAAAAAAAAAAAAAAAAAAAAAAAGCTTGTACCTGACTATTTTAATAGTTTTATCATGAAAAATGTATTCAGTCCCAAAAATAACATGAGAATACAGTAATTATTGAATATTTCTCTATGAAAAATTCTGCGAATACATGAATTTTCCCTGAATAATGTGGATAAACGTTCCACAGAAAAATCTGGGAATCCAGAACTATGAACAGGCAGGGGTTCACTGCATTTGTTTACTATAGGATACAGTTATTCCCCAGAAATAGAATTTTCAGATGTGTTTAAAACCTTAGTAACATTATACTACGTATATGAAAACTGAGTGATTAAAGAAACTAAGAAAACTGGTATATTCAAAATTCATATATGCTAATTGCAATATCCACTTCTATACAAAGATCACTTGCTGCAAAAAAGATATGCTCAATCTGAAGGTAAAATTACTATGCCTAGGCTGCTTTCAGCAACACACACTTTGTCACACTTTTTTTTTTTTTTTTTTAACTTTTTTTGTCTAAGATCACTGGAGTTTAGAGAACTACTACACCTAAAAGAATAAAAATCAGAACTTTGTCACCCATTTTTTTTTTTTAACTTTTATGAAGAGTTGGGATGATGAAACAAATGACCTTTTTAAGCTAATACTTAAAGAAAGAAGAAAAATAATGGGGGGTCTAAGATCACTGGAGTTAACAGAACCACCCCAAAGAATAAAACTCAGAAAATAACACCTAAAACATAATTACAATGATCATCAGTAGGAAGGACCAAACAGTAATTGAAATGACGAATTTGGTCAGATAAAATCATATGCTTGCAAAATAAACTGCATTACCTTTGAATATATCCTATTTGAACTAAAACATTGTTTAAAGGCTTTCTTATCTATATAAGACATATGACTACAAGCTTGGCTTGACAAGAAAATAGCCTTATAAAACTACAAACTAAATAAATAACATAAAATGTGCTTCTCATACCTAAAAGGAACTCGAAAATTACTCAGACAACTACATAAATATGAGTAACATATATATGAAGTACATATACATATTATGAAATGTTAACACAGCCCTAAACTGAGCTTTGCATTGATCAAGTATTTTTATGCTTAACATATAAAGTACTTTTTTGAAACCTGATGTAGCAACTGTAAAGAATAAAAACTATTCCAACAGTTGAACTTAAATGCTTTTTGAAACCCGTCATGCAATGGTACCCTATTTAGAGTACAGTACCTGGACTTCATAAGAATGTGGAGTGAAATACAAAAAGATCTTTTGAGATTGCAAAGAAAATGAGATTTCATATTCTCTGGCAACTGTGGCTAACAGTTGCAAGGTTCTCTTCTTGCCTATGCATATCAAACAGATTGCTGAACTTAAGCAGAATAACTGAATACATTGAGTTAACTACAATCACTTCCATCAACCATGCACTACACTGAGCATGACCCTTCTGTGTATAATATAATCAATTTATGAAAACAAAAGTTAATATGTATTTTAGAACACCACAAACATATTTGCTATGAAATGGTACTTTGAGAGTAATTTGAAATATAAAAATGCCTGGGGGGGGGGCAGCTAAAGTCAAATTAGCTATTAGGTAGAAAAGTACCAAATTATACACCTGTATGCATTTAATTAAAAACACAGTAACAAATTAAAGCAAAAAAGGCTTGAATTTTCTTTCTTTCTGCTTTTTGATACATTGAAATTTATGAGTACGGTAATTAATTTTTCCCACATAGGCAAGAAGAGAATAAAACATGTTTGTATATCCCCTCTGGATAAAAATATAAAAATAAATACTAAATGACCTTATACAAATACTGATTACCACAAAAAGACATTGCAGTATCTCATTAAGAACCATCATCCTTTAACTACTTGTCTTCTCAGCTTAGAAATAAATAAAATAAAATCATTGACAATCTTCAAAATGTGACACTATTCTCACAAGCAGTTAACGAAGCTTCTTGAGGCACTCACTGTTTGACTTCAAAAACTTAATCCAATGGTCCAAATCTTCTGTAACTTCAGGATTGGGTACACTCTCTGTCATACACTTACTAAGAAGCTCATGTGGACTAGTTCCTATTACAGCTACCTTTACATACCCAGTTACTCGTAGAAAGTTATCATGAAGAGTTTCAAAATTCTGCTTATAATAAATATTCTTTTCATCCCAGTACACTATCTGCCAAGAAAGAAGAGAGGAGAGTTTATTTACACCACCTTCTGCTGATAAACATAAAACATTGTTATGGTACATTACATCACCTGACCAATAATGCAATGCCACTAAAATAATATATTGTATTTTGTTTCATTACAAATCCTTTATGATAGCCTTATTGAGTATCTATGCAATCCTCCAGACACTCAACAGAAAGTCAAATTTTACCAGCCCTGCCTACCTGAGCATACATCATTTCACAGCACCTTTGGTGCTTGACTGTACCAGTCATTGTGGTATGGTGTTCCGTACACAGCCACAATTTTGTTTCTAGCAACTTTGAATTCCTACACTCAGTTTCATCAATTTTATCATATCAAATACACAATACGTATCTCACTTTCCTTTATAAATGTGTACATGGTGTTGGTACGAGTATAATTCTTTCATTATTATTACTTGTGTGGTTTACTCTTTGCCAGTTATGAACAAATGCATGCTTCAGTAAATGCCTAAAAGCTTCATTTCCTGGCAATTGTAAACTTTACTCATCAGTCTGAACAGGTGATCTGTTCTGTGCTTCAATCTGTTTATTTGGCATATGCATGTTTCCTTGTCATTAGTGTTTTACAAAACTTACAATTATTATTGTCAGTTTTTTTATTTAAGGTTGCTATATATTGTGCCAATGTTTGGCTGTATTAAATATTTTGTAATTTAATAAGGATAATCTTTTGATAAATACAAAGTTGTTCAGCTAGTATATTATCTTCCTGGGACTTGCAGTTATTTTCATGACAGTACATTACCATTCCTTACTTTGTGTGATTATTTTATGAGATATTCTCTTAGACAGAATCAATGTCTTTTGAAAATGAGAGCAACCTGCTAAGTTAAAAACATGCTATTACAAAATGATGAAAGTAATCAAGATCAAATAATCTTTACTTCAGAGTATATGTGCTTACGTTTTCCTGATGGGAAAAAATAAAATGATCAATATCATCATGCTTGGCATGGCTTAATTTTCAGCAAACCAAAAAAAGGATAAGCTAGACCAAATTTTATCACATTATTTTCAAATACCCAATTTTTTATAACATTCTACCACAAATATTTTCATGCATTTTCTGATGAATCTACAGTAATCCCTCAACTACCAGCATTGTCCCTATCAACAGTACACTCTTCACAGCACAATTTTAAGTGTGACCAAAATTACTAATAATAGTGCACAGCAAAGATCAAATGTGTGGAGAGAACCATGAAAAAATATCTCTGCAATGCCAGACAGACTAGCTGAACATTGAAGATATAATGACTGACTCACTGACAGTGTCATGTGGCAATTAGCTTACTGATGAGGAGGAGAGGGGTTAAAAAGGGGTACTGAAGCGTGTTGGGTCTGAGAGGAGGGGAATTATACACTGTATTGGCCTCATGTATTTTTCAGTTCGTAATGTTGCTAGGATAAATTGAACAATATAGTACTACAGAACACAAGATTGGGTACTGATAAAATTATTGTGTACTGTAATTATTGTGTACTGTAAGTACTGTACTTGCATAAAACACAGACTCCAAGATGATGTAAACAACAGGGACTAGGAAATCTTGAGAGTGCAGAACCATTGCACCTAAATGAACATAACCATTCAATAATGCTGATATTTAGTCATTGTTTTTTTTTATTTTCTTGTTAAAATTGTATAGACACAGTATTCATTATAATTACATACATTACATACAACAGAAACAGGATATGGCTCCAAAGGAAATGAAAAAGTGGAGTGTAAGATCTTTTTGTCTTTAAGGCATTTTCAAGCAAATTGCCAATGAAAATGTTATTGTTATAATACAATAAAGTTTGTTCATACTTACCTGGCAGATATATATATATAGCTGTATTCTCTGAAGTCCGACAGAATTTCAAAATTCGCGGCACACGCAGTGGGCGGCCAGGTGGTAGTACCCATTCCCGCCGCTGGGAGGCGGATATCAGGAACCATTCCCATTTTCTATTCATATTTTATAGTGCCACTGTCTCCTGAGGGGAGGTGGGTGGGCACTTAATTATATATATCTGCCAGGTAAGTATAAACAAACTTTATTGTATTATAACAATAACATTTTGTTCATGAAACTTACCTGTCAGATATATATATATAGCTGAATCCCACCTTTGGAGGGTGGGAAGAGACAGAATAGGATTTTAGGAAACAAATCTATGTAGATGATAGACATCTTGGTTCCCTAGCTTTTAGCATAGCTGACTTCGTGATTACTGTCACCAAAGTCTGCTTCTGCTTTACTAGAGTTGCCAGCGAGGTAGAGACCTGTAATGCTGGTGCGCTCTAGATGATCTGTCAACGGGGGCGTGACCACAATGTGACTAGACCATATGACCATACTTCTGAGGGCAACGAAGCTAAAACCACCACCTGACCTAACCTATCAAAGTTAGTTCCATAACTTCTAGGCTAAAGAAAGGGAACGAGCCTCAAGCGACCGACCCTTCAAAGTTAAAAGCACACCTATCCCTTCTATAGGATAGGATTCGTGCTGCTTCCTGCCCCCAATAATATATCTACAGATATGTATGGTCCTAGCGACTTGCAGATCTCATATGTCGTCTTCACATCCCGCCGGGAGTGTGAAGCGAACACAGAGTTGCTTCGCTAAAACGTGGCACTCAGGATGTTACTGAGTGTCATGCTCTGTTGAAATGCTTCCAAGGCCGCGCCCTCACCTCTTGAGCATTGTTTAAAAAATCTCAAATCTTTATGCAAACATAATGAATGAGACTGTTTAAAAGAACTCCTTAACTATAACGCCAGGGTGTTCTTGGACATGGGAAAGTCTGGTCTTTTTACGGAACACCGCAGATTGTCCGAATGACCTCGACTTCCTTTAGTTTTATCAAGATCAAACTTGAGAGCCCCGACATGGCACAGGACTCTCTGTGGCTCTTGGCTGATAATTTGTGCCATCCCCTTGATCTCCAGCCCTCTGGGCCAAGGGTTAGATGGGTATTCGTACTTAGCACGAAAGGAAGCCTTAGAGGGCCACCACATTATGTTCTCTAAAGCCAAAACCTCTGATGATGGCTAAAACCTCACTAACCCTCTTTGCCGTCGCAAGAGTGGTTAGAAAATTAGCCTTTCTGGACACGTGTATAAGTTTACAGAAAGGAGAAGTTCGAAATGCTTTGACATCCGGAACTTCAGACCACGTCTAAGTTCCATGCCAGCTTTGATCTAGACAATTTCAAGATTTCCACAGACCTCCATGATCGTGAAGGGCTTTTTTGTCTGACAGATCCGAATCTCTGAGCCTAGAGGCCGTCAACAACATATTTCCGTCTTCTACAATAGTTGCGACTGCTTTGGAGGGTGGGATAGCTTATCCCATACTTCAGACGGAAAGGGAAGACGGTAAAGTAATACACAGAGTTCAAGGTGGAGGAACAGTCTTTCTTCCTACACTATCCCAGGAAATGGTCCAGTCCAATTGTTACACTGCAAAATAGGCAGCACTGCTATGTCTTGGAAATGGGACTTGCCATTAACTTGAAGATCCTCTTGCTTCTCTACAATCTGAACGTATTCAGACTCAGAGCGGAGAGGTTTTTACCTCTCGAAGCGAGGCTGTTAGAGTAAACTGATTCTCTCGGGAAGGGTCCTTGGAAAGTGCTCTATGAAGGACGTGGCCTCTGTGCATCCAGCCTCACAAAGACCAACCTGGAGCGATCAGCGTCTTTGTCGTTCCCTCTGACGCCAGCAATTAATTATATTCCTAAGCTTTGAATAGGGGAAAAGAGACTAACCAGCTATCCCCATTCCATACTATAGGATGGCGTCTATTGCTACTGCTCTCGGATCGAGAATAAGGGAGCAACGTAGAAGAAGCTTCTTTGTCTTCACTATTGCGAAGAATCTACGAAAGGACGACCGCAGCTGGTTAGTCTCTACAACTCTCGACACACTTCTAAACGAGGATTACTCAGTTTGGAAGTTGCTGTCGTCGATCGAGAAGATGTTTGACAGATCCGAATCTCTGAGCCTAGAGGCCGTCAACAACATATTTCCGTCTTCTACAATAGTTGCGACTGCTTTGGAGGGTGGGATAGCTTATCCCATACTTCAGACGGAAAGGGAAGACGGTAAAGTAATACACAGAGTTCAAGGTGGAGGAACAGTCTTTCTTCCTACACTATCCCAGGAAATGGTCCAGTCCAATTGTTACACTGCAAAATAGGCAGCACTGCTATGTCTTGGAAATGGGACTTGCCATTAACTTGAAGATCCTCTTGCTTCTCTACAATCTGAACGTATTCAGACTCAGAGCGGAGAGGTTTTTACCTCTCGAAGCGAGGCTGTTAGAGTAAACTGATTCTCTCGGGAAGGGTCCTTGGAAAGTGCTCTATGAAGGACGTGGCCTCTGTGCATCCAGCCTCACAAAGACCAACCTGGAGCGATCAGCGTCTTTGTCGCTCCCTCTGACGCCAGCAATTAATTATATTCCTAAGCTTTGAATAGGGGAAAAGAGACTAACCAGCTATCCCCATTCCATACTATAGGATGGCGTCTATTGCTACTGCTCTCGGATCGAGAATAAGGGAGCAACGTAGAAGAAGCTTCTTTGTCTTCACTATTGCGAAGAATCTACGAAAGGACGACCGCAGAGTCTCTACAACTCTCGACACACTTCTAAACGAGGATTACTCAGTTTGGAAGTTGCTGTCGTCGATCGAGAAGATCCGCACGGACGTGTACTCGTGTAACGAACCTCTTGAGGATCGTTACGTTCTATGCTTATGCCCATAACCATCTCTCTCCTTTTGAGACATGAGAGAGCTGTGGAACTATCTAAGATGATTTTGACCACTCGGCCAAAACTCGCTCTTTTAGGAACTGGAGAGCCAACCAAATTGCTCCCAATTCTTTTAGACTATGTGCCAGGACATCTGTACCTCTGTCTAGATGCCTGGCACCCTCTCGCTATCACCTAAGGTGGTCGTCAACGCATTGAGAGATGTTAGAATTATTTCTAGATTTTAGATGTTATTTCAGTTCTCCGTTAGGAAAAACTGTAGAGGTCTGAATTGCAGTCTATTCAGGGAAACAAGCTTCTCCAGAGAGGAAATGGTCCCCAGCAGACTCATTCATTCCCTCACAAAGCATGCTTCCTTCCCTAAAAAGGCTGCGCTGCATAAACAGGAGAGCATTATATAGTGATATGCCGCGGTAGACTCGTACAGAACGCTATTACAGTGCGGTAAACTGCACCGAACAGGTCTAAGAGATATCTCTGTTGAAACTTTCTAAGTAAATGGAAGGCATGTTCATTCATGATTACTAGAAATCCCCTCAACCCGAGGCTAAAATCCATGATTGTAGGGCAGAGATACGGCTAGTCAGCCATTCCCGCAGGGGAGAGAGACGTAACCGACCGCGCAAGTCAGAGAGCTAGCCGGTACTGCGTTAATCACAGTAACAGCAGCCTTCATTCATCGTCTCGCACCATTCTGCCTGAGTTGCCAGCTACTCCATTTACGAAGGAATAGGTATGATATTATCGAGCAAGAGGAAACTCTCAAGCAGGCATATATAAACGAAACAGAATTCGCTAATAGCAGAAGCTGAGTTGTTGTTGTCGTAACAATACCCTAAGCGTTGTTCTTACCCCAGAAACTTTTGCAAAGTTGAAGGGAATATTGAATAAAAACACTTAGAACAACAGTCCTTTCGGTTGCTATCCGTAGAGGTAATTACGATATGCGTATATGACTTGACCCATACGTAAGTAATATGACGTAGAGATAAACTACGTAAATATTGTAGTAATTTGAGCATCAAATTCTCTACTACATTCGTTCCTCGACGAGGAAGAGAGAGAGAATGGAAATCGATTGTCTTCTTTCTCTTTGCCAAGAGAACGGATTAAAATTATTCGAATAGAGATCCTCAAGAGAGAACCGACGATCGAAAAGGACCATTCAAGCTTCTAATGATATTGGACATAAGACTTCATGGACATAATCTACAAGTCTTTTTCTCTTCCCGGATGAGCCTCTGATATGAATGAGAGCTCTTCTGAACCTTGCTAATGAGAGCTTATCCGTTTACGCGATAAAAAGTTATTAAGATCTTTGTAAATGAGAACTAGCCCATTTATGAGGGGTCCCCCACTTACTTGACAGTATCTTGTCAATGGGGAAAACCCACTAACTTGACAAAACAATTAGTATCTTACTAATGGGGGAAACCCCTTTACATGACAGAAAGTAACCCAGGAATCCGAGTATATAATCTTCCCGATTCTCGCAGAAATCGATGAAGGGGCAGGAGGGTTCGAAGAAAAAATTCGGGTATGCCTCTCCGCTAACTCCGAATCTTTTAAAAATTTCTGTAAAGGAATGTCCTGTGGAGCGTCCTGAAGAACATCCTCTTGACGAGCGTCCAAAAAACGTCAAACGTCCTAAGAAGCGTCCTGAGCAGTAATAAGACGCCGAGCTTCCCGCAAAGCGTCCTGCCGAGCTTCCACCGAAGCGTCCTGGCGAACGTCCACAAAAGCGTCCTCATAAGCGTCCTGAAGAACGTCCTCTTGATGTGTAGGATGCCTATCGTTCTGCAGAACGTCCTGGCAAGTGATCTGCCGAGCGTCATGACGTGTAGGATGCCGAGCGTCTTGAAAAGCGTCCTCGCTAGCGTCCTGGCGAGCGTCCAGATGTGTAAGACATAAAATAAAGCGCCTTCCAAAAAGCATCCTGGCGAGCGTCCTGGTGAACGTCGAACATCGAAAAGCTTCCTCACGTCTCCATGCGTGGGACGTCGAGCGTTTTCAAGGGACGTCCTCGCGCGAGTCTTGCCGAGCATGTCGGTGCATAGAACACCAAGTGTTCTGAACGGCATCTCAGAGAGGATCTTGTCTCCCAAAAGCGTCAACACAAGTAACTTGAGAGACTCCCTAGCGAGGGGAACGCCGCTCATGAAGAGCGAGCGTCCTAAGCAGAAATATGGAGATCACCATCAGGACGAGTCTTAAGGACGTTCGCCACTCTTGACAAAAACGACGGCTGCCTGTGCGACATCTTGCGTCTTTGTAATGCAAATGAACATCTCCAGAAACTCACTCAAAAAAGGAACGCCGAGCATTCCGAAAGACATCCTCGCAAGGTGCTTACCTAGCGTGTGCGACATCTTGCGACTTTATCAAGCTCATCGACACTTGCAGAAGGGTATTTAAAAGGAAGTCTGTGTGTTCTTGGTTATGAGGAATTCTTTGCCCTTCTCCTGTCGAAAACTAGGTCCAGTGTTGCCGATCGAGAAGATCTGCATGCCGAACCAGAGACATCTCTGGCCGCTGACAGAGCGTCCCTTAGGGACGAGTAAGAGGCGTCTTGGCGAGCTGTTCATCAGCTTGAACAACATCCTGTTTCGTAGTAAAGCGAACGTTACGTAACGTATACGGATCGCCATGAGGAGAGGAGGGAGGGGAGCGTCTTGGAGAGCAGGAAAACAATCCCTGCTACAAGAGTAACGACGTTCCTTCCTCTTGATAGAGCGTAGCATGTTTAGATTAAAAGCGCGCCTATCCTGGACGTTTTCTGTTTCTTGACCAAGACGACGGCCGCCCTTTGTCACACTGATCGATATAAAATACTTCCGAAGGGACGTCAGAACAGTGTGGAGTCCCCTTAATCCTCCATCGGCTTACGACATGCTCTCTCCCTGGTCCTGGGAGTCCGTAGAGGCCCAGGCCTAGAGACATTATGGGGCCGATCTGACGCTCCCTCCCAACGAGAGAGAGGACGTGAAGCGTCCTCTTCTCTAAAGCTTCTTGTAGAGGGCACGAGTCCTTCCGAGAGCTCCAACTCCTGCGCGGGGAGGACGCCTCGGAGGACGAGAAGCAATCCTTCGAGATTCGTGCACGTGCACGATCTTCGGCAGCCTGGGAAGCGTCCACAGGTCCTGCCGAAGGGACGCCAGATTGGTGGGGAGCCCCCGTAACCCTCTTGCGGCTTTCGACATGTCCTCTCCCTGTTTCCTGGGAGTCCGACAGAGGTCCAGGCCTAGAGGCATTATGGGGCCGATCTGACGCCCCCTCCACAACACAAGGGGCACTACACTTCACAACACTGATTGGAGAGCGAGCACTTTAGATTCTAAGATTACTTGATGTAATCCTCCCCGCAGACACTTCTTCTAGGCCCGTAAGCCATACCACAGGGAAAGGCAAAATAAATTCTACAGGAAGTTAGAAGATTCATTATTTCTAACTTCTGTTTACTGTGGAGGAAAACCTCCTGATTCTAACACGCTCTAAAATGCGTACACGAATCACTAATTACATTGATCTTTCAACAAAGAAAACATGTAAACGTCATACATACTAAGCGAGTGACTACCGAAAGTTCTGGTAGCCTCAGCTTACCCCATGCAGACAACAAAGTCTGAAACTAGGCTAATTAGCTTCAGACATCATATGCAATGAAAAAAATTTAAATTAATTTATGATAGCGTATGCCTAGCCACAAATCCAAGTCAATCATTGAAAGAATAATTAGGATACTTAAGCAGCTAATGAAGTTTCAAAATCCTAGGTGGAGGTACTGCAAACAGTTGTTTACAGCACTGGTGACAGAAAAATATGAATAGAAAATGGGAATGGTTCCTGATATCCGCCTCCCAGCGGCGGGAATGGGTACTACCACCTGGCCGCCCACTGCGTGTGCCGCGAATTTTGAAATTCTGTCGGACTTCAGAGAATACAACTATATATATATCTGACAGGTAAGTTTCATGAACAAACAAAAGATTACAAAGATGACTGTTTTACAAACAACCATTAGTGTATACAGAGGTCACCATTAGTGTATACAGAGGTCATAACTTTTTTCATAAACACCCCTTCAGGCTTAGTTGATGGTTTCAAAACTGAGTCTTCTTTACAATCATTTATTGCATTATATGTATGTAGTTGTGCCTCAGGATACGAAATTAATCCGTTCTGAAGCGGCCTTCGTAACCTGATTTTTTCATATCTCGAACTATGTTTTACATGTAAATTGCCTAATTCATTCCAAGCCTTACAAAAACACCACAGTAAATTTTATAATAAAGCTAAATTGACCAATAAACAATGAAATACAACAATTTGGACCATTCAATACCTAACATAACCTATACTATACCTGTAAATAAAGTGTATTAGTGTACATGGTACAAGAAATACTGTACGTACATATGTAGTAAAATGTGGAACCTTACCTTTCGAGTGAGGCCATCTCCGAAAGTGGCGACAGAGGAGGAGGACAAATGGCAGAAAACATGAACACTTAACTTTACGAAACACATTAAAAAATGGCAGAAAACATTTAACACTAAACTTTACAAAACACATTAACAAATGGCAGAAAACATTAACACTTAACTTTACAAAAAACTTTAAAATTAAATTTTTTTTTTATCTTTTTTTTATTTTTACATTTTTTTATTACTTTATTATACTTTATGTTTTTTACAAAATTTCAATTTCTTCACCACTTTCAACTTTCTGTTTTTTCGTATTACTTGGATCTTCTTGTTTGCTTACTACTACTAAAGGCCTCTTTAAAAAATAACTATCCAAGGAAGATTGCTTCTGTCTGCTTTTCACAATGTTCCTGAAACAACTCAGGCAAACGTCATCGAACTGCACAAGCATACAACCTGTGTAAGCCTTTTTGGGGTGTCTTTTTTCTACAAATGATTGCACTTTATGAAAAGCAGCTAGAGCATCCTTAATTTCTGCCATTGCATAGGGTCCTCCTCCTCCTCCTCCTCCTCCTTGCTGCTGCCAGAGTTTCCTCCACGGAGAATTTAAGGTTCGCCTCCTGCCAAGCTTGATCGATGAGTAGGATGCATATCACGATATCGAAATGCTCCTTCCAAATTTCACGCAAGGTAAGGTTTGTGGTATCGGTGATGTCGAAACATCTCTTGAAAAGATATTTTGTATACAGCTTCTTGAAGTTCGATATCACTTAATGGTCCATGGACTGGAGGAGAGAGGTAGTGTTAGGCGGAAGATAAAGAACCTTGATAAAAGAATACTCCACTAGGATATCTTCCTCAAGGCCAGGAGGGTGAGCAGGGGCATTGTCCAACAAAAGGAGACATTTCAGAGGGAGGCGTTTCTCTTCCAAGAATTTCTTCACTGTCAGGCCGAAACACAGATTTACCCACTCGGTGAACAAAAGTCTTGATACCCAGGCTTTCGCATTAGCCCTCCACATCACCGGAAGCTTCTCCTTTAGCACTTTGTGGGCCTTGAAGGCTCGAGGAGTCTCCGAATGATACACAAGTAGGGGCTTGACCTTACAATCCCCACTGGCGTTGGAACAAAGTGCGAGCGTAAGCCTGTCTTTCATAGGCTTATGCCCGGGTAGCTTCTTCCCTTCCTCCGTGATGTACGTACGACGAGGCATTTTTTTCCAAAAAATGACAATTTGTCCAAAATTGCATTTTTCCTAACTATACAAACCTGAGGTCCTTTTACAATAGGAAGGTACTAGCGGCAGCTGGATAGGTCGTAAGCTTTCGAACAAGGGGTTCGGTAGTTAACTGCTTGTCCGACAGGCGCGCGCGACTGGGAGGTAAACAAATCACTTTTGCTTTTGGCCCAAGCAAAAACTGCAGAGTGAGGGGTGGCATGAGGTGGGGCTATGTGTAAAAGGACCTCAGGTTTGTATAGTTAGGAAAAATGCAATTTTCGACAAATTGTCATTTGTTCCGACACGGCATACAAACCTTCGGTCCTTTTACAATAGGAAGACTCACTTCTTGGTGGGAGGAATCTGAGTCTTTTGTGAACAGACTGGTGTTCGCCCAACCTTGGAAGTCTCCCTGGTCGTAAGAGCGAGGGAGGGATCCAAGCCTCTGTCCGATTGATCGGGGTGTGCACCGCAGGATCAATGGTCAGACCTCTGGACCGAGTACTAAGAGAGAGGCAAGCGTATCTCTTCGTACCAGCAATGTAAGAACTTGTTCCTGTACAGGAGCAAATATAAAGTCATGGGTTTGACTCTTGTAGGCATCCACTTCCCCCCCCTTGTAGGAGGAAGTGGTGGATATTCTGCTCCTATCCCTAGTGAAAGGGATAGGATGGGGCTCTGTCATATAGCTCACCTGCATCTCGTCCTCATCCAGCGTAGTGACGACCGTGGCCCTCTGCCCACAGGTAGAGGAGGAGGAAAAGATGGGAAGAGGGAGCCAGTCACTCACTCACTCACACATCCATCCACAGTCACACCAGGACTCGATGCTGTTTCAGCCTGCGAGGGTCTGGGTTAGCTACACAACTTGTTGAGCAGCCACCACGGGTCCCAAGGAAAAGGTATCCAAGGACCTGTGGGCAATATCCGAAGGTAGAAGGACTGGAAAGGTAGTCTGGTTAGACCAGACCCCTGCCTTCAGGACCTGCGCCACGGAGAAGTTCTTACGAAACGCCAACGAGGGGCCAATACTTCTGACTTCGTGAGCTCTCGGACGGGACGTACGGATGTCGTCACTACCATCAGCCTCATACGCCCTCCTGATGACCTCACGCAGCCAGAATGAAAGAGTGTTCTTGGATAACTTTCTTTCCGTTGGTTACCCCGGGCTGCTTAAACGAAGAGCGGGTCGACACTCAGAGGCCTGATGGATGTCGGAGTTTTCTTCAGATAGCGCATTAGCGCCCTCACAGGACAAAGCAGCATCTCATCCACATCATTATCGGTGAAGTCCATTAGGGAGGGAATCGTGAAGGACTCGAACCTGTCGTCAGGGACCGACGTTTTCTGAGTCTTCGCAACGAAGTTCGGGACGAAATCGAGCGTCACAGATCCCCATCCCCTGGAGTGTCGTACATCATAGGAAAGACCATGAAGTTCCCCTACTCTCTTCGCCGATGCCAGGGCCAGTAAGAAGAGGGTCTTGAGGGTCAGATCCCTGTCTGACGACTCTCGGAGTGGCTCGAACGGCGTTCGAGTCAAAGCTCCTAAGGACGAGAGTCACATCCCACCCCGCAGGGGGCCTGAGTTCCCTGGGTGGGCAAGACCTTTCGAAGCTCCTCATAAGCAAGGAGATCTCGAACGAGTTCGAGATGTCCAATCCCCTCAGTTCAGGACGAGCGCCAAGGCGGCTCTGTATCCTTTGTACTGTGGGGGACTGAGAGGAGCTTTCTCTCGGCGAAGAAAAACGAGGAAATCCGCTACCTGCTGAAGAGTGGCTCTGAGAGGAGATAGACCCCGTCTACGACACCAACCACAGAAGACGGCCCACTTCCCCTGGTACACAGCTGCAGAAGACTGACGGACGTTTCCAGCCATCTCTGTTGCTGCGCTACGAGAAAAGCCTCTCGTTCGCAAGAGATGGTGGATAACAGCCAGCCGTGAAGACGTAGGGACTGGACTGCTCGGTGGTAACCGCTCGACGTGTGGCTGGGGCGAGAAGGTTGTGCCAAGGGGGAATCTCTCTCGGTTCTCCTGCGAGAAGAGCCAGCAGGTCCGGATACCAAATGGCCTGTGGCCATTTGGGAGCCACCAGGATCATCCTGAGGTTCGGGGTGACCAGTGCTCGACTGATCACCTTGCGAATCAGGCTGAACGGGGGAAAGGCATAGACGAAGAGGTTGTCCCACGGGTGTTGAAGTGCGTCCTCTGCAGCTGCCCATGGGTCCGGCACGGCCGAGAAGAACACCTGGAGCTTCCTGTTGTGCCGGGTGGCGAACAGATCCACGACTGGTCGCCCCCACAGGTCGAAGAGCCTTTCCGCCACGTCCTGGTGTAGAGACCATTCGGTCCCATCACCTGATCCCGACGGCTGAGCGTGTCTGCTACTACATTCCTCTTCCCTGGAATGTAGCGTGCCGACAGCTCTATTGAGTGCCTCGGCCCACTCGTGCACCTGCCGAGTCAACTGGTACAACGGGAGAGACTACTAGGCCCCCCTGTTTGTTGACGTAGGCCACTACCGTGGTGTTGTCGCACATCAACACCACTGAGTGTCCCATCAAGCGGTCCTCCGGAAACTATTGGAGAGCGAGGAACGCTGCCTTGAGTTCCAGTACATTGATGTGAAGGTGCTTGTCGTTCTCGTCCCACACTCCTGAAGTCAGCAACTCCTCCAGGTGTGCGCCCCATCCCCCGGTCGATGCGTCTGAGAACAGCTGCATGTCCGGGGGGGGAGTGCGCAGAGGCACTCCCCTTAAGAGGTTCCTGTCGTCCAGCCACCAGGCTAGGTCCTGCCTCACCTCCGGTGTCAGTGACACTGGAAAGCTTGGGGGATCCATCGCCTGTGACCAACTCTCCTTTAGTCTCCACTGAAGAGACCGCAGGTGAAGACGCCCGTGAGGGACTAACTTCTCGAGTGACGACAGGTGTCCGATCACGACTTGCCATCGCTGAGCTACCTGTTCCTGCCGAGACAGGAACTGGTTGCTGCCTCCCTGAATCTGCTGATCCGCGAGTCTGCGGGGAAGACTCGCCCTGCTACCGTGTCGATCAGCATACCCAGGTACTTCATCCTCTGCTTGGGCTCGAGATCGGACTTTTCGAAGTTCACAACGATCCCCAGATCGCGACAGAACTCGAGCAGTCGATCCCTGTCCTGTAGCAACTGCGAGCGGGAGCTCGCCAGGACTAACCAATCGTCGAGATACCTCATCAGACGTATCCCGTGCGAATGGGCCCAAGCAGACACCAAGAGAACACTCGCGTGAACACCTGTGGGGCGGTTGAGAGACCGAAGCAAAGTGGCCCTGAACTGGTACACCGTCCCGTCGAGGATGAAGCGGAGGTACTTTCTGGAGGACTGATGAATGGGTATTTGGAAATACGCATCCTTCAAGTCCACTGAAAGCATGAAATCGTTCTCCCTGATGGAGTCGAGCACTGAACGTGCCGTCTCCATCGTGAACCGGGTCTGGCGAACAAACCGGTTCAGAGGAGAGAGATCTATCACCGGGCGCCAGCCTCCCGTAAGACTTTTCCACCAGGAAGAGTCGACTGTAAAAGCCCGGTGACTGATCCGTGACAATTTCTACAGCTCTCTTGCTCAGCATGGTCTTGATCTCCTGTCTCAATGCTACGTCCTTCGATGACCCTGGAACGTACGACTGCTGTTGGACCGGGTTGGAGGTGAGGGGTGGCCGAGATTCGAAGGGTAATAGATATCCCTCCCGAAGGACATCTACAATCCAGGTCTCGGCGCCGTAGCGCTGCCAAGTTGCCCAATGGCTGGCCAGGCACCCCCCCCCACTTCCGGCAGCAGGTGAGGGGGAACGCCGTCCCTAGCGTTTCCCCCCTTTCTTCGACTTCTTCCCAGAGCCTCCACGGGAGGAGGAGGGCTGGGAGGAGGGCTGGTTACGGCTCCCCTTGGTAGAAGTCGAAGAAGACAGAGTCTTTCCCCGGGGCTTCGACGCAGCTACCGTCTTAGCCACCGAGGAAGCGCTAGCCGAGCTCTTAGACTTGGCCGCAGTCCGAGGCTGCCCAGAAGCCTTCGGAGACTGCCTGGTGAACCAGACGGTCATGTCGTCAGTGCGCCGTCTGTCCACCGCAGCGTCCACCATCTCTCCTGGGAAGAGAGATGTGGAACTCCGTAAAGGTCCGTTGCGAAGTCCCAACGCCGCTTCACGCCCGGCCGCCCTGGAAACCCGAGTAAGGACAGCGTCCCTTCGTCGGAGGGAACCAGGTTGGCCCACAGGTTCACCGTCTGGTGGGCAAGGAAGGAGATGGCTCTTCCTCCAGACTGGCAAAGTCTCCTAAAAGGCCGAGTCATCTTCGGGAGAAATTCCCCCGGAGTTGGCTGCGACCTTAGATACTGTGAGGGACCACAGATCTAGCCAGGAGATGGCCTGGAAAGCTGCCATGGCAGTAGATTCCAGGCCAAGTGCCTCTTGCTGCGAGAAATGATATTGTTATGATACAATAAAGTTTCATACATACTTACCTGGCAGATATATACATAGCTAAGACTCCGTCGTCCCCGACAGAAATTCAAATTTCGCGCCACTCGCTACAGGTAGGTCAGGTGATCTACCGGCCTGCCCTGGGCGGCAGGACTAGGAACCATCCCCGTTTTCTATCATATTTTCTCTCTTCCACCTGTCTCCTGCGGGAGGCTGGGTGGGCCTTTAATTGTATATATCTGCCAGGTAAGTATGTATGAAACTTTATTGTATCATAACAATATCATTTTCATACAATCAACTTACCTGTCAGATATATACATAGCTGATTGGCACCCTTCGGTGGAGGGTAAGAGACAGCTACTATATGGAATAGACAGGTAAACAACATATGTTGTAGGTATAAATAAAACCTTGGTTCCTACCTGATAGGTGGTAGACTTCGTGGGTGTTCGCCCAGTAGTCTGCATCACCTCAAGAAACTTTAGCGAGATATGTGATCTATGGCCAAGAGTTCTTGTGGGTCTGTCGATGGGGTCTTATCCACTTACTCGGCAGAGCCTAAAAGGACTTTGTCAATGGGTGCTGATCCACTTATATGACAATACACCTTATGAAGGAGCACACAACCAATCCCGACCACCTGATCCTAACCATATGTTAGAACTAAGGATTGTTACGAGTTATCCCCGAACTCGTCACAACAACCGTAACTCAAAAACCACTACGCACACATACATAATTTTCAAAAAAAAAAATTATACTCAACTAATTGGATATGACAAGAATTCTCTTACTGAACAACATAGACGGCCGCCCGTGCGAGCCTAAGTCCTCCATTGTTCGAAGAGACTCTCGACCATATCCAAAAAAGAAGAACAGTATATACAATTAAGGATTGGTGTCGGCTCCCGTACCCAGAATCGTACCTGCCGATACGATAGGACCTAGAGAAAAACACTTCTCATACGTCACACGCACGTCTTTCAAGTAATGAGATGCAAATAACTGAGTTGCATCTCCAATATGTCGTGTCTATTATGTTTTTAAGCGACATATTCTTATAAAACGAGAGAGACGTCGCAACCGCTCTTACTTCATGAGCTTTTACTCTCAGTAGTTGTACTGTTCGTCAGGACAGACCTATGAGCGTCCGTAATGACGTTTCTTACAAAGAACGCCAGAGCATTCTTGGACATCAGTCTCGTGGGGTCTTTTACCGCGCACCAAAGACCTTGTCTAGAGCCTCCCAAACTGACGCTTTCTCTGAAGGTAGAACTTTCAGTGCTCTAACAGGGCATAGAGACCTCTCTGCTTCTCTGCCTACGAGACTCGACATTCCTTTGACTTCGAATGACTTATAGGCCAGGGATTCGTGGGGATTCTCGTTTTTCGCTAAAAACAGGGTCTTAAACGAGCAAATAGCCGAGTCTCCCTTGAATCCTACTTTATCCTGCAGAGCTTGTAATTCACTAATTCTCTTTGCCGTAGCTAAAGATACTAGGAATAGACATTTTCTAGTTATGTCTCTAAACGATGCCAGATGAGGAGGTTCGAATCTATCCGATGACAGATATTTGAGGGACTACGTCCAGGTTCCAGTTCGGAGGTACTGTTTCCTTAGACTTTGAAGTCTCAAAAGATCTTATGAGATCGTGGAGATCTTTGTTATTTGCCAGATCTAATCCTCTGTTCCTGAATACAGCCGAGAGCATACTTCTGTATCCCTTTATTGTGGATCGGCTAGGTGAGATTTTACTCTCAGGAATAGCAAGAAATCAGCAATTTCCGCTATAGAGGTAGGAGGAGGAGGACAAACTTCTTGGCTCTACACCACCTTCTAAATACCTCCCACTTCGACTGGTATACTTTCGTAGTGGAGGTTCTGCGTGCTCTCGCGATCGCGCTTGCCACTTCGCGAGAAAAGCCTCTCGCTCTGACAAGTCTTTCGATAGTCGAAAGGCAGTCAGAGCGAGAGCGGGGAGGTTTTGATGGTACCTCTTGAAGTGTGGTTGTCTGAGAAGATTCGTCCTTCTTGGTAGGGATCTTGGAAAGTCTACGATCCACTCTACCACCTCCGTGAACCAATCCTGGGCCGGCCAAAAGGGGGCTATTAACGTCATCCTCGTCTCCTTTGACGCCACAAACTTTTTCATTACTAACCCCAGGATTTTGAATGGGGGAAAAGCATAAACGTCTACTCGAGACCAATTTAGCAGGAAGGCGTCTACCATAAGTGCTCTTGGATCTTCCACGACCGAGCAAAACACTGGAGCCTTTTTGAAATGAATGTTGCGAAGAGATCCACATGAGGAGTCCCCCACAGAGACCAGAGATCGAGACACACTCCCTCGTGTAGTATCCATTCTGTATGAAGGACCTGGTTCCTCCTGCTGAGCCTGTCCGCCCTCACATTCTTTACTCCCTGTACGAACCTTGTCAGTAGGGAGATGTTCCTGTGAGACGTCCAAAGTAATAGGTCTCTCGTCAGCTCGTAAAGGAACGAGGAGTGCGTCCCTCCCTGTTTCCGAATGTAGGCAAGTTGCGGTGGTGTTGTCACATTTACTTGCACTACCTTGTTTAATACCAGAGGTTCTAGGCTCTTCAAAGCCAGATGTACGGCGAAGAGCTCTTTGCAGTTTATGTGCCAAGTCACCTGTGCTGGTTCCCAGGTGCCTGACACCTCTTCTGAGCCTAATGTCGCTCCCCAACCTCTCTCCGACGCGTCGGAGAACAACACTAGGTCTGGGTTCTGTGTTCTTAGAGAGATCCCTTTGTTCTCTTCCAGAGGGAGCAACCACCATTGTAGGTGTGACTTTATCTCCATTGGAATGGGAAAAACGTCCGACAGTTGTCCGGTTTTCCAGCTCCAAGACCTCTTGAGGAAGAATTGAAGCGGACGTACATGTAGTCTTCCTAGAGGGAAGAATTGTTGTAGCGAGGAAAGCGTCCCCCCTCCCCAGAAGGCTCAAACCATTCCCTCACTGACGTTTGTTCCTTCTCTAAGAAGAGAGAGACTATTCGCAAACCTTTCGCGATTCTCTCTTGCGAAGGAAAAACTCGAAAACCCCGAGAATCCATCCGAATCGAATCCCCAGATAGACTAGGTCTTGTCTGGGGGTCAGCTGAGACTTCTCGAGGTTCACGAGCAATCCCAACGCTTTGATCAAATCTAGAGTTAACATTAGGTCCTCCAAGCACTGTCTCTCTGATCTGGCCCTGATTGAGCCAGTCGTCCAGATACAGAGAGATATTTACTCCTTTGAGGTGAAGAAACCTCGCCACATTCTTCATCAGGCTTGTGAAGACCTGAGGAGCTGTGGACAGGCCGAAACACAAGGCTCTGAACTGAAAGATCCTTCCCCCCGTCATGAAACGGAGGTACTTCTTCGATGAAGGGTGGATGGGAACATGAAAGTAGGCGTCTTGGAGATCTAGAGACACCATCCAATCTCCTTGTCGTAATGACGCTAGGACTGAAGCAGAAGTCTCATGGAGAACTTCTCCTTCTGAACAAATTTGTTCAGAGAGCTGACGTCCAGTACTGGTCTCCAGCCTCCCGAGGCTTTCGCCACTAGAAAAAGGCGATTGTAAAACCCCGGGGAGTTTTGATCCAGTACTAGTTCTATCGCTCTCTTGTCCCACATTTGTTCCACCATCGATCGAAGAGTATCCCTCAGCACAGGGTCCTTGTACTTGGCTGATAGTTCCCTTGGTATCGACGTTAGAGGGGGAGTGTTCAGGAAAGGGATACGATATCCCTTCCTTATGATAAGCCAATGAAGACGCGTCTGCGTTTATCAGTGTCCAGGCCTCCACGAATCCCAGGAGCCTGGCAACCTACTGGTGCTTGGAGGAGAGATGTTTCATTTTCCCTTTTTAAAGGGACGAAAGGCAGACCTACCTCTCTTCTCCGGAGCCTTCCTTCTTGCGGGAGGTCTGGAGGTCGGACCACCTCGAAAGGGCTGCATTGATGTACTAGGTCCTTTCTTGTCAGATGTCGAAACAGGTTTCTTCTTCCTAGCTGACTGCGTCAGAAGATCCTGAGTCGCCTTCTCAGTTAAAGAGTGAGCAACGTCCTTCACCAACTGAGAAGGGAACAAAAAGTCAGAAAGAGGCGAATACAGTAGAGCTGCCCTCTGAGCATGCGAGACTGCCTTTGTTAAGGAAGGCGCCATACACTGTCCTTTTCTTTAAAAGACCTGCTCCAAATAATGAAGAGATTTCAAAAGATCCATCCTGTACCGCTTTGTCAATGCAAGACAAAATGCATAACAGGGCTTCAGGTTCGATTCCTTCCGAATCATGGGCTTTCTTGGCCATCACCCCAAGGGACCAATCTAAGAAGTTGAAGACTTCCAATACATGAAAGAGTCCCTTGAGGAGATGATCCAGTTCCGAAATACCCCACGTAATTCGTGCTGAATTGAGACTTTGTCGACGTGAAGCGTCAACTAAAGTCGAAAAACTCGCCTCTGTTGTAGAAGGGAGAGCGATACCCATATTCTCTCCCGTCTTATACCATATGCCTCTTTTCCCAGCTAATCTTGCTGGAGGCATGCAAAAGACTGTCCTGACTAAGTCTTTCTTAGACTTCATCCATGAGTCTAAGGCGTTTAATGCCCTCTTCATCGAGATGGTGGGTTTCATTTTTAGAAAAGACGAAGGCTTCTTCGTCTTAGCACTGGAGAAGAGCGAGCGCGGAGAAGGAGGAGCAGCAGGAGTCAACTCGTCTCCATACTCCTCCAGAAGCAGGGTAGTCAAAACCTTATAGTTGGACAGACCCTCTCTTCCATGATATTCATCATCCGAGTTTTCCTCCAACTCGGGATCTATCTGAGACTCCATTCTCCTTTCTGAACTTTCCTCTTCTGGAGGAGACAAACTCCTAATAGGAGAGGGGCTAAGGGAATGATACTCCTTCCTCTTTCCCGCTCTAAAAGACTTGGAAGGCGTCACAAGCTCCGGCTTCTCTTGAACTTTAGAAGACGCCTTGTATGACGCTTCCCGTTCTCTGAGCGTCCTGGCTGACGTCTCTTGCTGACGTCTTGATGACGCTTCCGCGCCTGGAAGACGCTCCGCTCTCTAAAGGCGTCCTACTTGGCGTCACAATATTGGACGGAGCGTCACGTCTAAGATCCGCTTTCAATGACGCTTCACTTCTAAAAGACGTCCTTACGTTTCTCTGGCTTTACCGAAAACTCCTCGTAAGCCCCCGTTCTAGCTCTCGAACTCGAAGCTTCGGTAAGACGTTTAGCAGTTTCACGTCTGTCTGACGCTTCTCTTTGAGCAGGTGAGAGAGGACGAGACTTCTTAATTGGAAGCGTCACGTCCTTCCGACGGGGCGCTAAAAACTCCCACAGAGATGACAGTTGTTCCTGGACTGCCATAATTATCTTTCTTGACGCTTCTCCCACGTCTAGTGCATGACGCCTTTCGTCATCACTCGGGGAAGAAGACTGAAGGGGTACTTCCGCGCAAGCGTCAGGTGACGCTGACGCCACCTTCGCTTTCTTAATAGCAGACGGAGCGTCATCTGAGAAGCGCTCTGGGCTCGAATCTATGTCAGGCTTCATATGACGCTTCAGCGGTCTCGACAAGTTCGACTCCTTCCACCCTCGTTTAGGTGAGGGAGAGGGAGAGGACGAGAAAACACTCGCGAAAGACGCTTTTTGGCTATAGCGCCCTTGAGCGCCTGCCATGAAGCAGAGCTAGCTGTAAGGGACGTCTGACCGTTGGGGATTCCCCACGACCTCCTTAAGGCTTTCGACTTTCCTTCTCCTCTGGGCATGGGAGCTTGGAAGAGGTCTAGGCCTGGGAGCGTCGCAGGGACGATCAAACGCCCCCTCCACAACACTGGGAGAACTCACTTCACTGAAATGTTCACTATCACTAGCCTTACCTTTGGAGTCAGCCATCTTGGACTTCATGTCTCTAATAGTAGCTTTCAGATTGGCGATTTCCGATGCCGAATCCGAAAAAAAGCACTCTGAGAATGAGATATATAGGGAGAATCTACTCAGTAGGAATAGAATTATCCGTGAAAGGCTCAATAGGCCTTGAACTCACACCTTTCAGTCGTCTAACTCTATCCCTCTCTAACTTCTTCAAATAAGAAGTCAAAGTCTTCCACTCTTCTGCATTCAATCCCTCGCATTCCTTACAAGTATTAATAGCAGAACACTGAACCCCCCTACATTTACGGCATACGAGGTGAGGATCAACCGAAGCCTTCGGTATCCTCACCCTGCAGCCTACATTCACACACATTCTCACACTCACATTAGAATCAGACATACTGAGAAAAATCCAAAAGAGTTATTCCAAAAACAGTCCACAGTAGCGAATGCCAAAACACGATCCAAATACGTCACCAAAAAGCCGAAAAACGTTGATCAAATGTTGAAAAATGAATCTAAGTCAGGAGGTAATAACAACAATGTTGATACCACCGGCGACAGAGAAAATATGATAGAAAACGGGGATGGTTCCTAGTCCTGCCGCCCAGGGCAGGCCGGTAGATCACCTGACCTACCTGTAGCGAGTGGCGCGAAATTTGAATTTCTGTCGGGGACGACGGAGTCTTAGCTATGTATATATCTGACAGGTAAGTTGATTGTATGAAACCATAGGTTCTCGGACAGGAGCTGCTGCAGAGACACACCCGGAGTCAGCCTGGCTAACTCCGGGTTCACCTGTTTGGGCGGCATCGGGTCCTCAGATGGCACGTAAAAACGCCGCTGTCGCAGCAGAGGAGGTGGAAGCAGCTTGCTCGACCTGCCAGACTTGAGAGAACCGTCTTGCCCGGAGACAAGCGATTCTACCTGGTCCAGCACTGAGTCGGCAAGCTCGGAACGCGGCAAACCCACCGTCGGTCTGGGTTCCCTCTTCGGGCCCCAGAACGACTCGAGCCGGGACGTGGGCTCGGATGGTGGGAGCGGCGATCCTTCCGCGAGGTCGTTGTGCTGACGAATCAGCGCAATAACCTCGGCAAAGTTCCTCTGGATCTCAGGAGTGACTGCGTCCTGCGGAGTCGGACCATCCAGTCCCTCAAACAGGAGCATCTCCCGAGACCCTCCTCCCTCGAGGGGAGGAACAGCGACAGACCCCTCTCGGTCTCCTCCAACCACCTGTGCGTACGACCTGGCTGGTCCGAGAACCGTGCCTGGTACGTATGACGACGTGGTGGGATCCTGAGGGGCGCACCCCTCACGATCACTCCTCAATTACCTCGCCACCCCTCCGGTGTAACCCGAGGAGGTTGAAAGGTACTATGGGAGAGGCAGACCTGACGCTCCCTCCTCGCTCGCTGGTAGAACCAGTGGGCTTGGAAGACTGCAGGCGATCGTCAACCCGCGGGGTGGCGATCGAGCTGCAGGCCTAGTCGAGCCGTCTCGCTGTGGAGAACGGCTGGACCGAGAACAGCGGCCCCGGTCTCGTGTGTCAGAGGAGCTGGTGCTGGTCGCCGTACCCGATCGCTCTCTGTGAGAGTGACGGTCAGGCGACCGGCGAGCTCCACTGTCACGGTGAGACCGGTGCGTATCCTCACGGCGCGTCACGTCGCTGGTACCAGCCGTGGCTGGTGCCGGCGAACGGGGGGACCTCTTCCCAGCCTCAGCCCGGGTGGCCAGGTCATGGACCGTCACGTCCGCCCGGGTGGCCAGCTGCTCGCCGCGAGAGCGAGAGCTGGTCTGGTGAGAGTCGCGTGAGCGGCTGTCACCAGTCTTCCGCTCCGTGCCGTGAACCTGACGCTGAGGCTGGCTCAGAGGTCTGGTTCCTAGCTGCACGGTCGCTGTTAGGCGACCGTACACTCGGTACCTCTCGCGAACGAGAGGCCGAGACGGATCCTGCTGCCGTGGCCGAACCACTAACAGCAGGTGAGGAAGTGCCGGTGTTAACCGGCACTCCTCTGGTCCCCGTAGTCTTCTTCCTTGCGGAAGAAGAGACGGGTCCTGCCCCCGAAGGAGCAGGGTGACCAGCGGAAGAACCCCCCGTCTCACCAGAGCGAGACGGGCCCTTAGAAGATTCCCGAAGGAGGGGGGGACTTCTTAGGGGGGGGGAGGCGACCTTCTTCTTCTTAGGCGGGGGAGCCTTAGAAGAAGAAGGGGAAGAGGCGGCAGACGACGACGACGACGAAGAAGACGATGAAGACGACGACGACACCTTCCTCCTCTTCTTCTTCTTCTTCGTCAACCTCCTCAGGACCGATGTCAGATCTGTCATCCAGAGCGGAGCCGGGGCTGCTGTTGCCGAAGCAACAGGGCCCGGACGCACCTGTCCGAACAGATCAGCATCGGGAGCAGCGGAGCCAGGAACAGGAACAACGTCAGCAGGTGCAGGCATCACAGGAACAGCAGTAGAGACGGCAGGAGCAGGTACAGGAACGGCAGCAGTGGTCATCAACGTCACGTCCGTGAACAGCGGCTGGGCAGGTACGGCAGGTACGGCAGGCTGTGCAGGTGGTCCAGTTGGACGGACCAGCGGCACAGACATCCTTGGTACTGGTGGGAGGTCCAGGGGCGAGCTCTTCGGGCACACGAAGTCCGGTCGCGGCAGCACGGCAAACCCAGGTGGCGGCATCACACTCCCCCGTGGTACGGCGACTGGCCCCTGCACCGATGTAGTTGGTGTTACAGAGACCGCGTGCGGGGTGTACACCAGGTGAGGAGGTGAAGCGTAGCCAGGTGTTGTAAGGGTCGTGGTGGTGGTCGTAACCGTCGCATGCGTGACCGCCACGGAGCCAGCGAGATGGTAGAGCAGCCCCTGGACACTCGGCACGCCCTGGCAGCCCCAACGATGGCCCACACCTGTCCGAGGTCGTCCTTCGCGGCAACCGCACCTGAGGAAGCAAAAGTCGGGTGATTAGCAGGATCCTCTACCCGCTCGCGCGAAGACGAATGGATAGAGGACCCAGAGTACAACTCGACGTCAGGGTACCTAGCGCCCTCCTCCACACTCGACAAGTCGGGTGAGGAGAAGGACCTAGAAACCCCCCCCGAAGGGGAAGGCGCCAAACGTGGGAGCTGAGCGGGCGGCAGGAAAGAAGACGAAGTGTCCGTAACCAAAGGAGTCGCGGGAGAGCTTTCCGACGACTCCTTTGCAGGCCTTCGCTTCTTCCTGCCCTCATACAAAGTCACTGCGCCTCGACCAATTATTACACACTTCACAGGGCTCGGCTCGGGTGCATTCGCGCCCCGACACCGAAGCGCACAAAATATGTGGGTCAATTTCCGGGAATGAGCGGAACTTTCCGCATTTACGCCCTTCGGTACCCGGGCATAGTCTCCGTGGGGTAGCGAGGCGAGGAGATTCCATGATTGACCAATAAATCACAATTAAATGAATAAAGAGAAATGATTGTACTTACAATGATTCTTTCATACACAAACACAACCATATACTCAAGGAAAGCAAACGACGAGAAGCGGGCAGAGAGCGTCGAACACACACGTCTACTCGCTGTGAGGCCGAAAGCAAAAGTGATTTGTTTACCTCCCAATCGCGCGCGCGCACCTGTCGGACAAGCAGTTAACTACCGAACCCCTTGTTCGAAAGCTTACGACCTATCCAGCTGCCGCTAGTACCTTCCTATTGTAAAAGGACCGAAGGTTTGTATGCCGTGTCGGAACAAAGGCCAGTCTTGTCACAGCTGAAGACTTGCTGAGAACTGCAGCCTTCGTTGATCATCATCTCGTCAAATGTCTTAATAAAGGCTTCGGCCGCTTTCTTGTCCGACCTGGCCGCCTCCCCATGCCGCACCACCGAATGGATGTCAGTCCGTTTACGGAATTTATCAAACCACCCACGAGAAGCCTTGAAGTCTGGGGTTGGCGTCGATGTCCCTTCTCCTCCGTCGTCTTCAGTCTGGGCAATCAGATCACCAAAAAAAGCGCTGGCCTTGTGGCAGATTGCCGTCTCGGTTATACTATCACCAGCGATTTCTTTGTCTTTAATCCATACAAGAAGCAGCCTCTCCATCTCATCATGCACGTGGCTCCTCTTGTTGGACAAAATAGTCAAGCCCTTGGAAGGTGTAGCTGCTTTGATGGCTTCCTTCTGCTTAAGGATGTTGCCTATCGTCAACGGATTTCGGCCGTATTCCTTAGCGATCACACTCAACCGCATGCCATCTTCATAGTTCTTAATTATCTCCATCTTAGTCTCCATAGAAAGCATCCTCTTCTTTCTGTGAACTTCAGCAACATTCTTTGGACCCATGGCTAATTAAGTTAATTAAGTTCACACACAACACGATAAAGTATACGTACAATTAGAAAGCGAAATCACTAACACGAATTTACGTTAACTAACGAAATACGAATGAATTCCGCATGCGTACGATAATGCTGATGCGACGAAGTGGCCGAACGATGCCTTTACGTAGAGGCATGATGGGATAGATGCTGACCAATAGGAGAGCAGGATCTTACGGCGGTGACTAGCATCAGGAACCAATGGGAGAGTGGGAGGCTGGCGGCGAGTCTACTGAGTTAGCGGCGCGCGAGTTTTAAAATTGTTCTCGGCGGTCCGGGCAAATCTCGGACTTTACAGTACACCCTTTCCTAACCTGAATTATTTTTGTATACAAAGCAAAAAAAATCTTCATCTTTGCTTTCGTAACTTGGATTTTTCGTAAGTAGGGACTTTCGTATGTCGAGGTTCCACTGTATGTCCAAAACATCTACAAACAAGACTGACTTCTCTTGCCCTTACTTAGTTCCAAATCTTCAAACTGAATTATCTCTTACTTAAATTCCAGTCCTTTTATGCAATTCAGCATTTCTGTGTTTAGCTCTCACTTTAGATGTGTATAGACCAGCTGAATCACTTTCTTTGTTGTTCATATGCACTGGCTCCCATGTGGTATTTTTTAAAATGCTCAAATTGAATTTAGTATGGCTGAGCTGCATTAAAGACCCTGAGATTGCCAACCAAGGGTTTTTCAGTTGGCAATGACATGCAGGTGTGGTTTCTAAGAAGAAAACATGACCACCTCCAGAGCCCTTTGGTTAAGAGAGGTCATGGTGAATCACAGCCTCACTAGTCGCCCAGCCAATCAGCTTGCAGCTGTGCCCTGTATAAATACAATTACCAGTGCTCCCAGCATCAGTTCAACCATTGTGTCGGTTAGGTATGGATCAAAAGTTTATCCCACTACAAACTTCTGTATTTCTTGCTATTCTTGGAAGCATTTGAACGAAAGAGAAGTCAATCCCTATTGCAAAGATGAGAGTTTTGGTTGTTGTATACCTTACTAAGTTATCAAAAGAAACTACAAACTTTAGGGCACTTGGTGCTGGAGTACCCAGAATGTGTACCCAAGCAATAAAATTAAGAGTTGTGTCATTATTGTATAAAAAATTAGACTAAGAATTAGAAATTTAGGAGACACACACACACTAGCCTACATGAGTACTTGTGCAGCATCAGAGAACAGGCTGAGGAATGCATTCAAGAATGTAACCGAGTTTTCCTAATAACAGGAACAGAAGGGAGCCTGCAACAATGATCAAAGGAGAACAAGTCCACGCTATTAGGGATTATGTACATAAAGTTTCCTGCTTGTTGTATCACATTACTCATATACAAAGGGCCATTAATGCATGCTCATGAATTTAACATCCACAGACTACAATCTCTGTTCAAATTATGTATTGCAAGAGGATCTTTTGTTGGGAAAACAACTAAATTATAATACAAAAGTATTCAAAAGTGAATTTATCAACAGATTTGCACCAGCAAAAACAGAGCAGTGTAATCTGCAAGGTGCTTGATGTCAGTGTATAACAAATGAGTTGTTCCAGACCAGTGCTGCTAGCACAGATTAAAGTAAACCCGGAGGAACGTAAGAGACTTTCAAAGGAAGATCAAGAGACTATGCAATATATTAACAGACCTTAATTATGTGCTAGCAGTAACCCATGGTCTGGACCAACTCATTTGTAAACAGCATTTTGGGTTCGTGTTTTGAATTGTATGTACAAGCAAAATATCTGGAATGATAAGCTGCGCATATGTGATCTCAAGAGGCAAGTGGGAATTATGTGCAATATGTTGGATGAGTTAAAAGCCAAACATGTCTGCACTGAAATAATTTTGTGTCACTGAGCGGATGGAGGAAAACTGCTATCATATCATGAGGTTCATTGCTGTTTAATGATACCAGTGGGATGCCAAAATATCAACATGAATTTGGTACTCTTCCTTCTTAGGCTGATTATCAGGAAAAAATGTATCAACATTGACCGTTTACCTCACTCTCTCTTGCACAAACGCTACACATATCTCCGATGCAGGAGACTACCATGAGATTCAGATCCTTTGTCCCGGTGTTGTTCCAGAATAACTTTTTTTCTGTACATTTGACAGATATTACTTAGCCATAGTATACTTTTACATCCCTACCTAATTTTTGGCAGCATTCTTTATTACTTATATTAGAAAAAGTATATTCATAAGAGTAAAATAAAGCAGCCAAAGCCAGTGGCGGAACACTCTAATATATGGTTGTAGCGAGCCTCCATAAAGTGCACTAGCAACCCCTCCAAGGACAGGGAATCCCCAGCCCGAGCATCTTCCAAATCGCCGCCATCTTGGACACCTCCAACTCTGGAATAAATGAGAATGATGAAAAACCTACCCCTTCCCGGGAATCAAATTAACTTCCGAAGAAGAAGGGGCGACATCACAAAAATCAGCCTGGTGGCCTCCCAATACTTCCAGTGATGAATGGAAGAAAAGGAAGGAGACACAGGAACAATGCTACTATGGGGGTTGAATACTGCAGGAGATGAAGCATCGGAAAGAGGCGAAAAACCTTCCCAAGAAGGAAGAGTCGAAACCCTCCGATGCTCTCTCTTGCTATAAAATGACTCTTAAAGCCATGCCCGGCATTCCGTGCAAGGATTCGTTATAGTACAAAAATTAGAACGGCACCTACTACATGTGATGTGGGAATCAATCGCCACCGAAGCCAAAACATGAGAACACAGAAAACCTGGAATTCCGAGGCACACACGTTGACGAGGCCGAGAAGGAGCAGAAGAGGCCATAATATCAGCCAAACACACACACACACACACACACTAAACACAAGCGAAGTGGGCAATGAACCGGGTAAAGGCCAAGAGAGGTTAACCACGACTCTCACCCAGGCAGTTAAAGAAAAGATTGACGCGGTGGCTTAGGTGAGTGGTCCTTGACCACTCTTCGCCCAATCTACGCATGTGTTGCCAGATATCACAAGATTCCTTGCTTTCATCTGTTTTTTAACCGGGTCCAGCTAGGCGCTAGAAATTATCCTATTGTTAAGACCGAAGGTTTGTTTGCATATGAACAAGTATGATTTCAAAGTTATATGTGACGTAAACATATGACGTGCCAACTCCTTCCACAAGGTGAATGAATATTAATATCTTGTCAATGCTTCAAGAATGGCGGCTATGATAAGTCATTATTCCCGTGGTTGCAGGACAGCTTTTGTGATTCGACCTGCACAATTGTTTAGAAGTGAGGAGGCCCGTGGCAAACCCTATGTAAGCTTGAACAAGTAAATGAATAATAGGGCCCTTTTTGGGGTAAGGAGTACACCCGGACATCCAAGGCTACCAAGTTTTTGTCATTTGTTGTCTTTCATAAGGTGCAGAAAGATAATTACGTATATATGCTCTATTTATTACAATGACCGTCACTCATATTAGTTAAAATATCAAAGCAGTTACAACAAATGCCAAAGTTTTCTTCACTTTGTTAATTGATTTTTAATTATATAATTTTCCGATGGAGAAATAGCGATAAAATGTAATTTCTCAGATTACTTATGGAAACCCTTTTCATCAAGGATTCTAGCACTCGACCTCATGGCACAAATCCTATATACTACTACTACTACCACTACTACTACTACTACATAGTGTAAACAAGGAGTATTAGTTGTATTTCATTGCTGTCAGAGGTTGAGACTTTTTCACAAATAGCCAATTATCCATCGAGAAGGAGGCAAGTTACGTCACTATATCTTCAAAAGACATTCCTCTGAGTTTTCTGGCGATATCTACAAGAAGTCGGTGTTACCCTTATAATTACTAGAATTATGCAACTTTTGAAATACAGAATATAGTAAAAAATTAGGTATGGATGTAAGATACCTTGTGACAAAGTGTCATCTTTGACAGATAAGTTGTTAAAATTTTATTCCGGAAAAACACCAGGACACCGGCTGTGAATCTCATAGTAGTACTAGGTTTCTAGCCTCATTGATGTTACTCACCCAAGATGACCAGCTACAAAACAAAATGGGCTCAGACAGCCCAAAGCATGTTTATCCACTCTCCTCCAATAAACACATACACTTCATTATCTCTGCTTTCATCAAGTAAAATATATAAAATACTAAGGTTTTTACTTGTGTTTGGGCATTAAACAGTAATTGGTTAAAATACTCATACCTGTGATACTAGCCTATAAGGCATAAAAATGTAGATGGGTTTCCTATATCTTATGGTACTTGCGGCTACAAGAAGCTTTGGTTTATCCCTTCCTGTTAAAGTTAGAACTCTTGATCTCACAATGTGGTCGAGGCGGCCAAAATCCATTGCACGAAGGTATCTTGAATTGTTAATATGATTCAGCATAAAGTCCACATCCCGTTGTGGAGCAAATACCTGAAGAAAGACAAAACAAACTTGAATTTGAAAATTTTTAAATTATACTGTTCTGCATTATGAAAATGATATTGTTATAATACAATAAAGTTTCATACATACTTACCTGGCAGATATATACATAGCTAAGACTCCGTCGTCCCCGACAGAAATTCAAATTTCGCGCCACTCGCTACAGGTAGGTCAGGTGATCTACCGGCCTGCCCTGGGCGGCAGGACTAGGAACCATTCCCGTTTTCTACTCATATATTTTCTCTTCCACCTGTCTCCTTGCGGGGAGGCTGGGTGGGCCCTAATCGTATATATCTGCCAGGTAAGTATGTATGAAACTTTATTGTATTATAACAATATCATTTTCATACAATCAACTTACCTGTCAGATATATACATAGCTGATTGGCACCCTTCGGTGGAGGGTAAGAGACAGCTACTACTGGAATAGACAGGTAAACAACATCTGTTGTAGGTATAAAATAAAAACCTTGGTTCCTACCTGATAGGTGGTAGACTTCGTGGGTGTTTTCCCCGTAGTCTGCATCACCTCAAGAAACTTTAGCGAGATATGTGATCTATGGCCAAGAATTCTTGTGGGTCTGCCGAAGGGGTCTTATCCACTTACTCGGCAGAGCCTGAAAGGACTTTGTCAATGGGTGCTGATCCACTTACATGACAACACACCTTATTAAGGAGCACACAACCAATCCCGACCACCTGATCCTAACCACCATGTTAGTATTAAAAATTGCTCCGAGTTATCCCCAACTCTTCGCAACAACCGTAATTCAAACCACAATGCACACGCACACAATAATTTCAAAAAAAAATTTTATTTATTACAAGATATCACAAGAGTTCCTTACTGAACTGAAGTGACTGGCCGCTTGTGCGGCAACTGCACTTGTTCAGCAGAAAGTCTAGAACATATCTATTAGACTTAAGTGTAAAAAAAAATTTAAGGATTGTTGTCAGCTCCTGTACCCAGGATTGTGCCCGCAGACACAAAAGGACCTAAGGAAAAACATTTTTCATAGGTCACACACGCAACGTCTTCAAATAGTGAGCAGCAAACACAGAATTACATCTCCAATATGTCGCTTCCAAGATATTCTTCAGCGACATATTTCTCTGAAAAGAGAGAGACGTCGCCACTGCTCTCACTTCATGAGCTCTTACTCTCAGGAGTTTAAAGAATCATCCGTGCAAGCCTTATGAGCGTCCGTAATTACGTTCCTGACAAAAAAAGGCTAAGGCATTCTTAGACATAGGTCTTGATGGATCTTTCACTGAGCACCAAAGACCTTGTCTAGAACCTCCCAACTGTTCCTTTTTTCTGTAAGTAAAACTTTAACGCCCTTACTGGGCAAAGAGACCTCTCCGGTTCCCTGACCGACGAGACCCGATAATCCTTTTACCTCGAAGTTTCTCGGCCAGGGATTCGAAGGATTTTCATTCTTCGCCAAGAATAATTCCTTGAAGGAACAGATGGCTGAATCTATATTGAACCCGACTTTGTCACTAAGGGCGTGCAGTTCACTAACCCTTTTTGCCGTCGCTAGTGACAAAAGGAATAAACATTTCTCGTTATATCACGAAACGAGGCCAAATGTAGGGTTCAAATCTCTCTGAAGCCAAGAACTTCAGCACTACGTCTAGATTCCAGTTAGGGGGAGAAGTAATTCTAGACTTCTTGGTCTCAAACGACCTAATCAGATCATGCAGATCCTTATCGTTTCCCAAATCTAGGCCTCTATTCCTAAAAGACGGCCGATAGCATACTTCTATAGCCCTTTATCGTGGCTACGGAGAGCTGCGATTCTTCTCTCAGAATAACAGAAAATCAGCTATTTCTGTTACAGAGGTACTGGAGGAGGACAACTTCTTCGAACTTACACCACCTTCTAAAAACTTCCCACTTGGATTGGTAAACCCGGATAGTGGAAGTTCTCCGGGCTCTAGCGATCGAGCTTGCTGCTTTACTAGAAAAGCCTCTCGCTCTGACAAGTCTTTACGATAGTCGAAAGGCAGTCAGAGCGAGAGCGGGGAGGTTTTGAGGTTTTGATGAAACCTCTCGAAGTGTGGTTGTCTGAGAAGATCCCTCCTTTGTGGAAGGGATCTGGGGAAGTCTACAATCCACTCCAGTACCTCTGGGAACCACTCTTGAGCTGGCCAAAAGGGGGCTATCAGGGTCATTCTTGTCCCCTTTGAAGTCACAAACTTCCTGAGTACTTGCCCCAGAATCTTGAATGGGGGAAATGCGTAAACGTCTACCTGAGGGACCAATCTAGCAGGAAGGCGTCTACTGCTAGAGCTCTGGGATCTTCTACTACTGAACAGAAGGACTTCCAGTCTCCTCGAGAGGAACGTGGCAAAAGAGGTCGACATGAGGAGTTCCCCACAGAGACCAGAGCTTGAGGCAAACGTCTGAGTGGAGGGTCCACTCCGGTATGAAAGGACCTGGTTCCTCCTGCTCAGCCTGTCCGCTCTTACGTTCCTTACTCCCTGAACGAACCTCGTCAAGAGAGAGATGTTCCTTGCGATGTCCACAACAGCAGTTCTCTTGCGAGTTCGTAAAGGGCATACGAGTGAGTACCTTCCTTGCTTCCGAATGTATGCCAGAGCGGTTGTATTGTCCGCATTCACTTGTACTATTTTGTTGCATACTAACGGTTCGAAGCTCTTTAGAGCTAGGTGTACAGCCAGCAGTTCTTTGCAGTTTATGTGCCAGGACACTTGAAGAGCATTCCAAGTGCCTGACACTTCTCTCTTTCCCAAAGTTGCTCCCCAACCTTTTTCCGACGCGTCGGAAAACAATACAAGGTTTGGGCTCTGTATTTCCAGGGAAGTACCCTTGTTTTCCCTCAGTGGGAGTAACCACCATTCTAGATGTCGTTTTATCAGATCTGGAATGGGAAAACTGTCCGAGAGGAGTCCTGTCTTCATGTTCCACGAACTTTCTGAAGGAAGAACTGAAGAGGACGGAGATGAAGTCTTCCTAGATGAAAGAACTGTTCGAGCGAGGAAAGGGTCCACTAACAGGCTCTCAACATTTCCCTCGCCGAAGTCCGTTCCTTCCTTAGGAAGAGAGAGACTTTTTTCTAAACCTCTCGCTAGTCCTCTCTTGAGAAGGAAACTAACTACTCGGAAAACCCCCGAGAATCCATCCGAATCCCAGATAGACCAAGTTCTGGCTGGGGATCAGTTGGGACTTCTCGAGGAGTTTCACGAGTAATCCTAATGTCTTTATCAGGTTTAGTGTCACAGTCAGGTCCTCCAAACACTGTTTCTCTGACTTTGCTCTGATAAGCCAGTCGTAGGTAGGTAGAGATATACTGATTCCTTTCAGATGAAGCCATCTCGCCACATTTTTTCAAAAGGTTCGTGAAAACCTGAGGCGCCGTAGACAGGCCGAAACACAAGGCTCTGAATTGGAAGATCCTTCCCCCCGTCATGAAACGGAGGTACTTCTTCGACGAAGGATGGATCGGGACGTGAAAATAGGCGTCCTGGAGATCCAGAGACACCATCCAATCCCCTTGGCGAAGAGCCGCCAGGACTGAAGCAGAGGTTTCCATGGAGAACTTCTGTTTTTGAACAAACTTGTTCAGAGCGCTGACATCCAGAACTGGTCTCCAGCCCCCCGAGGCTTTCGCAACCAAGAAAAGACGATTGTAAAACCCTGGGGAGCTTTGATCCAGCACAAGTTCTATAGCTCTCTTGTCCCACTCTGATCCACCATTTGTTGAAGAGTATCTTTCAACACAGGGTCCTTGTAATTGGCGGACAATTCCCTCGGAGTTGACGTCAGGGGAGGATTGTCCAGGAAAGGAATGAGATATCCCTTCTGAAGAACCGACATCGACCAAGCGTCTGTGTCGATGCGAGTAGGGGCGGAACGAGGCTCGACCTCTCTTCTCGGTCGTTTTCCTTTTAGCGGTAACTCTAGTGGGAGGGCCTCCTCGAAAGGGCCGAACAGGAGTAGACCCCACTTTCTTTTCTCCCACCATCACTGGTCTCTTCTTCCTGGACGATTGCAGGAGAAGATCCTGAGTCGCTTTCTCCGTCAGAGATCGGGAAATATCCCTCACCAACTGTGACGGGAACAGAAAATCAGACCTAGGGGCGAATAACAAAGCTGCTCTTTGCGAATGTGATACTGCTTTCGTCAAGAAAGCGCTAAAAAACAGATCTCTTCTTCAAGAGACCTGCTCCAAATAAGGAAGAAACTTCCCCTATGAGCCGTCTTGCACGCCTTGTCAATACATGACAAAATTGCAGGAGTACATCCGGTTCTAGCCCTTCAGGGGCATGAGCCTTCTTGGACATCACCCCAAGGGACCAATCTAGGAAGTTAAAGACTTCTAGAATGTGAAAAAGTCCCTTGAGGAGATGATCCAACTCTGAAAGACCCCAAGTAATCTTAGCTGTGTGAAGGCTATGTCTCCTGGATGCATCTACCAGACTGGAAAAGTCAGCTTCAGCTGAAGCTGGAAGAGTGAGACCCATATTCTCCCCAGTCTGGTACCAAATCCCTCTCTTGCCCGTAGTCTAGGGGGAGGCATGCAAAACACTGTCCTTACTAGCTCTTTCTTAGTTAGCATCCAGCTATCTAGCGATTGCAGAGCTCTCTTCATAGAAATCGTCGGTCTCAAATCTTCAAGAAAGCCGACGATTTCGGGTTGTCTTTCCGAGCAAGAAAAAAGTGAACGAGGCGAAGGAGGAGGCGGCAGGGATCAATGCATCTCCGTATTCCTGGAGAAGGAGAGCTGTCAAAACTTTGTAGTTCGACAGTCCTTCTTTTACCGTGAGATTCGTGCCTCTGAGTCCTCTTCCAAAATCGGATCAGCAGGAGAGGCCACTTCCCGTTCCGGGTCTTCCTGTCCAAAAAACTCTCTCTACGGGAGACAAACTCCTAATAGGAGAGGGGCTAAAGAGAGTGTAAAGAGCTCCTATGCTTGGCTGGCTCTTCGTACTTGGCTGGCTCTTCGCGCTTGGCTGGCGCCTCGCGCCTGGCTGGCGCCTCGCGCCTGGCTGGCGCCTCGCGCCTGGCTGGCGCCTCGCGCTTGGCTGGCGCTCTCGCTGCGCATGCTTGCTCCTCGCGCTGGAGGATCCTCGCGCCTTGGGCTGGCGCCTCGCGCAGATCCTCGCGCTTGGCTGGCGTCCCTCGAGCCTGACTGACCTCCTCGCGCATTGGCTGGCGCCTCGCGCCTGACTGGTGTCTCGCGCCTCTCAAAACTCTCGCGCTTGACTGACGCCTCGCGCCTGGGTTGAAGTCGCGTCTTCCATGGTGCCACATCCTTGCGTGACAGATGCTTGTCTGGAGCCTCGCGCTTGGCTGAATCCTCACGCCTGGTTGTTACCTCGCGCTCGGCTGAAGCTGCTGGTCTGGAAGACGTATCCCATCTGGGAGAATCCTCTCGTCTGTAATCGTTTCTCGCTTGTCTGACTCTCTAATCCTAGAGGACGCTTCTCGTCTGTAGGACGCCTCGCGCTTGGCTGGCGCGACACGCGTTGCCTGGCGAATCAAAATCGTCCCACGAGTCTCTATCTGAGTTCTCAAAAGACTCACGTCTCACCGGAGGCCTCACTCTGGTGGGAGAAGGAAGACGAGTCTTCTTGACCGGCAGTTCTGACGTCTTTCTTACGAGGAGGATCCTTCGAAAGGACTCCTACTAAGGCGGATAGCTGTTCCTGCACCGCCAAAAATGATCCTCTTGGAAGCCTCTCCTGCGTCTTTCTGAACGGGAGAGGGAGACCTCGAAGGCGTGTTGCCCACATCATGGACGTCAAAACCCTCTTCGCCTTCTTGATCAGAAGGAGGCCGCTTCTTACGAAAAGCGTTCTGGGCTTGAATCCAAACAGGATCTCTCCAGTGCCTTTTCAGGGGCCTGGACAAGTCCGAATCCTTCCATCCTCGTTTAGGAGAGGGAGAAGCGGACGAAGAGAAGCACTCTCTGAGGACGCTTTTCGATAGCGGTCCTGAGCAGGCTGTCTATATACAGCACCTGCTGAAGGGACGCCTGACGAGGGGAATTCTCCACAACCTCCGTACGGCTTTCGACTTTCCTCCTCTCGGGCTTGGGAGCTTGGAAGAGGTCTAGGCCTGGGAGCGTCGCAGAGACGGTCAGACGCCCCCCTCCACAACACTGGGGACACTCACTTCACTAAAATCACTTTCACAGTCCTTACCTTTCATGGTAGCCATTTTGGATCTCATCCTGTGAAGAGTAGCCTTCAGTTCAGCAAATTTCGAGGCCGAATCTGAATGTAAGGCCAGTGAGGGTCCTGATACAGAATCATAATTAAGAGAAGAGTTAGAATTATCCAAAGGCTCAATAGGCCTTGTACTACTACCCGCAATCTTAGATGCAGCCCTTCTGGACTCTATCCCTTTCTAACTTCTTCAGTAAGAAGTTAGAGTCTTCCATTCCTCAAACATTCAACCTCTCACACTCATGACAGGTGTTAGAAATAGAACAATCAAAACCCCTACATTTGCAACATACAGTGTGAGGATCAACCGAAGCTTTCGGTATCCTCACCTTGCAGCCTACATTCACACACATTCTCACACAAACACTTGAATCAGACATTCTGAAGAAAAATCAAAAGCAAGTCCAAATCCAGTCCACAGTAGCGAATGCCAAAACAACGATCCAGGTACGTCACCAAAAGTCCACAAAAAGATGATCAATTGTCTAGAAAAGCGAATTCCAGTCAAGAGGTGGCAGCAACGATGTTGATACCACCGGCGACAGAAAATATATGAGTAGAAAACGGGAATGGTTCCTAGTCCTGCCGCCCAGGGCAGGCCGGTAGATCACCTGACCTACCTGTAGCGAGTGGCGCGAAATTTGAATTTCTGTCGGGGACGACGGAGTCTTAGCTATGTATATATCTGCCAGGTAAGTTGATTGTATGAAAATGAATTTCTCAACAGTTACATGCGATGACCCATAATTGCAGCTTACCATATATCTTTGATGATGCTAAGGGATGGATTTTTGCGGTCAGCCATCGTGATCCTATAGTATAAATGAAGGTTTTCACAAAGTACCCAAGTTCAATGGAAATAAGTAATCCAATAGCAACAGTGGAAAATTCCATCTTGGTCCTTAATCAAACTTGATCAGCTGTTTAAAATCTGAAATTAAGAAAACATGATTTTAAATAATAATTTGATTTTATATAAGCTATACAAGCCTTTTACTAACATCTTCACACTTTGTTTAAGATGGACACAGCATGTACAGAATCTTCAAAATTAAGCACTAAAGTAGTTACTGTACAATGTACCTTCGTTGTCAGGTGTTTTACTTCGCCTATCAAATACCTCACCTATCAAAAACTCCAGTTTCTTGATGCTGTCTGTAGATTGAATATCAGAACCAACCAGAAAGGAGCCAGGTATATATTACATATATGACTTGAGTTTACATGCAGAACATATACTATGACTTTTTTCCCCTTTTTTTTTTGCATACATAAAAGTACAACCCTTACTTTTCCTAATTCTGAATAGTTAATCATCAAGGAACAGTTACTATTGAACACACAGGCTCTGATTTTCATCTGATAGGATACCACATCAAGTTGGTGATTGATGTTTGTAAATTATATCAATCTCCTAGTTTCTGAGCAAAAATATCTGGAAATTTGTTAGTAATAATGGTATTCTTCTTCAGTACATGTTCATCATGCAACAAACCAAGTTTATCAATTATCAGTAAGGCACAGGAATGTATCCCTATATACAACCTGATGAATGTTGACTGTCACTGTTAACACCCAGCATTAAAAAGCTGAGCATCACCATGTTCGAAAAATATAGCCACAAATTCATATCTTACTTTCAATTTGCTGATCTTTATAAAGGCTTACTCATCCTTTAGGGTGAACTTAGAAAACCTAAATCCAATTCAGTCAGAGTAAGAGGCTACATTGCAATCTTTAACTGATTGGCCGTTTTATGAAATATAGGCACATTAAGCCATTCAGTGTGTAAGACAGTGAAAAGAAAGTGTTGGAGTGGTTGAGCAGCATAATAAAGAGATCCAGAAAATAAAATGAAGTAGTACAAGACTCTAAAGATGGAACTTGGAGAAAACTCCAGAGTTCCAGTTATTATTATTATTATTCACAACTTAAACCACATTCATAAGGATTGAAATTAGACTAAGAATTACCGTAAGTCAGAAGTGTTGGACAGCAAAACTGAAGAAAGGAAGTGAGAATGTTGCTAAAGTGAAAGGCTAAAAAGTGGATACATCTAGCGACAAAAGGGATGCTGCATACCCCGTTTAGTAATCCCTACATTGTACCATGTGAGGTGCACTCGCCACACTACCTCCCAACAGACTCTTGGTGATAGGCTTTTTCAGAGTGAAACACCGATAGGGATAAGGAGTTGGAAAAAATTTATCTGCAAAGTCTCTTGATTGTAAATCTCCTTACCAGGCAAAAATAAGCATCTCCCTCATCTTCAATGACAAAATTATCTAAAGTAGGAATGGTGAAAAGAGCAGTCACTCTATCATCTCTGTCTGGGAATAATATTTATGTTAAAGCATTGACGGCAAAAGACAGTCCTACAATTATTCTTAGTAGGGTTACATCAGCTGCCATTCTACTGTACTGTATATACCTTTATGTTTGGACTCATTACTGGCTTCATGAACAAGTTTCAAGCTTCCAGGAACCTGAAATTATATCTTAAAAACTCATCTTTGGCTCATTTCCTGTCCCTATTAATCAACAAACCCAGATGATTCACAACCATCAAAATCTAGAAAGCAAAGTGGAACCAGTTTCTTTCTTATAGCTGATTTTCTCTTGCTCCTTAAATGCCACATGAATTATTTGTCACTTTTAGCAGACAAAGGCACTTTGAGGAAATTCCTCATAGTATGTTGCCAGAGCCTCTAAACTGGGATTCATTTTTGGTTTTGAGAAGCCTCCCTCAGCTGCCATAGAAACTCTTGCAAGATGCAACGTGGTTACTTCATTTCTTTTGTGTGGCTTCCACGAGAGCTCAGCACACAGCAAAGTGAAGTTTTGGGCTTTGGGTTTTATCAAAGATGACAAACAAAATACTGATATGAAAAAGGGTTCATAGGCTTCCCAGTATCTTGCAGCTATCTCTTGGAGGTACCTAGCAGCCTCTTACATACATATAGCATGTGCAATTGCCATATTGGTCAATTTTTGTACTGCCCAATATCTTGAGGCTACCTTTTGGAGATTCCTAACAACCCTTTAAATAAATATTGCAGGTGCAGCTGCAATTCTGGTTATTGTTTGCACTCCCTACATCACAATCCATTATGTTATGAAATATGTTATTGTTATAATACAATTAAGTTTGTTCATACTTACCTGGCAGATATATATATAGCTGTATTCTCCGAAGTCCGACAGAATTTCAAAACTCGCGGCACACGCAGTGGGCGGCCAGGTGGTAGTACCCATTCCCGCCGCTGGGAGGCGGATATCAGGAACCATTCCCATTTTCTATCATATTTTATCAGTGACATGTCTCCTGAGGGGAGGTGGGTGGGCACTTAATTATATATATCTGCCAGGTAAGTATGAACAAACTTAATTGTATTATAACAATAACATTTTGTTCATGAGACTTACTTGGCAGATATATATATAGCTGAATCCCACCTTCGGATGGTGGGAAGAGACAGAATAGGATTTGTAGGAAACTTAACTTAAGTAGATGATATACACCTTGGTTCCTCACCTGTTAGCAAAGTAGACTTCTGTGATTACTGTCACTACAGCCTGCTTGTGCTTAATCAGAGTTGCCAGCCAGGTGGAGACCTGTAGTGCTGGTGCGCTCTGAATGCTCTGTCAACGGGGACGTGACCTCAATGTGACAAGAGCATAGAGCCATACAAATGAGGGCAACGAAGCAACTGACCACCACCTGACCAACTAACAAAGACCGCCTGAACACTAAGCTAAAAGATGGGAGGTCTTCACCAAACGCCTCACACCACAACAACATCACTAAAAACTAACCTAAACCTAACTAAGGGATAGGGAGAGAGCTACCTTCAGCCCCAAGACTGTGTCTGCAGAAACGTATGGCCCAAGAGAACAACAGTCCTCGTATATCGTTCTCACATCTCTCAAGTAGTGTGAGGCGAATACTGAATTGCTCCTCCAAAAAGTGGCGTCAAGGATGTCCTTGATCGACATGTTCCTTTGGAAGGCAAGCGAGGTTGCAACAGCTCTGACCTCGTGAGCTTTCACTCGCAAGAGGCTCAAATCGATCTGTGTGTAAGACGAATGAGCCTCTTTAATGAACGTCCCTCAGAAAGAACGCCAGAGCGTTCTTGGATAACGGCTAATCGGCGGAGCGTTTAACCGAACACCAGATTATTCCTGCAGGGACCTCGTACTTCTTTAGTCTTGTGGACATAAAACTTTAGAGCCCTGACAGGGCACAGGACTCTCTCAGGTTCTTGGCCCACAAGACTTGTCATACCCTTGATTTCGAAGCTCCTTGGCCAAGGGTTCGAAGGGTTTTTCATTCTTTGCTAAGAAAGTGGGACTCAAAAGAGCAGACAGCATTGTCCCCTTTGAAGCCCACTCTCTTACAAATGGCTTGAATTTCGCTAACTCTCTTCGCCGTCGCCAGAGCAGTTAGGAAAAGAGCCTTCTTAGTCAAGTTCCTAAGAGACGCTTCATGTAGCGGTTCGAAAGGACTCGACATTAACAGTCTAAGGACTAAATCCAGGTTCCAAGAAGGAGGCCTCGCCTGAGGTATCTTGGATGTCTCAAAGGATCTCAGGAGATCGTGAAGATCCCTGTTATCAGACAGGTCTAGTCCTCTGTGTCGGAAGACTGCCGACAGCATGCTCTTATATCCCTTGATGGTCGGACCGCCAGCTTCTGCACATTTCTTAAAATAGCAGGAAATCGGCTATCTGGCTCACAGAGGTAGAGGAAGAGGAAATTCCCTCCTTTCTACACCATGCCTGAAGGAAGCCCACTTCGACTGGTAAACAGCTCTCGAGGACGTTCTCCTAGCGTTGGCGATCGCCTTTGCAGCCCTGCTTTAGAAAAAACCTCTCGCTCTGGCCAGTTTTCGATAGTCTGAACGCAGTCAGACCCAGAGCGGAGAGGTTTCGGTGATATCTTGCGAAGTTGGGGCTGTCTGAGTAGATCTTTCCTCCAGGGCAATGTCCTCGGAAAGTCTATGATGAATGACATTACCTCTGTGAACCATTCTTTCGCGGGCCCACACATCGCGGCCGATCAGGGTCAACCTCCGTCCCCTCCGATGCCGCGAACTTCCTTACTACTTCCCCCATGATCTTGAATGGCGGGGGGAGGCATATAAGTCCAGGTGCGTCCAGTCCCAGAGCAGAGCGTCTATCGCGACTGCTCCCGGATCCAGCAGGCAGAGACAATAAGAGGGCAAACCTCTTTGTTCTCGAAGTCGCAAATAGGTCGACTGACGGACACCCCCACAGTCTCCAGAGCTCTCGACAGACGTCCTGGTGCAACGTCCATTCCGTCGGCAGGATCTGATCTTGTCGGCTGAGAAGGTCTGCTCTGACGTTCTGGACTCCTGCGATAAACCTCGTCAGGATCCTTATCCGTCTCGCATCTGCCCACAGCAGAATCTCCCTCGCTAAATAAAACAAACAGGACGTGAGTGTGTACCTCCCTGCTTCTTTAGGTACGCCAGGGCTGTGGTGTTGTCCGAGTTGACTTGGACTACTTTCTCTGCAACCTTTTGTTGGAAGAACTGTAGCGCCAGAAAAACCGCCGCTAGTTCCTTTACATTGATGTGCCAGGACACCTGTTCCCCCCTCCAGGTGCCTGACACTTCCTCCCCTCCTAGTGTTGCTCCCCATCCCGACACCGAAGCGTCGGAAAACAACACTAGGTCTGGGCTCAGAAGCTTTAGGGACAACCCCTCTCGAAACTTCCGAGGATCTAACCACCATCTTAGATGGTTCTTCACCGATTTGGTGATGAAAAGGGTCGCATCCAGATCCTCTCTGACTCTCCATTCGTCTGCTAAGAAAAACTGGAGAGGTCTGAGGTGTAGTCTTCCCAGGAAACAAACTTTTCCAGCGAGGAAATGGTTCCCAGCAGACTCATCCATTCCCTCGCCGAGCAAGCTTCCTTCCCCAGGAATGCCGAGACTTTCTCTAAAGCCTTGCAGCTGTCGTTCCTGGGACGGAAACGCTCGAAAAGCCACTGAATCCATCTGAATCCCCAGATACACGATGGACTGTGTTGGGGTCAGATGCGACTTTCGAGGTTGACTAGAAGTCCCAGGGACTTCGCCAAGGCCAACGTGAAGTGAAGGTCCTTCAGACACCTTTCTTCTGACGATGCTCTGATAAGCCAATCGTCGAGATACAGGGACATTCTTATTCCTGCAGAATGTAACCATCTCGCTACGTTCTTCATGAGCATGGTAAATACCATCGGAGCCGTGCTTAAACCGAAACAAAGGGCTCGGAATTGCCAAACTTTGTCCCTTAGCATAAACCTCAGAAACTTTCTTGAAAGAGGGTGGATAGGCACGTGAAAGTATGCGTCCTGTAGGTCCAAGGACACCATCCAGTCGCCGGTCTTAGGGCTCCTAGAACCGACTGAGGTGTTTCCATCTTGAATTTTTTTCTTTTCTACGAAAAGATTCAGGCTGCTTACGTCCAAGACTGGACGCCACCCCGACGACTGTTTTGGTACCAGGAAAAGTCTGTTGTAGTATCCTGGTGACCCCAGGTCTAAGACCTGCTCCACCGCTCTTTTCGTGATCATTTGTTCCAAAAGATCTAAAAGAACCTGCGTTTCTCCCTTGATACGACGGGGAAAGATCTCTGGGAGTCGTTGAAAGAGGAGGAGGGTCTACAAAGGGGATCTTGTACCCCTGTTCTACTATCTTGAGGGACCACGCATCTGTATCTCTCTCTCTCCACGCCCCCGCAAAGAACTTTAGCCTGGCTCCGACAGGCATCTGAAGGACTTTCGTCTCATTTAGAGGATTTAGGTTTGAAGGAACCTCTTCCTCTTGCAAGTCCTCTCCCTCGAGGAGCAGCTCTCGAGGGAGGAGCGCTACGAAAGGGTTTAACCTTCCTAGGAGGTCGTCCAGACGACGACGTGATCGGGACTGCAGGACGTCTAGAAGACTGGGCCAAGAGATCCTGGGTAGCCTTCTCTTGTAGGCTCACTGCCAGGTCCCTTACCATAGCCTGGGGGAAGAGATGGCTCGAAAGAGGTGCAAAGAGAAGCTCTGCTTTCTGCGATGCAGAAAAACAGACTTCGCTGTGAAATTGCATAAGAGCGCTCTCTTCTTGAGGAAAGCAGTGCCGAAATGAGACACTAACTCTTCCGAACCATCCCTGACGGCCTTGTCCATGCATGACAACACATTGGACAGCTCCCCAGACTCAAAGAATCAGGACTCCTAGATTGAAGATCCAGGACTCCTAGGCACCAGTCTAGGAAGTTAAAGACTTCCAGAGTCTTTAACAGACCTTTCATGTGATGGTCGATCTCCGTTGGTGTCCAAGAAATCTTCGCGGACGACAAAAGGGATCTTTTCTGGGCGTCTACCAGACTAGCAAAGTCCCCCCCTTGGGAAGAAGACGGGATCTTAATTCCTACTTCCGATTTGGTCTCATACCAAATGCCGCCTCTCCCACTAAGTCTAGAGGGAGGCAGGCGAAAGTCGACTTTGCCCTGATCCTTCCGACGTTCCATCCAGTCCTGCAATTTCTTGAATGCTCTCTTAGTGGACAAGGAAGTCTTCATCTCCACTACTTCCGAAAACCTTGCCCGACTTCGAGACGAAAACGAGAGGGCGGAGACTTAGGAGCTGCAGGCTGGAACTTCTCCCCAAACAAGGAACGTAAAAGTCGTACCAGCACCTTGTAGTCGGAACCGACGAAACTGACGGCTGATCTTCGTCCACTGAGTCAGCCGGACTACTATGTTCTCCTTCCTCCCCCGAAGAGGCAAAGGAGATCGAACCTCTGGAGAGGGCGTGCGCCCCACGGGTCTAGCCTTCAACAAAGGCTTTCGAGGAAGACTAACATCCGCCTCTTCAAGGCGACCGACCTTCCGTCGATCTTTAGAGCTCGAACCACGAAGAGCGTCCTGACCTCGCTGCGCGTCAAGAGAGGAAACTCCAAGTCTCTCTCGAGGAGCGTCCTTACGTTTGGCGCTCAAGCGTCCAGCTTTCGCTTTCAAAGCGTCCTTATGAGCGCTCTCAAAAAGCCTTCTCCATAGGCAAAGCGTCAAACAAAGCAACCCGACGAGCCGTCTTCAAAAGCGTCCGGGCCGAGCGTCCTCAAACGCGTCCTCCAAGGCGTCCTGTCGAGCGTCCTCAAAAGCGTCCCGACGTGCTGGCGGAGACAGCGACGAACGAGGAGACAGAGAAGGAGACTGCCTCGTCCTCTTGACAGGCAGTCTAGCGTCCTTCCTTCGCTTAGGCTCAACTGCTGCTGGGCGAGTCTTCCGAGCCATTAAGGTCGACAATTGGTCTTGAAGCGACGCAAGAATACTCTTCGTAGGTGAAGAACCGAGAGGAGGTGAAGGGCTGCGCTTGCGAGAAGACGAGGGGCGGGGGGACGCCTCCTTCCTTCTCACAGGAACAGCAACCTGCCTCTCCGAGGCGCGAGAGAAGCGCTTCTCAGCGTCGTCCTCGGACGACGTCCTACCTCTCTTCTGTGGAGGAAACGCGTCATACGACGCAGGCGAAGACCGCAACGAGAGCGGAGAGAGGGGACGCAAAGCGTCCTCCCTAGGAAAAGTCCTTTTCAACGGACGCGAGTCACTCCAAGAGCTCCACCCCTTGCGCGGGGAGGGCGCCTCGGAGGACGAAAAAATGTTATTGTTATAATACAATTAAGTTTGTTCATACTTACCTGGCAGATATATATATAGCTGTATTCTCCGAAGTCCGACAGAATTTCAAAATTCGCGGCACACGCAGTGGGCGGCCAGGTGGTGGTACCCATTCCCGCCGCTGGGAGGCGGATATCAGGAACTATTCCCATTTTCTATTCATATTTTATCAGTGCCACTGTCTCCTGAGGGGAGGTGGGTGGGCACTTTAATTATATATATCTGCCAGGTAAGTATGAACAAACTTAATTGTATTATAACAATAACATTTTGTTCATGAAACTTACCTGACAGATATATATATAGCTGAATCCCACCTTCGGATGGTGGGAAGAGACAGAATAGGATTTTTGGGAAACTAAATTAAGTTGATGATATACATCTTGGTTCCTCACCTGTTAGCATAGCCGACTTCGTGATTACTGTCACTAAAGTCTGCTTCTGCGTTACTAGAGTTGCCAGCGAGGTAGAGACCTGTAATGCTGGTGCGCTCTAGATGATCTGTCAACAGGGGCGTGACCACAATGTGACTAGACCATATGACCATACTTCTGAGGGCAACGAAGCTAAAACCACCACCTGACCTAACCTATTAAAGTTAGTTCCATAACTTCTAGGCTAAAGAAAAGGAACGCGCCTCAAGCGACCAACCCTTCAAAGTTAAAAGCACACCTATCCCTTTTCTATAGGATAGGATTCGTGTTGCTTGCTGCCCCCAATAATATATCTACGGATATGTATGGTCCTAGCGACTTACAGATCTCAAATGTCGTCTTCACATCCCGTCGGGAGTGTGAAGCGAACACAGAGTTGCTTCGCCTAAAGCGTGGCACTCAGGATGTTACTGAGTGTCATGCTCTGTTGAAATGCTTCCGAGGCCGCGCCCTCACCTCTTGAGCATTCATATAAGAAAAAATCTCAAATCTTTATGCAAACATAATGAATGAGACTTCTTAAAAGAACTCCTTGACTATAATGCCAGGGTGTTCTTGGACATGAACCAGTCTGTCTTTTACGGAACACCGCAGATTGTCCGTTGACCTCGACTTACTATAGTGTTTTATTAAGATAAAAACTTGAGAGACCCGACAGGGCACAGGGACTCTCTAATGCCTTTGCCCAATAATTTGTGCCATACCCTTGGTCTCCAAAACCTTCGGGTCAAGGGTTAGACAGGTTTTCGTTCTTATCAAGAACGGAAAGGCTTAGAGGACAGACCGCATTATGTCCTTTAAAGCTAAAACCTCTGATGATAGCTAAAAGCTCACTAACCCTCTTTGCTGTGGCTAGAGCGGTTAGAATGTTAGCCTTTCTGGTCACGTGTATTAAGTTCGCAGAAAGGATAGGTTCGAAATGCTTTTGGCATCAGAAACTCAGACTACGTCTAAGTTCCATGCCGGAACCTGCGATCCAAGAGAATTTCAAGATCTCCCAGACCTCAAAGATCGTGAAGCTTTGTTGTTTGACAGAACCGAATCTCTGAGCCTAGAGGCCGTCAACAACATATTTGCATATTCTACAATAGTTAGGACTTCTATCTTATCTCGTACTTCATACGGAAAGATAGAAACCATAAAAGAAATTCACAGAGGTCGAGTTGGAGGAACAGTCATTTCCCTTCACTATCCAGAAACGGCCCGCTCCGATTGAACACTGAAAATAGGCAGCACTGCTTTGCCTTGGCCAAGAGACTGCCATTAATCTAGAAGATCTTATCGCTTCTCGATAGTCTGAACGCCTTCAGACTCAGAGAGGAGAGATATTAGATACTTCACTAAGTGACGAAGTTAGATTACACCGATTCTCTCGGGAAGGGTCTTTGGGACAATTCTCTGAATTACCTGACCTCTGTGAATCCAACTCTTAGAGGCCAACATGTGGCGACTAAAGCTAATCCTCTAGGATCATGAATAAGGGAACAACTTAAGAGGAAGCTCCTTCGTCTTCAAAATTACGAAAACTTAACGAAAGGACGCCCTCAGTCTCTCCTCACTTTCGAAATACTTCTAAGTGAGGATTACTCAGACGTCAGTAGTTGTTGCCTTCGATCGAGAAGACCCGCACGGACGTGCACTAGTTTAACGAACCTCTGAGGACCGTTACGTTCCGTGCCCAAGCCCATAACCAATTCTCTGTTCTTGAGCTATGAAAGAGCTGAGAAATTATCCGAGATGATTTGGGCCACTCGATCCAAAACTCACCCTTCGAGGAACTGGAGAGCCGACCAATTTGGCTTCCAATTCTTTCAGACAATGGCCAGAACATCTGTTCCTCTGTTCGGATGTCTGCACCCTCTCGCTATCACCCGAGGTGATCCTCAAGCCGTTGAGAGAAAAATTAGAATTATTACAAGATCTTTGATGTTATTCCAATTTCTTCGTGAGGAAAAATTGTAGAGGTCTGAATGCTGTTTATTCAGGGGAAAAAAACAAGCTTCTCCAGCGAGGAAATGGTCCCCAGCAAACTCATCCATTCCCTCACTCAGCCTGCTTCCTTCCCTAAATAAGGCTGCACTTTGCATAAGCAGGAGAGCATTATTATAGTGCTATGCCGCGGTAGATTCGTACAGAGATCTGTTACCGTGCGGTAAACCCGCACCGAACAAGTATAAGAGATATCTTGTTGAAATTTTCTAAGTAAAACGGAAGGCATGTCATTCATGATACTAGAAATTTCCTCAACCCGAGGCTAAAATCCATGATTGTATTGCAGAGAGACGCAACCAAACGCGCATGACACCGAGCTAGCCGGTACTGGCGAGATCACATCACAGTAACAGCAGCCTTGTTCATCGTCTCGCACTATCTGCCTGAGTTGCCAGCTACTCCTTTTACGAAGGGATAGGTATGAAATTATCGAGCAAAAGGAAACTCTCAAGCAGGCATATTTAAACGAAACAAAATTCGCTAAATACAGAATCTGAGTTGGTGTTGTCGTAACAATACCTGAATAGTTATTCTTACTCCGAAAACTCTTGGAAGGTTGAAGGGAGTGTCAAATAAATACATTAGAACAACAGTTCTTCGGCTTCTATCCGCAGAGGTAAATACTATATGCGTATATGACTGACCCATGCGTTAGCAAAATGACGCCAAAGATAAACTACGTAGTATTGTAGTAATTTGAACATCGAATTCTCTACTACATCTTTCCTCGACGAGGAAGAGAGAAAGAAAGGAAAACGACTGTCCACGTTCTAATGAATGAGACTTTTTAAAAGAACTCCTTGACTCTTTGCCAAGAAAAAGGAGTAATATTCGAATAGAGATCATCAAGAGAGAACCGAGGATCGAAAAGGACCGTTCAAAGTTCTTATGATATTGGACATAAGACTTCCTGGATCTAGTCTACAAGTCTTTTTCTTACTCCCCGGATGAGCCTCTGAAAATGAATGAGAGCTCTTCGAAAATTTGTTAATGATTTATCCGCTTAAACGATAAAAACGTTAAAATCTATGTCAATGAGAACTACCCCATTTATGAGGGGTCCCCCACTTAAATGACAAAAACGTTTAGTATCTTGACAATGGGAAAACGTCCTTACTAGACAAAACTATTAGCACTTTGCTAATAGGGGAAAACCCTTTAACATCACGGAAAGTCACCCAGGAATCCGAGTATATAATCTTCCCGATTCTCAGAGAAAATCGATGAAGAGGAAAGAGGGATCGAAGAAAAAATTCGGGTATGTCTCTCCGCTAACTCCGAATCCTTTTTAAAAATTTCTGTAAAGGAATGTCCTGTGGAGAGTCCTGAAAAAAACCTCCTCTTGACGAGCGTTTATAAAGCGTCAAGCGTCCTAAGAAAACGTCCTGAACAGCAAATAAAACGCCTTCTACAAGTCTTTTCTCTCGCAAAGCGTCCTGCCGAGCTTCCACCGAAGCGTCCCCCTGGCGAATGTGCACAAAAGCGTCCTCAAAAGCGTCCTGGAAAGCGTCCTGCTGAGCGTCCTCAAAAGCGTCCTGCCGAGCGTCCTCAAAAGCGTCCTGCTTAGCGTCCTGCTGAGCGTCCTCAAAAAACGTCCTGCTTAGCTACAGAGTGTCTGAGCAGAGAACACCAAGTCTTCTGAACGACGTTTCAGAGAGGAAACTCGTTGAGCGCCTTGATGCATGCAAGGCCCGCCAAGAGGCGGTCCTGGCGGAGCGACCTTGCCAACATCTCAATGTTATGACGAACCGCGTTTTGCGTATGACGTTGAATATTTTTAAGGGACGTCCTCATGCGAGTCTCCATGGAGAGCCGCACGCTGCTCCTGAAGAGTGTGAACACTAAAGGAAGACGTATGGCTTTCGTCTTCCGCAAGGTGCTT
>NC_061108.1:116222899-116320399 GCF_015104395.2 Macrobrachium nipponense
GTCAGCTCACGCAGGACAGTCGTCAGGTCCTCCATCCAGGCCGGAGTCGGGCCTATTGCCGAAGCAACACGGCCCGACTGCACCTGTCCGGAAGGACCTGGGACTGGGGAAGACACACCATGGGCAGGACCAGCATGGACAGGCGCAGGAACCAGGAGCGACAGGAACAGCAACCAGCTAGGAGCGGCAGGAAAAGCGGGCAGCGGTAAACACAGAAGGGACAGCCAAGCCAGTAGCGGGAACCACATCAGCGACAGGTACGGCAGGCCCAGCCATCGCCTCGTAGAATCATCGGCAGCCAGCGTGGTACTGGCGGCCGGTCCAGGGGCGAGCTGCTGGAACAGCGGAAGTCTGGGGCAGGCACACGAAGAAAACACAGGCGGCGGCGGGCATACCCCTCCTCGGTACGGCGGCGACCGGCCCTAGAAAGCGGCAGACGGCGTCACCGACACAGCATGGGGAGTGTAGACCAGCGCGGGGGGAAGCAGCATAAGCGGCCGTGAAGGTTGTAGTGGAGACCACTCCAAGGTCACCGCCCCAGACCCTCGCTAGACGCTGACAGCAGATCGTGGATGCTAGGCACGCCCTGCAGCCGCAGTGGCCCATACCTGTCCAAGGTCGGTCTCCCACGGATGTAGCACCTGCGGTAGCACAGACAGATTAGTAAGAGGGGTTCCCTCACGCACGGGGGGGGAGACATGCCCCACCCGAACGGAAGGAAGACCCCAAAAACAAAATACGAGGAAGCTGAGCGGGGGGGGGGGGGGCAGGAAAGAAGACGAAGAATCGGATACCAAGGGAGTCGCGGGAGAGCTTTCCGACTGACTTCCGGCAGACCTTCGCTTCCCCTACCCCCCCCGCACAGCAGTGAAAAGTAATATGAAAATGAAACAGAATACTGCACTTGCGATCACTTCATAGAACTTAAAGGGGGAAAAAAATCAATTCCCGGTAAGAGCGGAAACTTGATCCATAATAATATGATGCTAACATAAAATATATATGAAAATGAAACAATACTGCACTTGCTATTTTCACTTTCACAGCAATAAATCGTAAGGATTAATTCCCGGGTAAGAGCGGAAATTGATCCAAAATTAAATTTGATGCAATTAATAAATGAAAATGAAAAGAAAACTGCATTGCGAATCCACTTTCATTGCATTCTATTCATACAAAATAAGAGGCTCTTGCCGAGCGCAATCAAGCTCTCGGCAACGAACGCACAGGGCAAAAATATAATGAAAAAGAGTACTTACATTTCTTTCATTACACACTTTCGCCCAAAATACATGACTCGGCGAGAGTGCGCCCGCCCTCGGCACCGAGACACAATTCAAGGGTTCAATTCATGAAAAGAGCGGAAATCGCCGTCTCTACGGCGATAGCTCCATGTTGATTCATAATTAAGTAATGAAAATGAAAACAGTCTACTTACAGTTTCATTTTCAAGTCAAACAAACCATTAGTAGAAAACCCAACCCAATATAAACAAAGCATACGACGATGAAGCGGGCAGAGAGCGATGAACGAACACGTCCTTCCACACCCGCGGCCGAAAGCAAAAGTGATTCTTCACCTCTCGGGCGCGCGGTGGGCGCGCGCACGATCGGACAAGCAGTTAACTACCGTTCTCTCCTTGTTCGAAGCTTACGACCGTCCCAGCTGCCGCTAGTTACCTTCCTATTGTTAAAGGACCGAGGGTTTGTATTACGTATCGGAACAAACTTAGAACGAGTCAAATCCAAAAATCCTGGGCGGAGGTCTGTAAACAGGTGTTTACCGACCGGCGACAGAAAAAATATGAATAGAAAATGGGAATGGTTCCTGATATCCGCCTCCCAGCGGCGGGAATGGGTACTACCACCTGGCCGCCCACTGCGTGTGCCGCGAGTTTTGAAATTCTGTCGGACTTCGGAGAATACAGCTATACGTATATATATCTGTCAGGTAAGTTTCATGAACAAAAAGTGAAATTAGCGTATCTATTTGTAGTATATATACATATTAGAGCAATTTTATCATTACTGCATTACTATGACAACTAGAATTCATCGAAACAGTTTGTAAATGCATCGGCGTATGTGTGACGCTCCACTAGATTGGCAACGATGAGCCATTTTTCCTCACGTCGTCTGCTCGTAAGTATACATCCGAAACATTTGTAATTTTTGGGGGTTAATTTGGTTGCAAAAAAGGGATAATGGACATGAATTAAATAAACATTTTGAAGTAGAGTTAAACTAAATATTGAGTAAAGTAAACAATTAAGAATAAAGCTTTGCATCTCATCATCAGTGTTGTCGTCTGCTGCTCGTAACTTTGTTTACGGAGTGAGTGCTTAGGAAAAACGAACAGCAATGTGGTTCGAGTGCACTGTGGAGTGAATTAAGACCAAAATGTGTATAATTACAATCAAATAAGCACTGTGGAGTTTCAGTTGTGATGGCAGTAAGGATAAAACCACTGATTACAAGGTAAGAATGAATTCAGTTCCAACCATAACCCCGGGAATAACAAGTTTCATACTTTCACTAATTTAGGCAACAAAATGTTGTTTTATTGTGCTGATTACAACTGCAATCTTGAGTAAGATCAATAAACGTTACATACATACGCGAACATTGTTCAATAAATGAGTGCTGGGAAGCTGGGAAAGATGGTGGCCGTCACTGATGAGAACTGTCCATGCAAAACGTAGCCGCCATATTGGATTTCAAAACTGCCTTGAAAACATATTTTACGAAGAGCTCACATGCTTATTTTAGTTCGTATGGGGCTTTCATATATCACAATATGTTGACGAAACTTCAGTCTTTTAAATGGTATGCTTAGAGTTGCAATTGTATTCATGTTTCACCAATTAAATATCAAGTGAATAAGACCCGTCCACCGTGATGAGGGTTGGCCTGTCGTGATATTCTACCCTACCTACTAACTACCTAGGTATTCACTGGTCACTCATATTCCCTCTGGGGAAAACCGCCAAAATCTATCAATCATTCGACCATTTTCGATAAGCTAATATATTCCATGCTGGAAATGAACAATTGTAGTACAGGCCTAGGCTAGCCTATGTAAGATGAATCCACCATTTCCTACTGAAATGGCATTTGGCCTAGTCCTCCTCATATTTAGGCTTTAGCTACCTAGCCTCGTATAAGTTGACTAGAACAATCATATGCTCTCCTATGAAAGTTTAAAGAATTTACCCGAGAAGATATGTAACCGATTAGTGGCTCAGAGTGGCATTTAATACTTAGGTAGTACCAAGCTTACCGGTAGGCCTAAGCTCTTCTTACCAGGCACTTCCACAATACTAGTAGCTAGCTTATAATCGCGGCTTTACAACTCCTCTTCTCTAAGTTAGATGGTTTTAATTCACCCTCCATTTATGCATATAGAATTCTCCTCAACATTTAATTATTCATAAGATTTAAAAAATACCTTTTTCTTATTCAGTGCAGACTTCGTTTCACTTTGGTCACTACACTGCACCAAAAGAATTCTACACCGGTCCGATGATGCAATGTTTACGTGAAATAGCTTTCTACTTCACAGAATTAAAACCAATCCCTCTATTCCACGCAGTACGGTTTAGTTGGTGCAGACATTGTATAACTCATTGATTTTATTCCTTCACTATTCCTTTTTGCTGCAGTTACAAGAGTTAGCGGTGTTTTATGATGCTTTTAGGTAAAGCAGGTATAGGCATAACACGGATAAACATATAAGCAAAATATTAAGTCGATAATAAAGTGAGCATCATATATATATATATATATATATATATATATTATACTATATATATATATATATATATATATATATATATATATATATTATAATATAGTATATATATATATATATATATATATATAGATATATATTACGTAACTATACGTACTATGTTCATATTCACTTGAGTCTTTGACCAGATCTCACCGTCTGTCATTATTGTAATTTATTATATAAAGAAAATGTAGAGTTTCAGTAATTTTTTATAATATACCTTATAAGTTCATCATTGTCATCCACATTTAATTTTAGAGGCGCTCTAATTAACCCCATTTAGTCCATTTTAGTCTCCATTTATAGTTCATAATTTTCTTGAATAACTTTCTCTTTCTTATCGTACTGAAATTGTACTTGAGTAGATGCGTCTTCATTTTAATTTCTACGTGAACATCTCAAAGTCCACATATCTTTTCAGTTATTGAGGCAACTTACTGTGTAGTTCTGGTGCCACGCGTTCAAAGTCCGTTCTCGTATCTATGTTGCATCTTGGCTTACTTAATCTATAGTCATGTATGCATGCTCCTATATTTAGTTATGCCCTCAGTGATACATTTATTTGGGAGTTTCTTAAATTTCACCTTAAATTTAACTTTTCATATTCTTCATTACAGTGTAACTCAAAAAACATATTTCATATTCCACCATTTCCTTATTAGGTGACTCATAAAACTTGGTTAAGATGGGTGTGGTCCTGTCACGTGGTAATTGATCCATTGCCTTAGTTTGGCTGCTCTCTCATCAAAGCTCATACTTTCTTCAATGAATACTTTAGAAGACTTATTTTTTTATACTGTTTCAGTAGTCTTAGCTTGTAACATTATAATTATGTACAAACATTTAAAAAAGAAAAACTTATCCTTATGTAGACATTTTCTTTATGAAATTTACATTTCTTAAGCAGAAATTTCTTAATTTCTAAATACATTAAGTATTTGAACTTACGTAATACAATGGTCATCAATATATATATATATATATATATATATATATATATATATATATATATATATATATATATATATATATATATACTACTTCGGTCATAAGACCATTTTATGTTCCCTTAGAACACCATTCTTATTCAAATAGCCAATTTCTCCATATTTGTTCTGCTACTTGTATTTTGATATTACAACACTTAGAGGTTGTAGTGCGTGAACAAATCTTGAAGGTGGTGAATTTACATTGTTTATCCGATTAGAACTGTTTAGAATATTCATAAAACCCTTTTGTTCTTCTGTTTACGTTGCCATCAATCCTTAAGTTAAAGTCAATACGCTTACGATTTTGTCTTCTGTTTCGTCAATAAGAATTGTTGTATTCGTATTATTTGGTTTATAAGGCCCTGCTATTCCGTTGCTCTTGCTTTGTAAAAAGTCCTCAAATATTACATAATGAAACTCATTTATTTTCTTTCACATTTATTAGTTGCATGGAGAGAAATATTACTTACTCCACCCCTAATTTGTTTCAGCTCTTGGTTATGTTAGTAATCAAGAATAGTCTGAATAATAAAAATAATTTCACTCACGTTTCAGGTCTCGACTTAACCAGATTTTTGGTTCTCATGCTGTGCAGTACTTGGTAAACGGTCTTGCTCTCAGCGCTTGCTTGCAAGGAGGCCTGGGTTCTCTGAAGGTAGACAGATCGAATGTTAAATTTTTTATTTCTTACCCTCAAGTATTCAGTGATAGTAACCGATGCCTAATTCGTGGTAGCCTGTGGTTAATATAGACTCGTCAGTACCAAAAATATTTTCCAAAACTGGGTGAATTGCTCTTATGATATGAGTTGCTTGTGTGAACCAAGGAAAGAAAGTTAATGTTATTAATTCGGGTTTTGAGTCCTTATAGCATTTCATGAGTCTGTGAATGGACTTTAATTAAGAATGTTTTATGCTAGTTTTCATTTGGATTCGGTCCTAGACGAATTAAACTTGATTGCTCGAATGACATCGACAGAATTTTGAACCAGACATCATACAGTGTTGTGTAAAAAATGTTTTTTTTTTTTTTTTTTTTTTTTTTGAGAGAGAGAGAGAGATCGTATTCGGTACATAGAATGAATATCTGGTTTTAATTCATTATATGGACACTGTCAACGTTTCAGTGTATTCCAGATCATAGCTTTCAGCTGCTCTTTAGGGATAGCAATTTGGGAGACTTGTGGGGAATCTGAAGATTCTCAGAACCAAATTCAGAATGTTTTTGGTCACAGTCAGGAGTTTATTTCAGGGTGTAAACTGTTGATTGTATTGCCGCATATTCTTAGCTATTACCCGAAAGAATTCTAAATGTATACATGAAAGAATTCTAAATGTATACATAATTAAGTTTTTTTTATTTTGATTCTAGTTCGTCAGTAAATTGAAGTCAGAACATTTACTTTTGATATCACTTACCATCATAAAAATCCAATTTGGTTCCCAACTATATGTATTTTCTGAACTATCATATTTTTCAACAGTTTACACAATTTTTGTTCCCATTTCTTTGTTTCTTCATTAAGAGGACTCCATTGGAATACATTGGACAAGGACTCAACGAGTCCCAAGCATGCATTTTATGTTATTATTAAAATAGATACATATACAACTGACAAATTTGTCCATTTTTGTCTTATGTACCCTTTAAAGTCTTCAGAAAATCAACAGTAATGTTTTGTCACGTGTCAGTGATATAGTGACTAATTTGGTGTTGAGGTGAGTCTGACACACGAGTCTCTCTCCATAGCTGTTGAATTAATCTACGGATAAAGGGACGTGAATAGTCCGACAAAAGACTTTAGATTTCAGATGCAAAGGTTTTGGAGAGGAAAGTAGATCAGGAGTGGGTGAAGTTTGCATATGATGCAACGTTGATTGGAGTGAGTGAAGACAAAGTACAGAGCAGAGTGAATAGTCTGAAAGTTTCTGTAAAAAAACAAAGTTGAAAGTGAATTTGAATAAAAGTGTTATGAAGGTAAGCAGAAAGCAGGACGATGGCGCACTGAACGTTAATTGAAATTACGGAAGACTAGTAGAGGTTGGGTCATGCAGGATGAAAAAAAGTTTGTCTAGTAAAGCCACCGTTGAAATGCACGAAGGATATGGTGAGGCAGCTCTCATATATGGAAGTGAAGTTGAAGTAAATAAAATAAATAAGGTAGCAGCTGCCTGCATAGGTATTTTGAGTAAGAAGAAAAGGATGTTAAATATGAAGATGAGTAGACCTGGTAAAAAAAAGGTTAATGTGGGTGAAAAGAAAATTGGTGTTCTGAGGTGATTTTGTCGTTAGCAGAAAATGAAAGACGATAGATAGGCAGGTGAGAAGAGCCCATAACTGAAAAAAAAACTCGATACTAAGAAACGATAACGGATGAAGGCTAGAGGTGAATGGTTCAATGCGTTTACGGGATTTAATTTGCAACAGATGAGTATTACTGTCACGGAAGTTTTGTGTACAGACGGATAATTTTAATGTATATGCGTGTAAATATATATATTTATATATATATTATATATATATTATATATATAAGATTTATTATATACTTATATTATCTATATATATAATTATGTGCATATGTGAGGTATGAAAATTGGTCCAGCTCCGGCAAAAGTGAAAAAAGTGAAGGACATTCTCTTGTCAACGCAAAATTACTACTTCCTTTGATTGTATGGCGCACGTTCTAAAGACTATTCTGCGGACGTCATTAAAATCTGGTCTTTTAGTCCAGTAAATGTGATGTTTCAACCACTAATTAAGCCTTTCTACAAAACACTGATAATCAAGACCACGAAATAGTCTTTTACAGTCGCCATTCATTCATGAAACCTTTCCGCCAACTATACAGTGCTAATTAAAATCATGATAAACTAGCTCTCGTGTTGCCAAGCAAGAATTGACGCTGGATCGAACTTGGCCAGTGATAATGGTGAGATAATTTTTAGATTTAGACGATCAACTCAGGTGAAGATAATTTTGCAAAAAGTGTAAATATTTGATCGTCTATTATGTCAGTGCTTTTATACAGATAAAGCGGGTTAAGTGACTTCAAACTCGTGAGTCCAACGCGTAAATGTCCATGTCATGATCTGATTATCATTGGAGATTAGAAACCAATTAGGACATGCATCAGTGTTGAAATATATCTTTTCTTACTAAAGTGAGAAATCCCGCTGCATGAAAATGCTTTCAAAACACCCAAACATTTCACGTGTAATTGATGGAAAACGCGGATTTTGATGTGATGTTGTTATGCCAAAGATTTCTGCTGGTCTTAACTGCTAATCGAAAAAATTGACATGAGCGCATTCACCTCCAACATAAGAGAATATGAATCACACACACATACACAATTGGGTATGCGCACTTCAACAGACCTTGAACTAAAATGAGAACACCAGTGAACAGACTTAACTTACTCGGGCAGGATTCGAACCCATATTCTGTAGTTAGAGTAACGTTACCTAACTGAGATATGGGTGTACGTTCAAATCCTTGCTTGGAAGATTAAACTTCATAGAATATATATATATAATATATAATATATATTATATATGATATATATATATATATATATATATACTATATATATATATAATATCAATATATAATATCTATATATATAATAGAATATAATATATAATATTTATATATATATATATTATAGATATATGTGGTGTGTGGGTGTGTGTGTGTATATATTATAATATATAATAATATATATATATAGAATTTATATATATATATGATATATATATGTGTGTGTGTGTATATATATATATATATATATGTAGAATATATATATATATATATATATATATATATATATGTGTGTTGTGTGTGTATATTATATATATAATTATATATATATTCTTATATTTATATATATATTAATATATTAAATATAGATATATTATATAGATATATTACTACATTACTACTTTAAAAATGCATATATCCCCTCTTTGACTGTATGAAATGTTATGTATAGAGTTTTGCAACATTTTTCAGATTCCTTAGCTAGCTTTAGAGTTATAGGATGTCTAAAATGTAAGTTCAGATTTCGCATAACATAATGTAAAAAAATATATAACGTAGAATGTAAAGAAAGAGAGAGATTATCTTTGTCCATTCGAAACTAGAATTGTTTCCTTATTATGTCAACGCCGTGTGAAAAGAGACCCCGAAGCTTCTGCTCTGTTTTCCTAATCTATCAACACGTTTGATTAGAGATCTCCGTTGTATTTTGGGAATTCTGTCATCACGTCTGATAGGGACTTTTGCTCGAGTCTGTTTCGTCAAATATGTGTCTTTGTTGAACTAATATGTTCGTGACTCGTTTCATACGTGTATGTCTTTGCCGAAACCATGAACAGATTTCATGATTTTTCTGTAAAGTTGCGTTATAATAGAAGCTTCTAGAAAGAATTGCATCATCTTTCGCATGCCCCAAAACGTTTTGTGCCACCTCCACTGTGCAGCTTCCGTAAGGAAGAGAATTTCATTGTAACCTAGAACCGCATAGCGTTCAGACCTCCTCTCTCTCTCTCTCTCCCTCCCTCGACATACTTGAGATTACATTAACATAACATAAATTGGTCACTTGTAACTTGTAGATTTCAGATTTGATATTTCTTAGAGTTATTTAGTATTATTTAGTGCTTTTTGTGGAATCTGAACAAACATTGTACAAGTGTAATGGCGCCTTTCATTTTCATTTGAGAAATAGTGTGAATTGGTGAATTTTTTGAAGAAAGAAGTTGGTATAACAAGGTAAAGTGTGTTATATTTTTTTCTTAGTTGCAACTAATACCTAATAGTAACAGTGGTTTGGTAAAAACTAATAACTAATTGTTACAATGGTTTGAGTGAAACAATTTCAGTTTTTACACATTGCAAATTTTTGTGTTTTCTGATTGTTTCATTTGAAGTGCATTTATCCATTTTCTTATTGAAGTGTTTATTTTTGGTGCATTTATCCATTTTCTTATTGAAGTGTGTGTTTTTATTTTATATTCTGTGTGATTAGTACTTTTGCAATTTTGGTATTTTCCACATTTTTCTGTGTTTTCATTTGCATTCACAATTTAATTAACTTAGTCATTTTTATGACTTAATCGTTGCACATTTAATTGAATTTAACACTTGTGAATTATTTTAAATTTACTTAGAATTCTTTTCAAGTTTCATTGTTGTTAAGCACTTGTGAATTAATTTCCAAATCTTAAATATTGCCTAGTTCCTCGCTGGCCGACTGGTTTTCGAGCTGGGCTGCCAATCCGGTGGTCTCAGGTTCGATTCCCGGCTCGGCCAACGCGGAATCAGAGAAATTTATTTCTGGTGATAGAAGTTCATTTCTCGATATAGTGTGGTTCGGATCCCACAATAAGCTGTAGGTCCCGTTGCTAGGTGACCAATTGGTTCCTAGCCACGTAAAAATATCTAATCCTTCGGGCCAGCCCTAGGAGAGCTGTTAATCAGCTCAGTGGTCTGGTAAAACTAAGATATACTTAACTTTTTTTAAATATTGCCTAACACTTTTGAATTTTGATTGAATTAATTTTCTTGAATTTTGTGATAAATTAATTTTGATTTAATTTTACTTGATTTAATTCAAGAATTAATTAAACTTTGCTTTGATTTCAAGCAACAGTAATTTTCCCTGATATTGTGAATTTCACTTATAAATTTTGAGTTTCATGATAAATTTTTGTAATTAGAATCTTTATAAGTGTTTTCTTTGTTTTATACCAGTGTATAAATATGATTTGCTTAGGTAGAAACATAGAATGGTAATTGATCTGTTTTCCTTCAATTTACTTGAAGTAAGTTTGAACCAGGGAAGTACATAGACTTCTGAAATCAGGGAAATACTTAGACTTTTAAAGTTGTTGGAGTGATGCCCTTTGATTAATTTAATTACTTACAAGATTACCTCACACCTATTTTGATGAACTTATTCTGATTTTCTGCAATACTGGTAAGTTGTTAAGGGATCACTGTTGCCTTTAGAGTACTCAGTCGTTTAGTACCTGTGATGAGGGTTCAGGTGTCTAGCTGTTGTGAGGTAACAATTAATGAATGGTAAGTGTAGTAACCACATACTTGGCACTTCGTCACAATATATATATATATATATATATATATATATATATATATATATATATATATATAATGTATGTATATACATCAACAAGAAGGCGTTTTTATGTTTTGGCGTGTGATCCTGGAGAAGAAGACAAAACAATAGTAAATACCGAATTCATCCTTTACCCACTGAGTCGAGGGTGATCTACCTGTGCTGTTAACTTCCATATGTTTTCGCTTTATGCATTCATATATATATATATATATATATATATATATATATATATATATATATATATATATATATAATTATTTTATGCGTAGGAAATGTAAGAACTTTATCAGTGAATAAATGGAATAAACTTAATATTTTAGAAAGTTCATCTCTAAACTATAGAAAAATAACATCAGGCTGCGAAAACTTCCTTAACTTTTTTTCGGTTAGGAATAATTGTTGTTAAGAGATACTTTTATTTTACGATGTCAGAGAGATATTTTTATTTCTCACAAAAGATATAATCTGATTCTGTGTTCTTTACCGAGTCGCTTTTGTTCCATTAGTATTTATCCAGTGAAAGTTTCCATGGAATTCCTGGAACTGAGCTAATAAGCTTAAATGCGTAGAATGCTTAGACTTATTTTTTCACGAGTCGAGGGACTTAGAGTATGTTAAATGATTTTTGCAATCGGAGCATAATAAATGCTTTTTGTAATCGCTGTTCCTGTATGAGAATTTCTGACAGTATTACTCATCAAGCAAACTGAAAAACTAAAATTTACTTTTAAAAAAATTTAAGGTATTATATTTCTTATTTATTTCAGCGTTAATGAATTATTTTGTTTTATAATATAGCTTTTTTCCTCTCTCTATTTCATGACAACCAAGTGTAATAGATAAGTCATAAGACTAGATCAGAATTCTCTTGCCTCTCCTTACAGAATAAAGCAATATTATCTTGAAGCCCCTTTACCATTGCAAGTATTTTTTTCCTTTTTTTATACAGTTTACAAGACTTAAATTGTTTATGTTAATATGTTCCTTTTTTGTTAATTTGTCATTATTCAGTTGGCCTTGATATATTATTCTTTTTTCTCTGTTTTTCATTTTTTCACTGTTAGCCATCATGGCTTACGAAGCCACTCAGCATAACATGAATGGACGTTAGACTTGTCCCTTGTGAACCTTTTCTCAGTTGTGTGACCTCCTGTTGGACCTAATTTGTCCGTTGTAGTTTAGTTAAATGGAGAAAATTGTTACTCTATGTTATAATTGCTTTTGAATATATGTGTCTTTGGTTTCTTCTTGATTCTTGCGAAATTTTGAAATCCTTTTTTGCTTCTGAGGCAACTTATAGATAAGTGCCATGAACTCAAAAGTCCCTTTTCCAATACTATTGTAACTCCGTGGCTCTTTATTCAATTCATTCGCACTCACATGTGTAAGTCATACTTACTGTGACATATGGTTCAAGAACATCCCTTTCATATGCATCGTTCGAATGAAGGACGAAAATAGATCTTTCATTTACTAGATAGGATATTCTTAGACAGATTTTCCTTTGCAGTTTGAAGCTTAGTCGGGATACACGTGGCTTCAAAAAGATGGGAATTATTCATTATTAATTTGGCTGAATTTTTAAATAAATGCTGGCCGTTCTTCATTGAATAATGTGATATACCATTCTAAAAGCTGTTACAACCGTTGAAGTTGGTGAGCACATATCAAATGTATCCATATTTACATGCTTCTTCAGTGCAGTTACAGGCCCGTACCCAGAGTTATTTATGGTGTGGGGGTGGGGGGCGGGGATCGTTTTTTGTTTTTGACCCAAAAAACCGAACCATTTAAGAAGAAAACAAATTGGGTATGGCGGTTACATGCCGATTTTATCCTATTAGGATGCTTATTAATTAAATTCAATAATAACTTAATTGAATAATAAAAGAATAATAATAAATAATACAATAAGAATAATAAATAATAATAAAAATAATAAGAATAATACCTTTTATTTCGGCTCAGGGCCATATGCATAATGAATATAACAAAATACCACAGTAACATACACAAATCTAGATAATATGAGACAAAATGATAAGGAAACAAACGGAGTAATCGGCACCCTTATCCACAAAATAGCTGAGGTAGCATAAAAGAGAGTAATCAGAATACTGGTAATAAACAGTAATAATAAATTGCGTGAGAAAAAAGAAAAAAATACATTGAGCGGTTTTATAAACCAGTTAGTGCACAGATTAATGATAACTTAAATTTCAAACTAAGAGACCTTAGGTGGTTACAGTAGTCAGGTCCGATAGTGGGCTAAATCCGAACAAATTGAGTGTAGAGAAAAAAAAAAAACTTTGAACTTGATAGGTAATCACAGTAATAATGAAAAAAATAGAAATATCGGCAATAAATATAATAATGACAAATTCTGGCAGATGGACAATTTTGCCAAACACAGAGAAGTTTACCTTTAGGGGACAAAGCCTCCTAATTTTCCCTATTCCTTTCCCACAATTTAGCATCATCTTCTTGACTTCACCCTCCTTATGGATGGCGTTTGTATGGAGTCGAGTTGCTGCTGTTTTCTCACTCGTCGGGTTACCAGACTGGACATTGTTCGCCTTAGCAATGATTTTTAAATTGTCCAGGGTGGTTTTCATAAGAACCATCTGTGTGGCCGGAGTGGTAGCGTGGAGTGTTTGTGCATGGCGTCTCAGAATGTCATTGTGCACAACAGTGAGAAAGTAACTGACTTTGAGGTTAACAGAACTTTTACTTATAATGTTGCAAAAGTTTAGCAACTGGGGGGGGGGAAAATTTCAAGAAATATTTCTTAGTTTTATTGATTGGATTCATTTATTAATGTTGAACAATAACAAAATGCATAATTACTTTATTTGTTGTTATGTTATCTTACTTTGACTTAACAAAAACAATAATTGTTACTTTTTACTTTGTAAGTACAGTTCAATGAAAAAGGAAAAATAGTCAAACGAAAAGTATGGACTCCAGAAAGTTTGGAGGGGGGTTGTCGTTTGACTCCACCGACATCCCCCCCCCCCCACCCCCACCCCCCCCCCCCACCCCCTCGGTAGCGAGGTCCTGAGTTACTCTTACTTCTAGCGCAGTTACTCCAAGCGTTTGTCCAGTCATACTCTTATAGGTTCCCATACTGTTTTTTGCTAACTTTTACCCTTTTATTAGTTTGTTTTCACAGCTTTGCCCATCGTCTAGTTTCTCTGTTTCGTCCATTTTGGCTGTTTTCATCCTTCCATTATGGTCTTTGATTTTGATCGATTTTGCTGCCTTGTTTATGTCTAGCCTGGTAGTGCTGTAATTCATCTGCCAAAAATAGTAATATGAATAAGCCAAGTTTACTGCATGCCTTTTCATTTGCCCTTTTAGAAGAATTCGTGTTAGTAAGATAACCCCAGGACGCCGTTTTGGTGACCAAGTCTGTAAACTCCCTATCTGTTTTCAAGCTTCATATATGAAGCTTCATACACTACTGTAGGGCAGAGTGCTGGTGTAAGGGTCTCATAGTCTTTCAATAAATTGTCCATCCACAAAGAGTACCAATGTTTCCAAAGACGATTTTCAAAATCTGAAGGCTAAACATATAATTCTGTAATAAGATCACATCTTTCAGGAAATGTTCGACAAGCTGCCCGATGTATCGGTTCCAATAATTTTCGTCAAAGAATTTACCAAGTTTAATTAATGGGGAAATTCCGATCTTAATATGATTGTTTATCTCCACCAGTTCTTTAAGATTTTTTTTTCTCACAAATGCCACTTTTCTCTTTCCTTTTGATAATATTTGACGCAAAAAATAAACTACCCTCATGAAGATTTTTCTTCATCCTCAGTATTTGGTTATTGCAACATGGTCGACTGAGGAATTAATAACTTCCCATCGGTTTTACCGTTTATATGGCATCAAGTAATTGGACTATTCTGTCCTGTATGTTCCTCGATATGTTCGTCCCTTGTTTGCAGATGTTAAATTTAAATTAATAACGCTATAAATTTTAATTTTTGAATTTTTTTGAATGTAAAGAGTTTCATTTATATCATCTATGGATGCATGGTATTCCACATATGTGGTGGGTGCAGTGTTTTAAGGTGACGGGTCATTAAGTCAGTCGGGGATTGAACCTATAGCTTTAATTTTTGGGGAAAAACAACCACCGCCACCCACCAAATTCAAATCGTTGTTGTTTTTACCAGCACATTTGCCTTAATGTTTCATTTATCATTGGTACAGATTAAGCTGTCCTTATATATTTCTGAAATTTTGGCCTGTAAGAAAGAATTTTTGAAGACTAGGTCACGGTAAAAAACATCATCGTTTTATTAGTTTTTTTCAACAAATAGATTTTAGATATTTATTGATTAAGTTAAGTTTTTTTAATTGTTTAACATCGGTAGCGATGGTGGTTTTCTTTGTTTGTTCATGTCTCTACCAAATATCAGTTGAATCAAAGAAGGCTTCTTTTCATCTTTTCCTAAAAAAACACCATTCTTGTGACTTTTTTGCCTGGTCAAATCACCCATCAAAATGTCGGTCTATTGAACTCTGGTTTCCAGTTCGGACTGATTTCCATTTGCTGCAGTTGTTTTTCTTTTTGTTGCTGTCTATTTTTCATAAGTTGTATTCTAACAGAGATCTATCTACATTCCACAAGTTGATCCCTGATCCACTTTATATGCCTGCCGAACCAAAAACCAGATTCTTCTGGACAGCAACCACCAATATGTAGTAAATGGACCTCGCTGTTCGAACCTTCTCAGTTCCAGAGGTCCATTATTCCTCACCACCGTTCGACATGGAAACATTTCCCCCGGAAGATTTCCCACGCAGATGGAACGTCAGAAGCCTCACCCCCCCGAAAATGGCAATGCATTACTACTCTTAATATTAGTCTTCTTACATTTTAATAAATTTTTATCTGTACTTGATTAACTTTTTTTTTCTTTTTTTAATAAGTGGGACCTCATCTTTTCTTGTATTTTCCCTTACTTTATCCCCTTACCATATTCCCAATGAACGCCATATTCATTGGAAGTTTGAATTTCAAGTCAGTGGCCCCTGTGGGTTTGTTCCATATGAAGAGGTCTCATCTTATTTCAGCCGCTTTTATTTTGTATAGAAGTTTCTTTAATCTTCTTATTACTGACTTTTCTTCTGTACTCAAGTTGGCTATAAAACGCCAAATGGGGGAATCTTGTAAAAAAAAAACCGTGGTATTTGTCAAATTGAATATTTTATACAAAATGCAGTAAAAATTGGATCTTAAGACCTAATTGACAAAAGATAACTAAATGACTCCATTCTTAAGATTCCTCTTGCTCAGGGGCAGCTCGCTCTCCTCATCCTCTCTCTCTCTCTGCTCTCGCTCTCTTCTCTCTCTCTCTCTCTCATCTCCACTTTGTCCAAACGTTTCGTTTCGCTGTTAAACACAAGAAGGACCATCGACGAGGGCATGGTTGTTGAACGGGACTGATGTCCTTACGTTGTTGTTGTTGTTGTTTAAGATTAAGCCAGCCTTGTGCTGGCACGGACTCTTGCTCCAGGAGCAGCCCGTAACCGGATCATCTGTAAAAATAAAAAAGAAAAAAAAAGTGCTTTTGGCGGTTAGTTGTTGAAGTGAAAGAGGGTGACAGGCAGGATTGCAACCCCTTTGAACCTTACGGTACCCATCAGTAGGAGAAAAAGCTTTATAGTAGCGAGACCCAGCCTAGTAGAAGAGGGTTGAGTAGGAAATGGAAGCGAGTTTTTGTTTGAGGGAAAGGTGGCCTTAAAAAGAAAGCATGGAAGTTAGCCATAATATTTAAGGAACAACATTATTATATAATGCTACTTTCAAAATGCATATATCCCCTCTTTGACTGTATAAAATGTTATATAAAGAATTTTGGCAACATTTTTCAGATTCCTAGATAGCTTAGAATAGGATGTTTAAAATGTGTTGTTCACATTGTTTCGCATTAATTATTTTTAAAAGAGTAATATATACCGTTTAGTATGAAAAGAGAGAGAGATTAACTTTGTCCATTCGAAACTAGGATTGTTTGCCCTATTATGGTCAAACCGCCTTGGTCGAATAAATAGAACCTCAAGTGCCTTCGTTGTGTTTTTGGGAATTCCTGGCATTCATCCGGTCTGATAGGGGACTTTTGGCTCGAGTCTGTTTTCGATCAGGTACGTGTCTTTGTTGAGCTAGTACGAACATGAATGTATACTCGTTTCATACGTGTATTTCGTTGCATAAACCACTTGCAGATTTCACAGTTTTTTTTTGTAAAGTTGCTTCATAATGGAAGTTTCTAGAAGCATTATACCATCTTTCTCATTGCCCCAAAACATATTGTGTCATCTCCACTGTCCAGCTTTCGTAAGGAAGAGTTTTCATTGCATCTTAGAACCGCGTTGCATTCAGACATTCTCTCTCTCTCTCTCTCTCTCTTTCTCTCTCTCTCTCTCTCTCTCCCTCGACATACTTGAGATTATATTAACGTAACATAAATTGGTCACTTGTAACTTATAGTTTTCAGATTTGATATATTTTAGAGTTATTTAGTATTATTTAGTGCTTTTTGCGGAATCTGAACAAACATTGTACAAGTGTAATGGCGCCTTTCATTTTCATTTGAGAAATAGTGTGAATTGGTGAATTTTTTGAAGAAAGAAGTTGGTATACCAAGGTAAAGTGTGTTATATTTTTATTAGTTGCAACTAATACCTAATAGTAACTAATAACTAATGGTTACAATGGTTTTGAGTGAAACAATTTCAGTTTTTACACATTGCAAATTTTTGTGTTTTTTGTTTGTTTCATTTGAAGTGTTTTTTATCCATTTTCTTATTGAAGTGTGTGTTTTTATTTTATATTCTGTGTGATTAGTACTTTTTGCAATTTTGGTATTTTCCACATTTTTCTGTGTTTTCATTTGCATTCACAATTTAATTAACTTAGTTATTTTCATGACTTACTCGTTTTACATTTAATTGAACTTAACACTTGTGAATTATTTTAAATTTACTTAGAATTCTTTTCAAGTTTCATTGTTGTTAAGCACTTGTGAATTAATTTCCAAATCTTAAATATTGCCTAACACTTTTGAATTTTGATTGAATTAATTTTCTTGAATTTTGTGATAAATTAATTTTGATTTAATTTTACTTGATTTAATTCAAGAATTAATTAAACTTTGCTTTGATTTCAAGCAACAGTCATTTTCCCTGATATTGTGAATTTCACTTATAAATTTTGAGTTTGATGATAAATTTTTGTAATTAGAATCTTTATAAGTATTTTCTTTGTTTTATACAGGGAAGTACATAGACTTCTGAAATTAGGGAAATACTTAGACTTTTAAAGTTGTTGATGGAGTGATGCTCTTTGATTAATTTAATTACTTACAAAATTACCTCACACCTGTTTTGATGAACTTAGTCTGATTTTCTGCAATACTGGTAAGTTGTTAAGGGATCACTGTTGCCTTTACAGTACTCAGTCGTTTAGTACCTGTGATGAGGGTTCAGGTGTCTGGCTGTTATGAGGTAACAATTAATGAATGGTAAGTGTAGTAACCAGATACTTGGCACTTCGTCACAATACACAAACACCCACACACACAACACACACACACACACACACACATCACAAACCACACACAATACAATATATACTATCATATATATATATATAATAATATATATAAAATATAAAATGTATATATTACATCAAACCGAATTCATTCCTGTTTACCCACTGAGTCGATGGGTGAATACTACTGTGCTGTTAACGTTCCATACTTTTTCGTCTTTATGCATTCACATCTATATATTATATTATAAATATTAATATATATAGATATATATATATTTATTTTATATCATATATAATTATTTTAATAGGAGGTAGGAAATGTAAAGAACTTTATCAGTGAATAAATAAAAACGGAATAAAAACTTAATATGTTTAGAAAAGTTCATCTCTAAACTACAGACAAAAAATTAACATCAGGCTGCCAAAAACTTTCCTTAACCTTTTTTTCAGGGTTTAGGAATAACTTGTTGTTAAGAGGGATACTTTTATTTTACGATGTTTCAGAGAGATATTTTGTTTATTTCTTTCCTTAATAGATATAATCTGATTCTGGGGATCTTTAACCGAGTCCGTTTTTGTTCGGCCATTAGTTATTTATCCAGTGGAAGTTTCCATGGAATTCCTGGAGACTGAACTAATAAGCTTTAAAATGCGTAGAAATGCATAGAACTTATTTTTTCACGAGTTGGAGGGACTTATGAGGTATGTTGAAATGATATTTGCATCGGAGCATAATAAAATGCTTTTTGGTATTCGCTGTTCCTGGTTATGAGAATTTCTGATCAGTATTTACCTCATCAAGCAAACTGAAAAACTAAAATTTAACTTTTAAAAAAAATTTAAGGTATTTATATTTCTTAGTTTATTGTTGTTTTTTTTTTTCATAATTTAGCTTTTTTCCTCTCTCTATTTCATGACAACTAAGTGTAATAGATTAGTTATAAGACTAGATCAGAATTCTCTTGCCTCTCCTTACAGAATAAAGCAATATTATCTTGAAGCCCCTTTACCATTGCAAGTATTTTTTTCCTTTTTTTATACAGTTTACAACGACTTAAATTGTTTATGTTAATTATTTCCACTTTTTTGGTTAATTTGTCCCAGTTATCAGTTTGGCCTTGATAATTATTGATTTTTCTTTTTCTGTTCTTTTTTTCATATTTTGCACTGTTAGCCATCCATGGCTTACGTAAGCCACTCCAGCATAACATGAATGGACGTTAGACCTTGTTCCCATTGTGAACCTTGTTTTCTCCGAGTTGTGGACCCTCCTGTTGGACCATAATTTGTCCGTTGTAGTTTAGTTAAATGGAGGAAAACTTGGTTACTCTAGTTTATAATTAAGCTTTTGAATATATGTGTCTTTGGTTTCTTCTTGGATTCTTGGCGAAATTTTGAAATCCTTTTTTGCTTCCTGAGGCCAACTTATAGAGAAGTCGCCATGAACTCCAAAAGTCCCTTTTTCCCAATACTAATCGAACTAACCCGTGGGGCCTTTCATTTATTCAATTCATTCGCACTCACATGTGTAAGTCATACTTACTGTGACATATGGTTCAAGAACATCCCTTTCATATGCATCGTTCGAATGAAGGACGAAATATATCTTTCATAGTCGGATCTTAGACAGATTTCCTGTCAGTGAAGCTTAGTCGGGATACACGTGGCTTCAAAAAGATGGGAATTATTCATTATTAATTTGGCTGAATTTTTAAATAAATGCTGGCCGTTCTTCATTGAATAATGTGATATACCATTCTAAAAGCTGTTACAACCGTTGAAGTTGGTGAGCACATATCAAGAAATGTATCCATATTTAGCATGCTCTTCAGTGGCAGCACAGGCCCTGAGTTACCCAGAGTCCCAGAGTTATTTATGGTGTGGGGGTGGGGGGCGGGGATCGTTTTTCCCAAAACCGAACCTTTAAGAAGAAAAATTGGGTATGCGGTCTATGCCCTTTTATCCTATTAGATGTTATTAATATTAATAATAATAATAATAATAATAATAATAATAATAATAATCAATAATAAATAATAATAATAATAATAATACTAAAATAATAATAACTAAATCCTTTATTTCGGCTCAAGGGCAATATGCAATCTGAATATACAAAAATTACACAGTAACATACACAATCTAGATATATGAGACAAAATGATGAAGAAAAAAAATGAGAATCGGCACATTTAATCCACCCAAAATAGCTGAGCGGTAGCATTAAAAGCATAAAAAGTAGTAATCATAATACTTAGGTAATAACAGTAATAATATTGGTGAGAAAAAGAAAAAAATACATTGAGCGTTATAACAGTTAGTGCACAGATTATATAACTTAAATTTCAACTAGAGACCTTAGGTGGTTACAGTAGTCAGGTCCATAGGGGGCTAAATACGAAAATTGAGTGTAGATTAAAAAAAAACTTTAACTTGAATAGTAATCACAGTTAATAATGAAAAACTCAGATATCGGCAATAAACTTAAATAATGACAATATTCGGCAAAGATGTACATCTTTGTTGCCAATACAGAGATTAAGTCCTTAGGGGACAAAAGGCCTCATTTTACCAATCTTTCCCACATTTAGATCATCTTTTGATTCACTCCTTAGGATGCTCTTGTACTGAGCGAGTGTGTGTTTCTCACTCGGTGTTAACAGGACTGGAAATTGTTCGCCTACAATGATTTTTAAATGCAGGTGGTTTTTCTAAGACCATCTGTGTGCGGAGTGGTAGGCGTGGAGGTTTGTGCGGCGTCTCAGAATGTCATTTGCACACAATATAAAGTATGACTTTGGGTAACAGGAATTTTACTTATAATGTTGAAAGTTTACACTGAAATTCAAGAATATTTCTTTAGTTTATTGATTGATCATCTATATGTTAACAATAACATGCATATTACTTTATTTGTTGTTATGTTATCTACTTTGACTTAACAAAAACAATAATTGTTTATTACTTTGTAAGTACAGTTCAATGAAAAGGATAGTCAAAGAAAGTATGGACTCCAGAAAGTTTGGAGGGGGGTTGTCGTTTGACTCCACCGACATCCCCCCCCCCCCCCCCCCCCCCCCCCCCCCACCCCCACCCTCGGTACAGGCCTGAGTTACTCTTCTTCTAGCGCAGTACTCAAGCGTTTGTCAGTCATACTCTTATAGGTTCCTACTGTTTTTGCTACTTTTACCCTTTTATTATTTGTTTTCACAGCTTTGCCCTCGTCTAGTTTCTCTGTTCGTCCATTTGGCTGTTTTCATCCTTCATTATGGTCTTTATTTTGAGCGATTTTGCTGCCTTGTTTATGTCTAGCCTGGTAGTGCTGTAATTCATCTGCCAAAAATAGTAATATGAATAAGCAAGTTACTGCATGCCTTTTCATTTGCCTTTTAAGAATTCTGTTAGTAAGATAACCCCAGGACCGTTTTGGTGCACAGTCTGTAACTCCTATCTGTTTTCAAGCTTCATATATGAAGCTCATACACTACTGTAGCAGATGCTGGTGTAAGGTCCATAGTCTTTCAATAAATTGTCCATCAAAGAGTACCATGTTTCAAAGACGATTTTTCAAAATCTGAAGGCTAACATATAATCTTGTATAAGATCACATCTTTCAGAATGTTCGACAAGCTGCCGATGTATCGGTTCCAATAATTTTCGTCAAGAATTACAAGTTTAATAATGGGAAATCCGATCTTATAGATTGTTTATCTCCACCATTCTTTAAGATTTTTTTTTCTCACATGCCACTTTCTCTTTCCTTTTGATAATATTTGACGCAATAAAATAACCTCATAAGATTTTTCTTCAGCCTCAGTATTTGGTATTGCAAATGGTCGACTGAGGAATTAATAATTCCATCGGTTACCGTTATAGGCATCAAGTAATTGACTATTCTGTCTGTCTGTTCCTCTATATGTTCGTCCTTTTGCAGATGTTAAATTTATTAATAACGCTATATAATTTTAATATTTTTTAATGTAAAGATTTCATTTATATCATCTATGGATGCATGGGATTCCACATATGTGGTGGGTGCAGTGTTTAAGGTGAAGGTCATAAGTCAGTCGGGGATTGACCTATAGCTTTAATTTTGGAACCATATCCAAATACGTTGTGTTTTACAGACATATTGCTTAATGTTTCATTTATCATTGTACAGATTAACTGTCTTATATATTTCTGAAATTTTTGCTGTAAGAGATTTTTGAAGACAGTCACGGTAAAAACTCATCTTTTATTAGTTTTTTCAACATAGATTTTAGTATATTTATTGATAGGTTATGTGTTTACATCGGTAGCGATGGTGGTTTTCTTTGTTGTTCATGTATCACAAATATCAGTGAATCAAAGAAGGCTTCTTTCATCTTTTCTAAAAATACACCTTCTTGTGACTTTTGCCTGGTCAATCACCTCAAAATGTCGGTCTATTGAACTCTGTTTCCAGTTCGACTGATTTCCATTTGCTCAGTTGTTTTTCTGTTTGCTGTCTATTTTTCATAAGTTGTATTCTAACAGAGATCTATCACATTCACAAGTGATCCCTGATCCACTTTATCTGCCGAGAACAACCAGATTCTCTGGACAGCAACACCAATATGCAGTAAATGAGCCTCGCTGTCGAACTTCTCAGTTCCAGAGGTCCATTATTCCTCACACCGTTCGACCATGGAACATTCCCCCGGAAGATTTCACGCAGATGGAACGTCAGAAGCTCTAACGAAAATGCAATGCATTACTACTCTAATATTAGTCTTCTTGCATTTTAATAAATTTTTATCTACTTATTAATTTTTTTTTCTTTTTTTAATAAGTGGGACCTCATCTTTCTGTATTTCCCTTTACTCCCTCTTACCTCTTCCCAATGAACGCCATATTCATTGGAAGTTTGAATTTCAAGTCAGTGGCCCCTGTGGGTTTGTTCCATATGAAGAGGTCTCATCTTATTTCAGCCGCGTTTATTTTGTATAGAAGTCTCTTTATTCTTCTTATTACTGACTTTTCTTCTGTACACAATTTGGCTATAAAACGCCAAATGGGGGATTCTTGTAAAAAAAACCGTGGTATTTGTCAAATTGAATATTTTATACAAAATGCAGTAAAAATTGGATCTTAAGCCTAATTGACAAAAGATACTAAATGACTCATTCTAGATTCCTCTTGCTCAGGGGCATCTCTCTCTCTCTCTCTCTCTCTCTCTCTCTCTCTCTCTCTCTCTCTCTCTCCTTCTTGCAACGTTTCGTCCTTAAACACAGAAGGACATCGACGGGCAGGTGTTGAGGGACTGATGTCCTTACGTTGTTGTTGTTGTTGTTTAAGATTAAGCCAGCCTGTTGAAGTGAAAGAGGGTGACAGGCAGGATTGCAACCCCTTTGAACCTTACGGTACCCATCAGTAGGAGAAAAAGCTTTATAGTAGCGAGACCCAGCCTAGTAGAAGAGGGTTGAGTAGGAAATGGAAGCGAGTTTTTGTTTGAGGGAAAGGTGGCCTTAAAAAAGAAGAATTAAAATTTAAAGGCCATGATATTTAAGAAAAAATATATATATAGATATAATTATATATATACACACATATATATATATATATATATATATAATTATATATCTCATCTATATATTATATATTGCTACCTTTCAAAATTGCATTTTATAACCCCTCTTGACTGTAAATAAATTTATATAAAAAATTTTGGCAACATTTTTCAGATTCCTAGATAGCTTAGAATAGGATGTTTAAAATGTGTGTTCAGATTTCGCATAATATATTTTAAAAGAGTATATACCGTAGTATGAAAAGAGAGAGAGATTAACTTTGTCCATTCGAAACTAGGATTGTTTCCTTATTATGTCAACGACTTGCGATAAGAGACCTCAAGTCTTCGTTGTGTTTTGGGAATTCTGTCATCACATCTGATAGGGACTTTTGCTCGAGTCTGTTTCGATCAGGTACGTGTCTTTGTTGAGCTAGTACGAACATGAATGTATACTCGTTTCATACGTGTATTTCGTTGCCGAAACCATTTGCAGATTTCACAGTTTTTTTTTGTAAAGTTGCTTCATAATGGAAGTTTCTAGAAGCATTATACCATCTTTCTTATTGCCCCAAAACATATTGTGTCATCTCCACTGTCCAGTTTTCGTAAGGAAGAGTTTTCATTGCATCTTAGAACCGCGTTGCATTCAGACATCTCTCTCCATCGCACGGCACTTTTGATTTTAAAGTAACATAACGATTTCATACTTACTGAATGGTCACTCGTAACTTGTGGATTTCAGATTTGATATTTCTTAGAGTTATTTAGTATTATTTAGTGTTTTTTTGTGGAATCTGAACAAACATTATATTAGTGTGCAACGGCGCCTATTTTTGTGAATTGTGGTGAAGTTTTGAACAAGCTGTAGCAAAGAATGAAAATTGGTAAGAAGGTAAAGTGTGTTATATTTTCATTAGTTGCCACTAATAACTAATGGTCAGTGGTTTGGTAAGAAACTAATAACTAATGGTTACAATGGTTTAGAGAACTAATAACTAATAGTTACAGTGGTTTGGTAAAAATTTAAACCAATATTTACATTGGCTGAGAAGCAATTTACATTTTTACACATTGAAAATTTTTGTGTTTTGTGTTTGTTTCATTTGGAGGGTTTTTTATGTTTTGTGCATTTATTCATTTTCTTATTGAAGTGTGCGTTTTTATTTTATATTCTGTGTGATTAATACTTTTTGCAATTTTGGTATTTTTCACATTTTTCTGTGTTTTCATTTACATTCACAGTTTAATTAACTTAGTTATTTTCATTACTTAATATTGCACATTTAATTGAAATTAACACTTGTGAATTAATATGCATTTACTTAGAATTCTTTTCAAGTTTTATTGTTGTTTAGCACCTGTGAATTAATTTCCAAATTTCAATTATTGCCTAACACTTTTGAATTTTGATTGAATTAATTTTCTTGAATTTTATGTTAAATTAATTTTGATTTAAATTTACTTAATTGATTCAAGAATTAATTGAACTTTAGTTTGTTTTCAAGTAACAGTAATTTTCCCTGATATTGTGAATTTCACTTACAATTTTGAGTTTAATAATAAATTTTTGTATTTAAAATTTTTATAAGTATGTAATTTCTCACCAGTATACATGCATTTAATTATGATTATATTGATGTTAGGTAGAAACATAGAGTGGTAATTGATCTGTTTTCCTTCATTTAACTTGAAGTGACTTAGATCCAGGGAAGTACTTAGACTTTTGAAGTCAGGGAAATACTTAGACTTTTAAAGTTGTTGATGGAGTGATGCCCTTTGATTAATTTAATTACTTACAAGATTACGTCAAACCTGTTTTGATGAACTTAGTCTGATTTTCTGCAATACTGGTAAGTTGTTTAGGGATCACTGTTGCCTTTAGAGTACTCAGTCGTTTAGTACCTGTGATGAGGGTTCAGGTGTCTGGCTGTTGTGAGGTAACAATTAATGAATGGTAAGTGTAGTAACCAGATACTTGGCACTTTGTCACTATATATATATATATATATATATATATATATATATATATATGTATGTATATATATATATATATATATATATATATATATATATATAATATATATATATGTGTGTGTGTGTGTGTGTGTGTGTAGTTTCTGAATATATGGCAGTATATATCAAATAAAAATAGGAAAAGTATAGAACTATATTATATATATATATATATATATATATATATATATATATATATATATATATATATATATATATGCACGTACACGCATACTCACATTTATACATATGTTCCTGAAGATATATATATAATTCACATTGACAATGGCAAACAAACTGTGTTCTTGAAACTGTACAAAAGTGAAATAGAGGGTTTGTGCATAGCTATGTGCAAACTTTGGTGGTTCACTTTCAGTTTTAACTATGAGAGATTTCTTTTTCTGGGGAGGTGGGTGGGGCATCAGAGGATTCCCATGTGTTTCTATGGTTTTTAACTATAATAGAATTCTTTTTCCTAGGAGGTGGGCAGGATATCAGGAGATTCCCATGTGTCCTTGTGGTTTTTACTGTGAGATTCCTCTTTTACTTGGGAGGTGGGCGGGACATAATTTTCGGTTAGATTCGACCTGAGAGACTGCGTCTCTGGGCAGTCTAGTAGGTAGTGCTCGAGGGGCTGGATTGCCTCTCAGTCACAGTACTGACATGACCTGCCCTCATTCCCAATCATTTGCCATGTGCACAAGTATTCTATCTTTAACCTGTGTGTGATGACCGAGAGTTTTCTGGTGGTTTGCTTTGTGATGTCGTGAAGCCTGAAATTAGTGACATCCACGTACCACTTGGACGTCCTTGAATTTTGGAAATAGCTACGTCGTACTTCACTCTCTTTCTGAAGTCTGGTATGTCTTTTTCCCATTTCCTTTAGATGTGTGATAGATGATTGCAGCTTTATGCTCACCGTACTGCAGCTGAGGGCACTTTTGGCTAGGATGTCGGCTTCTTCATTTCCCTAGATTCCCACATGACTTGATATCCAGTTCAGGATGACTCTCCTGCCAGCAGCTTGATGGGACTTGGCCACTGATTTGATTGCTGTTATCAGTGTCACATTTTCTTTGGACTTTGTTGCTTTGATTGCGAGTATTGCTCCTTTGGAGTCGATATGTACTGTTGTGTGCCCTTCTTTCTGGTTGGAATTTTCTAAGGCTTTTAAAATTGCCATTAGTTCGGTATGTAATGTAATATGGAGGCCTTGTTGAATAGCCTCCAGCTTCTTTTGAAGTCTTGGGCAACCACTGCCGCTGCTGTCACCGGAGCTTCTGGGTCAACAGATCCATCTGTGTAGTATGTGTTTTCAGCTGCTGTGCGCCTGATTGCTTCTTCTGCTGCAGTTTTCATCTGTGCTGCTGTGCACAGTGCTTTGCTTGCCGGTAGTATTGTAAAGTTATACCGGATTGGGTCTTCGACCCCAGAAGGCGGTTCTTGGTATCATTCAGGTGGGACATCATTTGTTATGTCTTTCACTGTGTCCTGCATATCCAGTTCTCTCAAGGTCTGGAGTATGCTGCCAGCATGCATTTTATGAGGATTTAGCTCCTCATGCAGGTTTATGCATGCAGACATTTTGTTTTTCAGTTGTCCATTTCTGTCGCTTCTGATGGTTTTGCATAGTATGGCAGTATTTCTTTGGGCTATCCTGTGGGTGAGAGACTTTAGTGTCTTCGCCCTCAGGAGACATATTCTTTTCCACATTGGGGGTGCAAGCATTATTCTTATTGCATTGTTTTAGATGACCTCCAGCCTCTGCTGTTGATCCTTCCTGAGACTTCTCAGGACTGGTGCTGCATATTGTACTTGTGCTCTGATGGTTTGTATATAGAACTTCCTAAGCAGATGGTGTGCTGCTCCTTCTTGCAGCAGAGATGTGATTCTCTTTAGAGCATTGAGCCCGATTCTTGTTTTAGCCTGAAGGAGCTGTATTTCCTTCTCGGGAGTGTATCTGCGATGCAGACTCCCAGGTATGTGTAACTATCCATTCAGTCAATGGTGTCTCCCTTCAGTAGAAGGTTGGGTGGGTTTTGATCGTGCTTTATAGCCATGGCTTTTGTCTTCTGTTGATTTTGAGTCCCAGTTGTGTACATTTGTCCTCTATTTTCTGCGAGGTTTCTTGCATCTTATGGAGTTGCCTTTGAGGGCTTGAGCTGATGATGCAAACGTCGTCAGCGTACATGAAGACCTCTACTTCTTGTGGTAATTCTAGACACGCTAGATTTTCCATAAGGACATTACCTTACCTTACAGACCTTACATCTTGTTCGGGTTGCCCCAGGTCCCTCAGTGTGAGGCACCTCTAATGTCTACCAGAGAGTTGCTAGTACATCTTCCGGTATATTTTGCATCTTCCAATCTTGGATGGTCTGGGATGCAGCTTAGAGATTTGTCGAGATTATTCTTATGCACATCTACGCTCACTCCTGATATAGTCCTCAGATGAGCTGGCAACGCATTGAATAGACGCTGCATTATCGATGCTGGTGCGTAGTGGATTAATGTTCTGTGTGCTTTCCTTGTTTTTCCTGGTATAGTTTTGGGCACTATTAATCTACCTCTGCTTGCTCTTTCTGATGTTTTTAGCTCCATGATGTTTTCGGCTATTCCTTCTATCTGTTTCCATGCCTGAATTATCATGTAGCGTTCTCTTCTCCTTTCTAGACTATATAATTCTAAGGATTGTAGTCTTTCCCAGTAGTCAAGGTCCTTAACTTCTTCTATTCTAGCTGTAAAGGACCTTTGTACACTCTCTATTTGTGCAATATCCTTTTGACAGTGTGGGTACCATATATTGCAATATTCAAGTGGACTACGAACATATGTTTTATAAAGCATAATCATGTGTTCAGCTTTTCTTGTTTTGAAGTGCTGTAACAACATTCCCATTTTTGCTTTACATTTTGTCAATAGAATTGCTATTTGATCATTGCATAACATGTTCCTATTCATCATCACACCAAGGTCTTTAACTGCTTCCTTATTTGTGATTGTCTCATTATTAGGTCCCCTATATGCATATAGCTTTCCTTCTCCGTCTCCATAATTTATTGATTCAAATTTATCAGAGTTAAATACCATCCTATTTACCTCTGCCCAATCATATACTTTGTTAAGGTCTCTTTGTAGTGCGTTCCTATCTTCATCACAAGTAATTTCTCTACTTATTCTTGTGTCATCGACGAAACTACTCACTACCGAGTCCTTAACATGTCTGCAATCATAATAACAAACAGTAATGCAGCTAACACCGTACCTTGTGGCACACCGGATATTACCTTAGCTTCATCCGATTTCTCATCGTTTGCAATAACTATCTGTTTTCTGTTGTGTAAAAATTTATTTTTTATTAAATGTTTCATAATATTTTTCTTCATTACCCTTTCATACACTTTCATAATATGTGATGTTAGACTCACAGGCCTATAATTACTTGCCTCTAGTCTTGATTTTGAAAGTAGTGGTAATATATGCTAATTTGTGCTCATCATAAATCTTGCCTATATCTACACTTTGTCTTAATAATATTGCAAGTGGCTTTGCGATAGAATGAACTACTTTCTTTAACAAAATAGCAGGGACACCATCAGGACCTGCAGCAGCTCATTTTTTAATTTCATTAATAGCCTGCACAATATCAGCTTCATTAATATCTATGTCAGCTAAATATTCACTATTTTTATCCCTTACTTCTATATCATTATCTTCATTATCAATTCTAGGGGCGAATTCTCTCTTATATCGTTCTGCCAATATGTTGCATATTTCCTTTTTTTCATTCGTTAATTTCCCTTCAATTCTTAGAGGGCCTATTTCTATTATTCTTTTATTAAAATCTTTTTCGTGTACGAATAGTTTGGGGTTTTGCTTGATATTCACTAGGGTTTTTTTCTTCCAAGTCCCGTTTTTCATTTTCTTTTGATTGTATAATCTTTTGTTCGGCATTTTCTGTCTTACTTTTTAGTTCTATAACATTCCATGTATTTTTTTCTTTTGCAAGACCTTTTTTCCACTTTCTGATTTTCTGGAACAAGATCCTTCTGTCTCTTGGTATGCATGACTGATGTTTACTTTTCTTCTTCGGTATATATTTATCCACTATTTTCTCTAATATTTTATATAATATCTCCGTATTTACCCTTATGTCATCGCTTACGAAAATGTTATCCCAATCTTTGTTTAATTCTTCATTTATTTCTGACCATTTTATATTTTTCCTGTAGAAGTTGTATTTTCCATATCCTTCCCACTTTTTCATTTATTGCTTATCTCTGTTTTCACTTGCTTTGGAATGGACTGTTAATTCTATGACATTATGGTCTGAAATACTCGCATTATAAACTATTATTTCTTTAACATAATTCACCTCATTCACAAATACTAGGTCCAAAGTATTTTCCTTTCTTGTTGGCAGGTGATTTATTTGTTGAATGTTGTATTCTAGTAGCATATCTAATAGCTTTTCGAATTGCCTCTTATCTTCTGCACTACTATTACTCTCTTTTTTATATGTATAAATACAACCACAATCTCCTATTCATTCTTTCCAGTCTACGAAAGGAAAGTTAAAGTCTCCAGATAGGAGAATAGTCCAGTCCTTGTGATTTCTACATATATCATCCAATTTTTCTATTATTATGTCAAACTTTTTAGTATTAGGGGGTCTATATATTACTATGTTCATTAATTTTTCAGATTCAAATTCTACTGCTATTAGTTCACATTCTGAGTTACTATATTTCTCATATATTTTTCCTTGTTTTTTGTCTTTCCCATATATTGCGGTTCCCCCTTGATTCCTATTTTTTCTATCTGATCTATAAGTTTGGAACCCTTGTATTTGATCATCATTCCCAGTCTCTTGGGAATACCAGGTTTCACTTATATTCATTATATCTATTTTCTTTTCAATTTGGGTTAGTTCTTCGAAGTACTCTATTTTTCTTTTTGAGTTACTCATAACTAAACCCTGCGCATTCATCACTATGATGGTTTGTGTGTTTCCTCCTTCATTTAATATGGGTAATAATAAGGATTTTCCCATGTCTCTTTCCTGTTCTGGTATGTTGTTCTTTTCTTCATTTCCAGAAATTCTGACATTAAAAAATCCAACTTTTCCATGATATTTGATCTTCCTTCATCATAATTATTCATTTTGTGTCTGAATCTGCAGTTTTTTCCGTATCTGCAATATCCTCTTGCATCATAAATACAGTTCATATCTCTTGAATTGTATCTTGGAGCTGATGCTTGGAAATATTTTGCTGACACACCATATTGCGGTGATGGCTGGTTTTTTCCTTTCACCTGATATTATTTGTTCCTCTCTTTGTTTGTTTCTTTCTTATTTTGGATTTTATTATTTGATTGATTATTTATTTGATTTTGATTCATGGCTACAGGGTGCATATATTTACAATTTTTGTGGAACTTACATCCTTTTCCTTCTTTTAGGTTTTTGCATATTTTTGGATGTAGATTTCTGCAATCATCCTCATAGCCGTCTAGGTATGCACATTTACCATATATTTCATAGTTGTGACATACCTTAGGATGTTTGTAGTAACATCTTTCTCCGAATCTGCAATTCCCTCTTTTCAAAAGGTTGCAGACCTTGTTTTTCTTGTCTATTTTTTCCTCTTTCCCATCATTGTTCAGATCTGGGTAGAGCCTCTTCGGGATTTTCTTTTGTGTTGTCATGTCGTAATTTATTTCTTCGTATGTATGCTGCTTGATTGCCTCATATGTAGTATCAATGAGTATCTCTGCATCCATACTTTTATCTTGTTCTTTGTTTTCCTTATTTTTTTCCGTCATTTCAGTTTTGTTTACTTCTCTTCCGTTTTCCTCTTCTTCTTAATCGTCCTCCTCTTCTTCTTCATCCTCAACTATTTGTACATTCAGTCTTGATTTAATAACATTGTCTATCCATGATAGACATGTTGAGCAAAATATTCTGGTATCCTTTCTCATATCTTGCATTACTTCAGCACATTGCGGATGCGTCAGAATGTTGCATACAGCACATTTTCTGATCAGGTTTTGTGGATTAACTATGCTATACCACACCTTACACAGTTTGCATGCTTTTGGCATTCTTTTTCCTATTGCATCAAATAGGATATTCACAATGTTCACCTTATTCATTTTCTTTGTCGGAATATGTTGATTTATGTATATTTTCTTTATGAGTCTCTTGACCACTTGGATTTTATTTGGAACTTCTTCAATTATTTTCAAGATATTTTATGTTGATTTGTTCCAGTTTGAAGGATCATATCCTTCTAATATCTCTATGAATGCTTTTGCATCTTTTTGGTTATGGCTGTTGTTGATCTCATAGATGAGAAATGCCAGCTCCCTTCCTGCTACCTCATCAAATTGCGAATCTGCTAAACACGCTAAATTTCTCCATTTTTTTCCACAGTTGGAACTTACTGCCATCTTGATCTGATTTACAGTATTTCACTTGATAAACTAACTTAGTAGACGCTTTATACTACTATTTTCACACTAATCTTATCCCCGAAAGTTCACAAACACTTCTAGATATTTATAAATTTCCAGATGAATGTTAAATGCGTGATATCTGTTGATTAATCAGACTGTGCGCGGTAACGTCTCACCAAGCAAAAAGGAAGGGGCTTAGAATACCCCCATGTGGAGTGCCATTTTCAAGAGAGTAGTACTCTGACATTCTGCCTTGGAGCACTACTCTGGCTTCTCTATCTTGCATGTATCCCTTTGGCCACGTAAGCAGGTTGCCTTTGATCCTCTTCTGGACTATGGAAGAGAAGATGGTTGCTGTATTGGCCAGCTCATATGTCTTTTCTAGGTCTAAAAAGACCACTATGGATCTTCTGCCATTTATGGCACATAGCACATCTGTGAAGCACTCGTGGGTGCCTGCTCCTTCCCTATAGGCATACAGCTTATGGTGTATGGGCCCTGCTTTCCATATTAGTCTGTTTAGGACCATTCTTTCTGCAACTATTTTCTGTGCAGCTGATGAGGGATATTGGCCTGTATACGCCAGGCTCCTTTGTCTTTGGGATTGGTTGCGTGTCTTGTTGTGACCATTTCTTTGGCCTGGTGTGCTCTGACCATTTCTTTGGCCTGGTGTGCTCTGCATATGTCCTGTTTACCAGGAGGAGATTTACCTGCAGGGTCGCCCATGTGCCTCAGCATGCTGCAGGTGATTGCATCTCTGCCAGGGGCTGTCTCTTTTCTCCTTGCTGAGTGCACTGTTTAGTTCCTCCATAGTGAAGGGTGTGTCTGTGTTGTCCAGCGTGTTGCAGGCAGCATTGATTTCTCTCCAACTTGCAGGGGAAATCTCATTTATTTTTTCCCGTGTTATTTGAGGAAGGTTGTGTGATTTTGTTCTCTCTGCAAAGTTTCTGGTTATGTTGTCAGCTTCTTCTTGCGGGTTGGGATGGCTGCTTTGTTCTGTTCTTCCCTTCCCTGCAATTTTTGCAAGGAATTTCCAGGTCTGGGTTACTGGAGTTTGTCTACTGATGTTGGCACACCATTCATACCATGCCTGCTGTTTGAAATATTTTGTCTCTTCAGTTGCTTGGGCTATTACCTCTCTGATGAGTTTATGCATCTTGTCTGATGGCTCCTGTCTGAAGAGTTTTTGGACTCTGTTGACTCTAGCTTTGAGTTCTCTGACTCTTTCATAGTAGTACTATGCATCCTTGTGATTGATCTTGGCTTGTTTAATCTTTGGCATGGGCACATTTGCTGCCTCTCTGAGTTTGCCAATGAACTCTTCGTAGAAGAGTTCTATGTCATTCAGTGGGGTTTCAAGGTAGTCCCTTGCCCATCTCATCATGATGGCTTCGAATCTAGCCCAGTTTGCAAACTTGGGGTTCCATCTCTCTGGTGGTGGCGGTATGGGAGGCAGTTTTTTTAAGTTGTAGACCAATATCAGTGGCTATATGGTCACTTGTGAGAGTTTCATGTAGCTTCCATGTTGTTTGCTCCTTTGGGGCTGAGTTTACAAAGGTTAGATTCAGTCTTCCTCCTTTTAGATGAGTTGGCTCTCCACTATTTGGGAGGCACACCACTGGGAATTCGAATGATAACTGGTTGGATTGGTTTGTTGTTTTGAGTTCAAACACGGGTGATGCACATTAAAGTCTTCAGCTATTACAGTGTTTTCTCGTGTTGCTGCGCTGAAGAGTGTTTCCCCTTCAAAAGTGCTGTCTCGAGACCTGTATATATTGTGTACTGTTAGTGTTGTGTTTGCAAGAGTGAGTTTTACACAGTGATTCTACATCATCTCCGCATGGGATGTTGTTTATTTCCTTTGATGGAATTGTTTTTAACTAGTGTAATTAGCCGTCTTTCAGTGTCTGTGTATGGTGCTCTGTATACCTTGTACCCACTAAATGAGAATTTGGCACTTTCCTTTACTAGTGTTTCTTGTAGCAGTATGATATCATAGTTGTGTTTGTGTGTGTGCTTGTAGGAATGAATATTTGTTGTTTGTGCTTAGATGTTCCACTGAAGAATTTTTATGGTGTTTGTATCTCTGCAGTAATTTATTCTGATTGCGTTGTTGCTGTTTCTTATTTCACTGTCATTTGCACTGGTTGTGCTTTGACTGCCGACACTTTGGTTGGCACTGGCACTGGAAATGTACCTGATACTGGCACTGGGAATGGAGCTGACACCGGCTGTATTTGCAGCACTGTTTGCACTGCTGTTGATTACTTATGTAGACATGATGATGCAAAGAGTCCTCTTAATGTTCTTATGCATTTGTCTACTACTTTCTTGGCAATTTCTTCTGAATAGTTGGCTCCTGTCAACTCAGTAAACTTGTACAGCATTTGTGCCAGAAGATACGTAAGATCTTGTGTTTGAGCAATGTACTGGTCGTTTTTCAGCTCTGGGCAGACCTATACCTGTTGATTTGTGGGGGAGGAGGGGAAACTGAGTTATATGGCTTTCGGGAGCCAGGGGCAATGGAACTAGTTGTAGGGTTTAGAGAGGTGCGAATGAATCTGGTTTCAGGGAAGGAAGAGGCTAACATGTAGGTGTTGGTTGGAGTGGGAGGATCAGGGAAAATAATTTTCCTTCTTGGGGTGGTGTTCTGTTTCTTCGGATTATGCAGTTGGTCCGGGTGTGGTCTGGTGTGTGCTGTGCTTTCCGTTCTCTAAGGCTGGTAGCGTGGTTGGGCTGGGTGTGTATTCCTGGGGGACGGTCGAGGCCTCCTAGCTGCAGCAGCATAAGACTCTGGCCTCTTTCTGGTTGGTAGTTCCTGCGGCTGTCTGGTGGGATCTGGTGGGCTGTTCTTGTCTGGCGAGGCTTTGAGGTGTGCTGCCATAGAGCCTATCGATCTTTTGCAGTCTTATGGGACTGCCCTTGCATGCTTGACATCTGGCGTTGGTTTCAACTTCAGCTTGGCTTGACATCTGGCGTTGGTTTCAACTTCAGCTTTGAACTTGTCCATGCAGGTTTTTGTGGGATGTCTTTCACTGCACACCCCACAAATTGCTTTGGCAGTGCATGGGCTGCTGTGGTGCCCGTATATCTGTCAGTTGTAACATCTGAGAGGCTCTGGTGTGCAGTCCATAACGGGGAAGGAACCCCATATTCCTAGGTTTATTCTTTCAGGCTGTTTCCCTTTCCATACTACTACCACTTTCCTGGTTGGCTGCATATTTGGACCCTTAGTGTATCATCGGTCTGCTTTGGTAACCTGTGGATGATCAAGAATTGCTTTAATTTTGAAAAAGAAACCCACAAATTCAATTTGTAACTTGTTTACTTCTAAGTATTTACATTTAGTTTTACTCCACACTCGAGTACTTTCAGGCCCTTCTGTGGCCCATTCTCAAGAGATGTTTGGGATGTTAGCCTGGCTCAAGGCCCAGCAGTCTTCTGGAACTTCTTCTCGTTGTGCTGTCATTTATGCGATGGCTGTTCTGGTTTTCTTGAGAGTTGCCAATCCCCTCTTGTCACTCTGATATCCTGAGCTGATGGTCAATGGGATTCACCCTTGTGGTAAGGGTGTGGTCACCGAAAGTCTGTTGGGCAGGAAACCTAATCTCCAGGTCAGCAGGGTCAATCTTAGCTTCTTTTAATATCAAAGCTCGGCTTATGGGATCTTCTGAGGTAAAACCTTTGTTTCCTTCAATTACTTTAATCTCTCTGATAAGTGCACCTTCTACTACCCTCCTGTGACTAATTTTGTTGCTTTTGTATATAAGCCTACTGTTTTTGAAATCCATCCTATGGTCATTTTCCCAATAATGTCTAGCTATAGCACTCCCCTGAGAGTTAAGCTGTACTGCCCTTCTATGTTCTTGGACTCTAGTCCTTATTCCCCTACCTGATTCCCCCACATATCTGTCCCCACAATTATTGCAATTGATTATGTATACCCCCGCTACATCATCTGTATTACTGTCTTCTCCTTCCAATTTATTTTTACATACTTTGTTTTTTAAGGTATTATCAAAGGTATATACAAATTTATAATGACTTTCTTTCATTTTTGAAGTGATTTGTTTCATTTTAGGCATAAAAGGGAGGGCAACTATTTTCTTGTTTTCTTTATTCCATGTACTCTCTACATTCGCTCTGTAAAATATTTTTCTAGCTTTGTTGAGTGCCCTTTTTCTGAACCATTCCGGGTATGCTAATGCATCGAAGCTTTTATCGATGTAGACATACTCATAGAAAGAAAAGAAACAGGATATGAATTCAGCACATATAGAAAGCCCACACATACAAACTCATATATTCATTTCTTCTCTTTTCATAGTCATGATATAAAAATAGGGGTTCTAACAGGTTTATTTCTTAGGGCAATGAGAACGTGTGACCCTTGCAAGATAGAGCAAGAAATAAATTACATCGATAAAAGCTTCGATGCATTAGCATACCCGGAATGGTTCAGAAAAAGGGCACTCAACAAAGCTAGAAAAATATTTTACAGAGCGAATGTAGAGAGTACATGGAATAAAGAAAACAAGAAAATAGTTGTCTTCCCTTTTATGCCTAAAATGAAACAAATCACTTCAAAAATGAAAGAAAGTCAATATAAATTTGTATATACCTTTGATAATACCTTAAAAAACAAAGTATGTAAAAATAAATTGGAAGGAGAAGACAGTAATACAGATGATGTAGCGGGGGTATACATAATCAATTGCAATAATTGTGGGGACAGATATGTGGGGGAATCAGGTAGGGGAATAAGGACTAGAGTCCAAGAACATAGAAGGGCAGTACAGCTTAACTCTCAGGGGAGTGCTATAGCTAGACATTGTTGGGAAAATGACCATAGGATGGATTTCAAAAACAGTAGGCTTATATACAAAAGCAACAAAATTAGTCACAGGAGGGTAGTAGAAGGTGCACTTATCAGAGCGATTAAAGTAATTGAAGGAAACAAAGGTTTTACCTCAGAAGATCCCATAAGCCGAGCTTTGATATTAAAAGAAGCTAAGATTGACCCTGCTGACCTGGAGATTAGGTTTCCTGCCCAACAGACTTTCGGTGACCACACCCTTACCACAAGGGTGAATCCCATTGACCATCAGCTCAGGATATCAGAGCGACAAGAGGGGATTGGCAACTCTCAAGAAAACCAGAACAGCCATCGCATAAATGACAGCACAACGAGAAGTTCCAGAAGACTGCTGGGCCTTGACCCAGGCTAACATCCCAAACATCTCTTGAGAATGGGCCACAGAAGGGCCTGAAAGTACTCGAGTGTGGAGTAAAACTAAATGTAAATACTTAGAAGTAAACAAGTTACAAATTGTATTTGTGGGTTTCTTTTTCAATCTTCAGAAGAAAACTGAAAGAAGTTTTTGTTTGGTTCAATTGCTTTAATGTCGTACTGCTGGGGAAAACGGAATAGAATAAGTTTTATGTGTTTTTTGTTGGGGTTTAGGTGTTTAAAGTGTTGAGGGTTGTCTTTTATATATGCATTCGTTTCTTCGATCAATGGCATTGTCAACAGTTCTCCCCATACCGTGGGTTTTATTTTTAACTTCTTACCTTGTTTTTCTAGCTCTGTTATGAATGGGTAAGAGCTACTATCTGATGGGGGAGCGATTACATATTTCATCATCTGAGAAGGGGCTGGATGTGCTGCTGCTGGTCTTCTTTGTCTGGGTTTCTTCTGTACTAAGGTGAAGCCGTCATTTGCGTCCATGGCCTGGGTGCGGTTTCGTTCATCAGAGGTGGCAGGGGTGGTTTCTTCTTCCTCGGAGGTGGTGGAGTCCAGTCGTGGCCGGGCAACCTCCGGTGCATCTGCAAAGGAAGAAGAAGAAGAAGGTGTCGTCCTCTTTCGTCTCTCGGCTGCTGCGGTGGGTGTTGGCTGGGTCAGGGCATCCATGTCTGCATCCGTCTATCTGTGGAGACAGAGAGAGAGAGAGAGAGAGAGAGAGAGAGAGAGAGAGAGAGAGAGAGAGAGAGTGGTTGTGTGTGTGTGTATTTTGGGGGGAGACCCTCCTATTGGTAGCTACTTACTAAAAAAACAACAGGAGCAGCTGAGAATCCCCTTATTTTTTCACACAAAATAAGATGGCTCAGCAGTCTACTCTTGTATTCAGGGAGTAATTGGGTAGGTTTCTGTGTTTTGTTTTTATTTTACTTATTGTTTTTGCCTGAAGGGCCTAACTTCTGGCTTTTGAGAGACACCAGCCTGTCTTGTCCCTATACGACTTGCAATAAAGAATTGCGAAAGTAGGAAGTTTTTGTCTCTGAGCCTTGCTTCTGTCATAGTTTTAAGACCACAGGGGCTACCAATGTTCCGCAAGAGAGACTGTTAGTATTGAGAAAATTATTAAGAAGAAACAGAGGTGTCTTTGATATTGCTTATACTTTATGAGAGATCTTTCTTAAATTTATTATTCTCGGTGTCGTCGAAATTCGCCGGAACTCCACAACAAAATCGCTGGAAATTCGCCAACAGGGGATTAGCAGCTGGGCCAGTTAGCCAACCAGAATTCTTTGCAAAGGACCTCATGCTGTGCAACAGACTATATAAGACTCCTGCAAGAACTTCAGTCCCACAACACCTGCCCGACGATGTCCTGGGTTTAAGGACGAAACGTTGCAAGGAGAATAGAGGAGAAGGAGAGAGAGAGAGAGAGAGAGAGAGAGAGAGAGAGAGAGAGAGAGAGAGAGAGGAGAAGACGCCCCTGAGCAGGTGGAATCCAGAATGAGTCATTTAGTATCTTTTGTCAATTAGGCTTAACCCTTAAACGCCGACTGGACGTATTTTACGTCGACATTTTTTGTCTCTCGGGTGCCGACTGGACGTATTTTACGTCGACATACAAAAGTTTTTTTAAAAATTCGCGGAAAAATACTTTTAGGCCTACCAGCCGAAAACTCTTGAATCACGCGCCTTGGGGGATGCTGGGAGTTCACGGATCAAGGTGTTGTTTTGTTTACAATCGTTACGCAGGCGCGCAAGCGCGAATTTCTTTCTTGCCGCACTAAAAAGTATCTGTGACACATCTCTGAAATTATTTCGTCACTTTGACATAATTTTTGTACCATTTTAAATTAGCCGTTACATAGAGTATTATATATGAAAATGTGCGCATTTGTATGTAGAATACAACAAAAAAATACTCATGATTGTAGCTTTTATCAGTTTTAAGATGATTGTTTCATATAAATAACGATAAGTGCCAAAATTTCAACCTTCGGTCAACTTTGACTCTACGAAATGGTCGAAAAACGCAATTGTAAGCTAAAAACTCTTATATTTTAGTAATATTCAATCATTTATCTTAATTTTGCAACTAATTGGAAGTGTCTAGCACAATATTTCGATTTATGGTGAATTTATGAAAAAACTTTTTCCTTACGTCGGCGCCTAACTCTTCCGAAAATAATCATACATGCGATTGTGGTAATGTTTGCACCATTTTAAATTAGCCGTTACATAACGTTTTATATATGAAAATGTGCGCAATTTCATGTATAATACAACAATAAATAGTTGAAGGTTGTAGCTATTCTCATTTTCGAAATATTTGCATATAAATCACGATAAATAGAAAAAAAACCACGTTCGGTCAAATTTGACTCTACCGAAATGGTCGAAAAACGCAATTGTAAGATAAAACTCTTACAGTCTAGTAATATTCAGTCATTTATCTTCATCGTGAAACAAATTCGAAGTCTCTAGCACAATATTTAAATTTATGGTGAATTTTTAAAAAAAACTTTCCTTCCCTCCGCGCGCGGATTCTCCGCCACAAATCTCCGAAATGCGTAAGTCCCATTCTCGGAATATTTGCTCCGTTTCATATTAGGCATTTCATAGAGTTTTATATATGAAAATGTGCGCAATTTCATGTAGAATAAAACGAAAAATATTTGAAAGTTGTAGCTTTTCTTATTTCCGAAATAATTGCATATAAAAAAATATATATAAAAAATTCGACATTCGGTCAACTTTAGCTCGTCAGATATGGCCGAAAACTGCATTTGTAAGCTAATATTCTTACAGTATAGTAATATTCAATCATTTGTCTTCATTCTGAAACATATTGGAAGTCTCTAGGACAAATATTTAGATTTATGGTGAATTTTTTGAAAAAAAAATATGTGTTTACGTAAGCGCGTACGAATTCATGCATTATTTTGTGATAATATTTTCTCTGTGTTGCTTTATCGTTTTACAATGTGTTATATATAAAAATGATCGCAATTTAGTGCACATTACAACGAAAAAAAAAGTAACTTGTTACCTTCAACCGTTTTGCGCACAGCGCGATTTGAATACAATTATATATGAAATTTCGTTTTTGCGCTATCATATATCGCATTATTTATTAATATGATAACTGGGGGATAACTTTTTTCATTTCTGATGGTTGCATACTAAACTTCAAGCAATGACAAAAAAAGGAGCCAAAAATGAACTCTTAATCTTGAAAACTAAGCGCGCTGTGATTTTTTGAAAAAATATATTTTTTTTCCGCTTACGCGCTCACTTCCAAACCCCTCCGGCATACGGGAGTCATTTTTTTATTTACTGCTCCGGCGTTTAAGGGTTAAGATCCAATTTGTACTGCATTTCGTATAAAATATTCTATTTGACAAATTCTACGTTTTTTACATGAATCCCCCATTTGGCGTTTTGGTAATCAACTTGAGAACAGAAGAAATGTCAGTAATAAGAAGAATAGAGAAACTTCTATACAAAATAAACTCGGCTTAAATAGCCATTATTTTCAACAAAACTAATAATGATACTAATAATAATATATAGCAATATTATTCTCATTTTCTTGTTATTTGTAAATAGTCATAATGTTAAAGTACTCGCTGGTTTCTAATTGACTCCGGGAATTTGCTTCAATTTTTAATTTGTATTCCCATCTGTTCTTATTGCAATAGTTCTCCACCATCGTTGTATTCATAACTGGAGCATCTTTTGTAATTTATCCTCAGATACAAAGAAAACAGTTTTATGATAAGTTAAATCTAAACAATGTGCGAATAAGATAACTAGAAACTGCACGACTCACTAGGTTAGACGTAAATTTGTTTGGAAATGAGACACCTCTTCAAACCTATTGACAACCGAACTTAAACCGGGAACCGTTTGACCGTGTGAAACGCTGCTACAAGACTTAAAAATCGACCATTTTATCATCCTACAATAATAGGGCGTGGAACGGATAATGATTCAAATTTAAGACAGTTTTATTACTTACTTGCTTTATCTTCCCGCCACTGGCCAGTGGCATAAGGCTGAGTTTTATTAAGTTTTATTAAGTAACATTAAATCTTTTATCGCTATTATTAAAGTCAGTCTTCATAGGAACGTTGTGAGAAATTCAGTGTCACCTTGTGGTATGGATAAGCAAAGGGCAAACACTCGTAGTGTTACCCCGAGGTCTGCCTCCTAGAGAGAGAAGTGCAACCGCAACGCTTTACGCGGAAACCGGTCAGTGCATCGCCAGACGTCGTACGGTGTAGACTATCACTGTCGAGCCGCTCCCCTCATTCGTAGCCTGTGAGGGACTTTCAATGTAACAATTACAATGGCCAGACGTAACTGATCATTAGAATTACTTATTCCTATATGCATGGTGTTGTGTATCTCGCACAGAGTTTAAAAATGTAAATTGTACGATGATTCCTTGTAAATAAAATGGGAAAGACTCCCAGGAACACCTGTTGAATTTTGTAAAGGATTAGAAAATCATTGAGTGAAATTGCGCCTCCTTGTGATTTTGTTACTCGAGAACTTGTTTGCGTAACGTCGGTTTAGTGAAGTGAGTACTTGGATATTTACTCTAAATAAGTTTAATTTCAAAACCGCATCGCGTGTATAGTATTAGTCATGACGTGAGAACGATGATTTTTTCAAAATTTAACCGAATGTGAATGATAACAGTGAAAATCGCCCCATTAATATGCAGTCTTGAAGAATTAGAAAGCAAAGGCGACAACGACTGGAAATTCGTGTCCCACCTGTCATGTGTGAAATGCTAAAGCGTTTGGAGACCACAGGGCTTAGACTTGGCCTGTAAATTTAGGGAAGTGCAAGTTGCCCATATACTTTGAAGCAAAATTCGGGCATTTGAATAATCGGAGGTTAGTTTAGAAGGATTATTCAAAGTAGGCTGACATTAGCATTTGGGCTTCCCGCATAGGCCTAATTTTCTCCAGGTCTCAGAAAGCCTAGCCGTTCACTGGAACACAGGTAAGTTACATTGTCATTTTATCTTTAGACCTATTTAAATGTGTTTGAATAGAATTCTACTCTCTCTCTCTCTCTCTCTCTCTCTCTCTCTCTCTCTCTCTCTCTCTCTCTCTCTCTCTCTATTGACGTATCGGTTCCTCGTGACTTTGTTTTGATTGCAGGTCAACATTGAGAAAATGTGCTGTTTAAAGCGGGTGTGCATGAGCCGCTTCGTGTGATTTATCCCCGAGTTGCCTTGGACGAGAATTGTACTGATTTTTAATAATATACATGTATGTTTAGTATATGTACGATTATGTTGTTTTGTGGATTTTTGTTATGTAATGCGCTGTGTTAGGTGTGTGTTGCATGAATGTTAATGCTATGCCTATAAGTTTTTTTCCCGTCATAATTTGTTAGTGATGGTAATGTAACGGTCTACGTACTTTGTTTTCTTCCTACAAAGCCCCGTGGCACAAATGAAATGGTACATTTCAAAGAGCTATATCAGTGGCAACGTTTTAAACTAGGGTAGCTCGTGCTTGTGCTTTTGTCTGTTTAATACTGTCATCTTTTATTACTGGTTTAGACCTCTGTTTTTTATTTGATATTTGTTGCATGGTTATTTTAAACACAATTTCCAAGAATAAATGTGCATACTTTTATGCATCCTAACTCTATTTGTTCCCTTGATAATTAGACTTAAAGCAAGACGTCTTCTAAGTTGAAATAGGCATGGAAAGAAAACGTGACTCAGCAAGATGATGGAAAAAAGTTGTTTGTATTCTTTCATTATTCGTGTAACAATTCTTGGACTATTAGTCAGCATATTTCAGTTTTTTTTTTTTATACTGAATAGCCATCGGGGTACAGCATTAACAATGATATAAGGAAAAATAAGATAGTGAAGAAAACAAGCTTGTTTGGTAATAGCTCCATGTTTAAGAATTTTATTACATTTGATTGATTAGGTTTATCTGTTGTCAGGTATTTTCCAATGGTTACGATCATGATGGAGGTAAGCATTTTTAATGCTTAAACGTAATTTTAAACTCCGTGTTAACGTGGACTTTGCTTCATTTTGAGTTCGCCGGGCATTCAATTTAGTTGTTGGGGTTTGGCGAGGCCTGTGGCTGCTATTACCAAGTTTATGGGACAGACAATGGTGTTCATTAGCATTTTGGCACGTATATTACTGGGAACGATGTAAAGTATAACAGCTAATCTGGCGCTGTTGGAAAGTCACACACATACACATTTTAACACGAATTACAGGAGTTTTTTTCTTCATACTAAATTCAACGTTTGCTACAGTTTTATGTTGAATTTAACTGTTAAGTCTATTAGATCTTGTTATATTTTATTTCAAGGCCCAGATTTTAGATCTAATCTTTTTGATCCGATTTAATTCCAGTGTAACTATCCGAGTGTTTAGTCTAGTACGAATTAAGTTGTTTAAGGGCTAACTTGAATGGTAACGCCAGTATATTTTGATTGTTATTATTAATCTAAAATACTAAGCTTCACAAGAAAAAAAAATTACAAGCAGTCGGATTTTTAGGATTGCCTTGTATACGTTTCACATAAATTTGGCTGTAATCTCGGTAAGAAGGTTATAATGTTAGAATACCAGCAACAAGGACGTTAAATGTTAAATTTGACACAATTAGACATTTGGCCACCGAATTTAACATCAGTGAAAATGTTTGATTTTCAGAATGTCTGCGATTTACACTAGTCAGCCTATGCACAGGAATGGTTGTTAAATCGAGCTGAATAGCATCTTCAAAATTTTACTGCGTAGATTGTAATATTATTTGACGAAAGGTCTCTGCAAGACTGATTCTTTGGTTAATTATGGTACACTATTAGTAGGCTGATGACAAAGGTATCCAGACGTTTAATCTAACGAGCATTCCGTTTGGGTCTATTGCAGTAAGGGATTTGCCAGTTGGCAGCTCGTCTTCCATCTAACGTATAAAACAGCCGTTTAATTAGCCAAGTTACACAACTTATACGTTACACAAATACTTATGACAGATTTTCATCAAGGCTGTCTTACTTATTTCTGTAGAGAGTTTCCATTACGGGAACCTACACTGGGCTCAGTGTAACGCGAAACACACGATAGTCGTACTGTCACTACGGCGAATTAATGTGAATTGTTTTCAGTTGAAGGATGGTGTTGGACAGTTCTGTATTTCCATCTGAACAATCTAAGGTTGCAAGGTAGATGAACATGGGTCATTTCAGTTTTGCTATTGTAATTAAAGCAGCAGGGTAAAAAAATTAAGTGATCATAGTTATGTGTGTATGTGTGCAGACGGACATAGGGAGAGAGAGAGAGAGAGAGAGAGAGAGAGAGAGAGAGAGAGAGAGAGAGAGAGAGAGCGTAGCTGGTATGGGAGGCCAACAAACGGCTGGAAAGTGAAGTAGATAATTTTTTGATTTCGGTCGATGAAAATTTTTTCGTCTAGGGGACTTAATTTTTACTTTCGATGTTTTATAATCAGTACTTATTACACTTTTAATTTTAGGAAATTGAATTGTCTTTCTCAAATATTGCTTGGAATTTATATATGAGGAAAAATGGTTAGCTTAAGAGTTGCTGATAAGCAATAGAGTTAAGGGATAGGTCAGCGCTGACACAGAACCAACAAATATATGAACAGTGCCCAAGCGCCTTCTCCAGTCAAATGATGGTGGGGGAAGATCAAGGCAAAGGTAGGTCATGCAGAGTAATTTTGGTGGCTGCGACTGATATCGTAGCGGGTAGACGTATGCTATCTGAAACTCCCATCCCTGGCTCACAGAAACAATGACTTGTACCAGTTAAAATCTATTAAGGCTTGACACCAGTGGTGTATGAGTCTCCGACTATGTGGTCCGAAATTTATTTTGTTGTAGAAATTAGCTCGGAATACTTCCATTACTATTACTTCGTTATTATTACGAATATGCCTGAATTTGAAGCTACTTGAGAAAACTTTTGATAGCTTGTGGTTTTTCGGGATCCACCTGTCAAATTCGAAATAATAGTAGTCTGCATAACTCCCCGAGGTGATTTGCTCTAAAATTTGTAGCATAAGTAATATTCAAGAGAATTTTCCGATAACGGTTTGTTTGCGCATGCGCTGGTAGTTTGTTGTGGTTCAGTTGAATAATTATCGCAAATTTGTAGTTACACTTAGGGCAGCAAATAAAAATTTATCCCAGTGTCCGTATCAAAACTGGCCTTGATTAAAAAAAAAGTTAGGTTTAACTTTAAAATCGTTTAATCTCTTCGTGAAACAACAGACATTTTTTAGAAAACAGGAAAGCTAAAGAAGTGAGAGTATTTCAAAGCTTGATGGTGTGGGAAAAGAAACTGCTACGGAACAAAGAAATACAGCACTTGATTCTTACAGAAAAACAATACTAATTTGGCTATCGCTCTCAGACGGATTTTTTTTTTTTTTTTTTTTTTTTTTTTGTTTGCAGCGATTATGAGGAAGTGATAGCAAACTGGCTTTTGAAAGATGTATCATTCTAAGACTTGGAATACATTGCCTTGCTGAATGTTTCCAGATTCTTGTGGACTCTTTTTAGCGTAATTGTGAAGGATATACCCAGAAACATCAATATATACTTTGATTGAATTTGAGTTTTTCAGTAATTACTTTTATGTTTTAGTTCAGGTTACGTTCATGACTATAGTTTTTGCAGACTCCTTACGATTTTGAAAGTATTTCTTTCTTGTACTGAAAGAAATACTTATGCATCAAAGCAGGACGTCTTTAGCCTTGTTTTATGTTTATACATAAGCTCAGCCCACTCACCCCCCATTAGCTAAAGTTGATATTCTTATTCTCAAATACGGAAATCAGATTTCTACAAAATATGCAACAGCATTAAAGTGCGAAGAGAGAGAGAGAGAGAGAGAGAGAGAGAGAGAGAGAGAGAATGAAATTAAAATTTACATATAAAAGTTTTTATAACCAAAGCAATTTTGCGCTGGTTATGCGCACCATCACGAGTTTTATTAAGCCCTCTGCCTTGGCCTTTCCTTGACTTCCAGAGGAGCCCGGGTTTTAATTTATTAATTTACCATATTTTTTTGTGGCAGGGCATCCAAAAAATAGTAGCCCCACCGGTTCTAAGCAAGTCTCTCTCTCTCTCTCTCTCTCTCTCTCTCTCTCTCTCTCTCTCTCTCTCTCTCCTGGGTACGACCTGCCACTGCCGACTAAACAACCGATGCGCAAATCGTTGTTCATGTCAAAAAGAAAGAATCTTTTTTAACTCACCCTTTTTTTTCTTTTGTCAGTGAGTATGCTCATCCTCTTTTTTTTTTTTTTTCAACTGAATATGCTCATCACCCCCCCTCTCCCCTTTTTGAGCTGAGTATGCTCATCCTTTTTTTTTTTTTTTTTTTTTTTTTTTTTTTTTTTTTTTTTTTTTTTACTGGGTATGCTCATCCTTTTTTTTTTTTGAACTGAGTATGCTCATCCCTTTTTTTTTTAACAGTATGCTCATCCTTTTTTTTTGAACTGACTATGCTCATCCTTTTATTAAATTTTTTTTGAACTGAGTATGCTCATCCTTTTTTAATTTTTTTTTAACTGAGTATGCTCATCCCTTTTTTAAAAAATTGTTTTTAACTGAGTATGCTCATCCTTTTTTTTTTAACTGGGTATGTCATTTTTTTTTTTTTACTGAGTATGATCATCATTTTTTTTACTGGGTATGCTCATCTTTTTTTTTAACTGAGTATGCTCATCCATTTTTTTTAACTGAGTATGCTCATCTTGTTTCCGCCCCGAATTTGAACCTCGGTCTTCTCGCATGTTAGGTAAGCGAGAATTTCACTGATTACATCATAGGTCCAAATATATATATATATATATATATATATATATATCTATATATATATAATATATATATATATATATATATATATATGATATTGGAGTTCTAAGAATGATTTAATGGAAATGATACCATATGGGAGATTAAGGACGTTCTTAATATAGTAGATGAGATGATAACGAAGGGAGAGGGAGATGTCCTGGATATGTCCTGCCCACCATCCCTAGGAGAATGGTACGTGAAAGTGTGAGTGGGGCTCTTGTTGGCACTAGGAGAGTAGGAAGAGCCTGATCTAAGACCTACTTGAATGAGAACTCTGAGATGGGTAGCTGGAGATGAGTGGAGATTTTTAAAGCAAAGGCAAAGCAAGAATGGGGGAATCCCAGAGAGGCCCTTTAAGTCGAACGGATTTTGAGGCGACTTGTCTTAGTTTAAGACGAAAATCGTTCACGTAGCTTTGACGTGCAATTACGCCTTCGGCGTCCTTGCACACTGTTAATACAGCAATTAGCGGCGGCCAAGCCATCTGCAGTATCTTTCCCGAGAGCTAAACGTCAGACAAGGGATAACTTTACCCACATGAATTTATAGGAAACTATCTTAAGTGTACGTCAGACGTTGGATTAGGTATGAAGGTAGCATTCAAATAATACTATATTTCCAATGAAACGTGTTAAATCTTGCGATGTCTCTCCTAAACAGATTTTATATCTGTTTTATTCTTGTGTGTGATCGAAATACAATTATTGTAACGATATCTCTCCCAAACAGGCTGTCTTTTCATTGCCTCTGGTCGAAATACAGTTATTGTACCTTTTTTTCACGATTCGACTTTATGAAATTTAGTGCGAAGTGTCGGGATGTTGATGTTTGACGATCCGGACTGTTAAAAAGAAAGACAAAAACAATATCCTATATATGTCATGAGGGAACCATCGTTTGCATTTTGCAATATGCTCTTGTTTGGCTTCGATTAATATTAGTTGATTAAGCTAAGCTCCCTGTTAGTTATTTGGATATATTGATAAGCACTATGCCCTTTCGGTGTTGATGAACAAGATTACGTAAGATTAGAAGTTCGAGACTTCTTGTTCCAACAATTCCAGTTCGTTCGGTGATGGTTGCTGTGTTAAAAGTCTTAACAAATGTCAGTGGAAATCTTGTTTTACATGAACCACGGTAATTCTTTAAGGGTCAAATCAAGATTAATCCATGCGGGAAAAGAATGGGAAAACTTGCTGGTAAAGTTTTACTTCAAACGTTATGGCGTATCGTAATACGTTGTTGTACAGAGAAAATATTCGAAATAATGTGACCACATACTTTTTACATCATTCACTCCAAATCTAGCTGGTTTGTTCACTTATTTGAAGCTACTCGTCTGGGATTTTTTTTAACTGTTCAGATCTCTTTTCGTTTTGAAAGGAGTGTACAAAATCTGAAAGGAAAGAAAGCTAGTCACTAAACAGGATGGAAATTATGTAATTGGAGCAAGATTTTAGTCTAGATCTCTGAGAGAGAGAGAGAGAGAGAGAGAGAGAGAGGAGGAGGGGAGAAGGGGAGAGAGAAGGAGAGAAGGAGGATGGAGCGAGAGGGGGAGAAGGACGAGCGGAGGAGGAGAGGGGACGAGGGGAGGGGAGCAGGGGTAGGGGGAAGAAGATTGGAGAGAAGGGAGAGAGAGAGAAGAGGAGGACGGAGAAGAGGGAGAGGGAGAGCTGGGGGGGGGGAGGACGACGAGGAGGAGGAGAGAGACGGTGGGAGGAGAGGAGAGAGAGAGAGAGAGAGAGAGAGAGAGGGGAATCGGTGCAAACATAATAGGGGCTAGATATTTTCATAGCACTTCTGCTTATAGTTTTGACTGCCAACCCCGTTCCCATCGCATGTTTCGACATACTCTGCATACATTGCATTGCACGTCGTAACATGACTGGGATATGCACTAAAGCTCTAACATTGTTGTTTCCACTTGTTGGGTTTATTTCATGACGCGCCGAGGAAGTTTCCTCTCCCATGTTTTCTCCTTTGTGCTTCGCTGCTTAGGCGGCAGCAATTCCTCGCGTCTCAGACGTTTTTTGTTGCCGAACTATGATGTTACCATTTTCCTCGCTTTGCCTTTGGCTCGGAACATTTAATCCTTCTTTTTTTCCCCTCCCGTCTCGGGACGGCTTGGGTTTGCCTGGTAGTACGTGAACGTTACGTGTTTTCTTTATTTATTCCATGTTTTACGTAACTTTAATTCTTGATGTTAACCTTAGAGGTGAAGTATATCGGTTCTTTTTCCAGGATATCTCAACATGCATGTTGCAGGATTTCAGCCAGAGAGGAAAAAATAGGTATTGAGGCAGTATATTTCTCTTTCCATGAGGCTTAGATATAGTCGTGCCAGGATTTAGGTCAGAGGGAGAACTCATCTTCACACAAATACGATATCACGAATTCAGTTTTTTTTTTTTTTTTTTTTTTTTTTTTTTGTCCAGAGACTTTACTACATTTCAGTTTCATTATAAAGGCTATTTCAAATTTAATGGTGTGAGAATCTTTGTCTCTTATCAAAATATATTTATTTTCAAATGCATTGTCCAGGGTCATATAAGGGTGTAGTGGGAAGGTCTTTGAGTTCTGGGCAAATTGATACTGTAATGAAGTTATTGAATCAAGAATTGAAATAAGATATGAAGAGTGACGGTTTCCATAATTGAGGAGGGATTGACGCCGGAGGGTTTGAACATTGCCGGTATTATGCATATGGGAAGTTATCAGTCGCATTGTTGTACTTTTATGGTTTTTATGTTTTAATTTTTCCTTTGCCAAAAGTTTTGAAAACCGCGAGATATTTGTTTGCTCGTAATATTCTAATCCTTTCAGACATTCAACTTGAGATTTTTCTAGCAAGTATCACAATATATATGAAGAGTATTAATAAATAAAGAGTGGTTAGGTATTTTGAAAAAATTGTGGAATATAAAGTGTGAAGTTAAATATTCAGTTATAAATTCATAAGGACAAGGATGCCTCGACCAAAATATTTCTTGAATCAGTGTGAAATAATTTATAACTGTCCAGATTGCTTTCTCGCAAACGGAGTTGGACGGAATCACCTACGTATATCTGGAAAGTGGAGTCTTATCTGTTCGCAAGATTCTCACAAGTTACGGACGGATATCAGTGGAATTTTTGTAGGAGTGGGCTCTGCACCAAAAGAGATTTTCAGAGATTCTGAATGGAAGGAGATCCGGGGAAAGATCTAGGTTTTGGTTTTCTGTCCGTCCGTACTTTTCTCTGTCCGCACTTTTTCTGTCCGCCCTCAGGTGTTGAAAATCGCTGAGGCTAGAGGGCTGCAAATTGATATGTTGATCATCCACCTTCCAATCATCAAACAAAACATACCACATTGCAACCTTCGAGCCTCAGTGGTTTTTATATGATTTAAAAGTCAAAGTTAGCCATAATCATGCGTCTGGCTACGATATAGGCCAGGCCATCACCGGGCTGTGGTTAAAGTTTCATGGGCCGTGGCTCATACAGCATTACACCGAGACCACCGAAAGATAGATCTATTTTCGGTGGTCTTGATTACACGATGTACAGAAAACTCAATTGTGCCGAAGAATCTTCGGCGCAGTTTTTACTTATTTTCTATTCATTTATATGTTTACTGGACTTTCGGTAATCCCAATTATTGGTCAGATTCCTCAAAATTCATCTCCAGACCTAAAGGAAAAATTCATATGCTTGCATCGACTGCCAGGAAAAATACCTTAACTTGTAGGATTTCACTCAGATCCGAGAAGCTAAACCGGATTTAGTGGATAAACATAAGTGTTCAGTGATCAGCACTCTGAAAGCTTTTTAGCCATATATCACGAATTAATAAACATTTGCTGCTTCCCTATTTCAAATCATTGGTAAGATAAAAATATTTAATGTGGAAGTTACTGCACGCTTGGCAACGAAATCTTTTTAACAAATACTCATGTAAAATTTCATAACAGTAGCTTAACAAAAGCAAAACTGTTCTTTTTATCAGGTTTTCTTGGTTAACGTAATTTTAATCCCATTTGTTATGAATGAGAAAAAATAATTTTTCCTAGGTGCAACGATTGTGAGTAGTGACGTCATTCATCGAGCGGTAATATTCCAGCTTCCTTATTACGTTTTTACTTAGATATATTTGTGTAATACGCAATATCGGTTGTTATTATATAGGATATGAAAGCTATAAGTAATGTTTTCCAATAAAGTTTTAAAGTTTTGAATTATAAATGACTTTTATTTATTTTTATTATTTTTTAAAACCAGAATCAAGACATCTGGGTACCTCATCATTTGAATTCATAAAAAGGAGAATTTTGACAAAATAGAAAGCCTGCTATATTTGGCAACTTCACTTGGGCGATCGTGAAAACATACATTAAGAGTAACCAATCAGGAGGCGCCACGTGTCAAGCTTTGATTCGAAAATTTGGTATAGCTGATATTATAGGTAATTTAAAATGCCGTGGCAACTAAATAGGTCTGATTTAGAATCAAAGTTCAATGTGGTGGATGAATGAGTGGGAAGGGTTAAGCGAAAGGAAATGGGAGGGGAGTGTGAAGGGATGGGAAGAGAAAGTGAAAGGGAGGGAGGATAAAAGACGAGGGGAGGGAACGGAACGCTAATGTAAAGGGGAAAGGAAGGGGATTAGGTTGGGAAAGGTTACTGAATTGCAATCCACATTTCGATTTCTCAGATCAAAGCAATTGGGAATTATCCGGTATTAGCAAAATGGGAACATTTTAGCGCACTTTTATATTTCCTCATTTGTAGTGTTCAAGATTTCATGTATGTGCTTGCCTGCTCTTTCCCTCAAGTGCACGTTTGTTGAAAGGTCTCTGGCACAAATGAATTTTCAACCGTGATAAGGTCGGTAAATCTGTGCGTTCGCAAATCGAAGGACCAATTCAAATCCTGCTTGAGTGCTGAATTTATACGGGTGGATATACATTGTTTAAATATATGTAGGTGTGTATGTTTATATTTTGTGATTTTGAAAAGTACTGATGAAAGGGCTGGATCAGCTCACCTGCATCAGTTAATCGGTAAGATGAGCCCTAGGGATAAATGCTTAATTTCTAAGCCATCTCTGTGTATTGAGCTTAGATTTTTCTTTTAGAATGAGAGATATGTATGATTGGTTTCTAAAGTCCTCAGGTGAATAATTGAATGCTTTCAGATCATGCTATCTTTGCAGTTACACATTTGGTTAATTTATAGAAAGGAAACTATGCTGACCTTGCTTCCGCACGTATTCGGTTTCCCTTACCGAGTATTCTCTCTAGGATTTTAGCATTGGTAATGGAGGTATTCACTTCATACTGAAAAGCGAGATTGCAATTCTTTAATTTATTGCACCTTGGTTTCAAGTAATGAAGGTACTCTCTTCAGAGGCCAGTTCCTCCCCATGGGGTTCACAGCCATTCTGTGGCCACTTCATCACCTTGGAGGATATTGTATTAGCGTCTCAAGCCACTTGCATTTCCTAGGAGAGCAGTAACTATAGGTGTTACCGTTTTACACGGCCCTAGTTAAGCTATCAGTCAATCACAAATTTATGTCCAGTCATGATAATAAGTTAACAGTCATACTCTTCTGAATTGATTGGATGCCTACCTTTGTGGCTGATGAGTCATTTCACGTCCAACATCGGGTTCTCCTGCGCTGTGGGGTGATTCCTTAATTAGTATTCAAAGATTTGGAATTTGACGTTTTCCTTGGTCTTCCGCAATATTGGCTTTTTAGTTCCCTTGTCTGAGGGAACAGTCGAGGCACACTCATGTCTTTAGTTATTGTTTCAAGCATGCTTTTATTTAATGAAATATTTGGTATTTGCTGCTAGTTATTCGTTGTTTGTTATTTGTTAAAATTAATATCAAATTCATTCGAGGTTACTTATTTCTTCTTTGGCTGTTTTCCTTCCTTTCGTCCTTCCATGGCCTGTTTGCTCTTCCGTAAGAAGCAAACTTCATAACAATACAGATATTATTTCTCTCTCTCTCTCTCTCTCTCTCTCTCTCTCTCTCTCTCTCTTGCTATTTATTGCTATTTCTTCTTATTTTCTCGCAGCGTTTCGACAGAGGCTCTGCTGGTCACCTTCCAGGCGAAGGTTATGCGGGTGCTATGGGATGTTGATTATTATTGTTATTATTGTTAAACTGAAATTTTTTAAAGTTTGGTATTGGTTTTTTTATTGTTTATGAACATGCTCTTGTGTTTCTGTATGAGAGAGAGAGAGAGAGAGCAATATATACAGTGAAGACTCCCTAGAAGTTGATCTACCATTCCATTTCATTGTTGACTGACTAAGCTGCCAGGTTTCCCACGTGCATATCAGATAGAAGAGCGTTGAGATTCTAGTTTTTATTCCTCATGGCTTTGCTAGTTTATTATCTTAAGAGTCTGGGTACGGGTCGCAACCTGCCTCCCAAGGATGTAACCACCACTACCCAGTTCGAGGTTTGGGCGTCCAATCCTTGCCAGGTTCCTCGTGAGGTCCTCAGGGGTTACTATTAGTACTTATAGGCTTATAGGTGCTAAATTTCAGCTTATTTCCATTTTTAGATCTTGATTCGTTTTCTGTTTATTTTCTTTCCTCCTTTGGGTGACATGTAAGTTGATGGTGTCATTTTGATTGGGACGGTTAGTATAGTCTGCGCTACCGCCATGTTCTTTGATTATTACTCTCGACAGAGACATTTTGAGTGTTACGTTAATCAGTGATCCTCTCGTACTTCTCAAGTTCATCCGTCACTTCACCTCAAGACGAATGTCGTTTCTCTTCTGTAGATACAACTTTGGCCTATGTTACGTTGAGGTAAGGAGGAATTTCCTACCCTTCTTAGATCCTCGTATATAGAAATTATAAATAGTTGTAATGAACGGTTCGATGGGTGCCTCCTATACGGCATCAATGACTTAATTGTGGCGATGCCAGTTAATTGTAAATAAGTCTGCTGTTCTTTTCCTTGCCATAATTCCCCTTCGGTTTTTCGAGATTTATTTGATCATTCAACTTTCAAGAGAGGTGTTATTGCTTTCGTAATGGGCTAGGCTCCAGCCTCATTCAGTTCTTTTTCTTGTTTCTTTCTGGCCAGGGTAACATACTGGTATAGTCTGAGCATCCCATTTGCCTTTGGGTTTCAAAATCTTATTTGGAGGGGAAAAAAGGCTAAAAAATGATGTTATTTACTGTTATATGCATTGCTATAAAGCCATCCATTTTTACAGAGTTATATTATTGCTGAGACTCAGATGGGCTGTAATTGTTTGCCAATCAGTAGATACACTGCCACAAAGGACTTTCTTATCGTACATATAAAAGCAGTCTTTTCTAGATATTTTTATTTCCAAGTACTAGATAGTGTTGTTTTAACAAGGTAATCAGCATCGGAGCAACTTAGAGCTTTAACAAATGCGTTGTTCAGTTTATTCAAGCTTTTAACACATTGGACTTTTTTTTTTTATCTGTTAATAAGATCCTATGTCGTCTCGATGAACACGAATGTTTATTGATAGAAAGAAGCAGAACGTGCCAAATGAGACATGAAAGGGGAAACTGTATATATGTGATATGATACAATAATAGGAGGCATTCCTTGGTACGTGACGTAATCGAGACTGCATTGATGTATTCGCTGGGGAGCAACAAATGGAATGCAGCAGCAGATCCGTCCTTCACAGGGAATACGAGCAGAGGATATGCATCCTGCGAGGCATGACCTCAACAGGAAGGATCTTTTGCTTAAGACCTCCAGTCCCTTGATATGGGATTAGGAAGAGACAGCTGTTGGATCCTCCTCCTCTTCAACTCTCTCTCTTTCCCTCCCTCCCTCCCCGCCTCACCTCCTCCCCGTTCCTCCCCATAGCAATACCAGAGGAATGATGATCAAACACTTTATTTATGTTGACCTAGGAAGGACGTTTCCCTTCAGACAGCTATGCTAGGGAGCGCGCAGTGGATTATTTCACTGGCAACAGTTGTTTGTTTATATTTGCATTCATATTGTGAATGCATGGTTTGTACCTTATAGAGATGGGGAATGCACGTGACGACAACAAATGTCTAAGCTGGTAAAACAGAAGCACAAGAGATAAATGGCCTACTGGGTTTTGTACATATTCTGATGTTACTTTAGAAGTGCTACAAAAATTTAATGTAGGACAAAATTAATAGTATAGATTAATCACAGGCTGTATTATATAAAATCTCGAAATCCTTCAGCAATATGTAAATGGATATTGTGGCTAGTTTTCCCTAATTATGACGTTAACAGCCATTCATGCATGAAATCTGTAGACATTGTAGTGTCTTATCAGTTATGAGACAAGTATTAATGGAGAATAGCCTTGTTTTTGAAAGTTTGATGTGAAAAAAGCAGGACTGCACGCCAACTGCATTTGTTATAAAGGAAATGATTACAATATTTAATACTTGTATAAGGAAGCGTCAAGCATAGACGTGCATTCTTGTAACTACTGTCAGTACTTGCTAATAGATAGTTTTGGGAAAATAAACGTAATAATCTTTTTGAAGTGTGCGTGCGCTCAGACGTGTGTTTACGTACGTGAGGGTAGTGTCAGCCAACACGTCTTGCATTTTATTGCAGTTGAATGATTTATTAAAGGAATGCCGTAGGGCAGTGAAGTCAGACATGGCTTCTTGATTTAAGGAGTAGAGAAGAAGAGGCCAAGCCTCGCGCTTTTGAATATTCCGTGGGAAATTATAATTTTGGAGTGCAGAGTCGGGTCATCTTTGTCTCTGCAATTATTTCCCATAGTCTGACACGCGTACTAGGGAAGTAAAGCTCTCATATAGAAGGAGGTAAGAATTTGTGGAATAAATTTTTTTTTTTTTTTTTTTTAACGAAAAAAATTTTTTTTAACGAAAACAACACAATGAAGCATGGTGGAATAAAGATCTACCGGAAAGCCTTCTGATAATTTGACAACTATGTGGCATGGACTTAGGTGCTGTTAACGCAAATATTGACAGGCATGAGAGATGTAATTCCAACCTCTGTAAAGTGCGCATAACATATTTGTTCAGTAATCCTTACCGTACCTCATTAGGCGGCGATTTATATGCCATCTCAAACCTTTTGAAAAACTATCCTTGATTAACTGGCACTTAAGAAGAGTTTTCAATGTAGGCTGATAGGCAAGGAGAGCCTCGGGAATTACAGAATTATGTCTCTGAAAGGACAGAAGTTTGAAGAGAGATTAGATGTCTCGTGGAAATTAATGGAGAAAGTCAAAGATTAAAATGTCTCAGCTCTTATATGAGAGAGATTGACTACCTGAGAGGATAGAAGTTCTAAGCTATACCCCACTGAAGGAGAGATAAGAGGAAACACTACATAGGATCCCTTGAAATCTTTTGGGAGTGGTGATGACAAGATATGAGTAAGGGTGGATGAGATCATAATCCTCCTCAAGAGTTGAGACATTCTACCCAGGATGTTGTTAAGTCTTGTTAACAGTAGAAGTCCCATGTGTTGTAGATACGTAAGGGGTTAATACCGTCAATGCACCACGGCATTACTTGAGGGCCTTTGCATCATCCCTTCGGCCCTTAGTAGCAACCTCTTTCATTCATTTTACTGTATCTCCATTCATGGTCTCTTTCTGCCACTGACTTTCCACCCTCCCTAACAATTGTTACATAGCGCAACTGCGAAGTTTTCCACCTGTTACACCTTTCAAACCTTCTTATTGTCTATTTCCCTTTCAGCGCTGAATGACCTCATAGGTCCCAGTGCTTGGCCTTTAGCCTAAATTCTATACTCTGTTCTGTTCTACAACCATTTTGTAACTTTTTCATGTTTGGGTTTAATGTACAAATTAATGCCTTATCTAAACGGTTGTTTACTTTGGTACGTCTAAAGCATATCTCGTGAGGCATTAATAACGAATGATTCATACTGATAATTTCTTCCTGTTTTGGCTCTTGTACCTCACTGTGGCCTTACTCGCTGGACCTTCCAGTGCTAATCTTTCTTAATTCAGCTATAATGTTGATTTTCGGTACCCAGTGCATATAGATCTTCTAGAGTTGGCCCTACATTGCTTCACTCCTGATCAGATTTGAAGAGAAACATCGTGTTTTTCAGATTGAGTTTGTAAAAATATAGTCTTTATTTTTTTTTTTTGTGTTTCTGTTGTTTTATAAAAAAAATACCTTAATGTTAAATGCTTTCAACATCACCCTTATGTATTTGAAATAGTATTAGGGTGTCATAAAGTAATCTCGGATACCGTACTGGATTTGATATCGATTAATCGAAGACAGTAATTGGTGGCAAACAGTCTGTCGATAACTGTCTTGAGGTTATTTTGAATGTAGACGATAGTAGAGAGGCAGAGCGGAATGATGCCATGGTGGAAAGGGTTAGGGCACTTTTAACAAATACCCAACTTGTGAAAGGAGGGCAAATAAAAGGTTGAAGAAGGAAAGGATACGAGGAGTTGATGGGATAACAATTTATATGTTGAAATATAATGATGATAGTGGAAATATAACAGGTAGGAATGTATGAGGGAATTGTTGAGCCAACTCTCATTTATGGAGGTGTAGTGTGGATGTTGACTGTTGATAAAGGAAGAAAGGTGAAACCGTTGAAATGAAGTATTTACGTTGTATATATATTAGTATAAAACAGAATAAATGGTGAGAAATGAGTGAATATGTAGAAGAGGTACAGGTTAGTGTGAGTAAAAGAATGGATGAGTGTCACGAGAATCAAGGATGGATTAAAGTTTTGAGATGAAGTTTTTAGATGAAGGGGAAGGACGAAAGACTAGTTAAGAGTGTACATTTTCAAAGTGTTAGGAGGGAGAGGAGGGGAGGCCCTAGAAAGCGTTATGTAAACGATGTTATTGTTAAAAAAAGTGAACCGCTGAAGGCCCTACCGTAAGAGTAGTATAGATTGGCGAATGTTCCAGCGACCGTTGTGGAATTTTCTTTCGGGGCACCCGCTTTTAGGCGAAACTACTTATTATTGAAACATAACATAAGTACACACACACACACACACACATATATATATCTATGTGTGTGTGTACTTATGTTTCAATATATATATACTATATAATATATATATATATATATATGTGTGTGTGTGTGTGTGTCGCGCGCGCGAATGAGTGTTGCAACATGGAAATTTGGTTAATAGTGTACTGTTGAAGGAGTTTCTTGTTAGCAGACCCATTTTCAAAGGATTTGAATGATTTAGCAGTAGATGAATGCGTGTACAGAATAACGCATTCATATCCTCTGCCTAAGTTAGGAAATAATTGATTGGGGTAGAGAAGAACACGGATTTTATTACGGACACACCAGGATTATATATATATATATATATATATATATATATATATATATATATATATATATATATATATATATATTACATATATAGTATATATATATATATATATATATCTATATATATATATATTATATATATATATCACATCATATCCACAGGTAAAAAATATGATGCGGGACGTAGGTCCTGACCGGTTTCGACTTGCCTTCGTCGGTGGCTTGGAAATAAAGTCGAAACCGGTCAGGACCTACACCCCGCCTCTTATTTTCTACCTGTGGATACTGTGTGATAAATGAATCACGTGCTTAAGTGATTATAATCATATATATATATATATATATATATATATATATATATATATATATATATATAAATCACGTGTTTATTTGTAATAGCTAGTTGTGTATTCCGACTAGGCTTGCTGAAATGGAGGCCCATCGAAGAGCAGGCAATTCATCAGGAGCAACGCTTCCATTGCTAATGCTGAGCAAATCCGATTAATGACTCCTAAATTAAATTGAGATCTTCTGTCTGAAGGATAAATGTTATATTGGGAATTGGATCCTGATATTTCGACTATTAATCTCCATGGTGGATCCGGACAACCTCCCCCCCTCACCCCCCGTCTTCAGCACTCTTCTCTCTGTCTCTCTTTCTCTCTCGGAATATTGATAACTTGATCGGTGTAATTGAATTCCGGCCTAGTTTTGCCAGCTAAAACTATGTATACTTATATACATACATATATATTAAATGTACATTTATATTATGTGTTTATATATATGAAATTTATATATATATATATATATATATATATGTATATAATATATACTGTATATGTATACACACATTTTATTTATATATATATATATATATACATATATATATGTATGTATGAATATATTTACATAACTCATATATAAGTGCTAAGACTCGATTCATTTCCTTGTTCCTGAGTTGATTTCTTGGTGTGGTGTTCATTATATTCTTAAGCTTGTGTAACTTAATGGGTAAACCACTGACGATTTTAATGAGATGTAGTGAGATTATGCGCTTTCTCGTGCCTGTCATCTGTGCATCTGGGTATTGCGTCATTTGTTTTGAGGAGAAATTGAGGGAAATGAATGCTTATGAGTAAATTATCTGCTTGACCATAGAGAGGAGAGAGAGAGAGAGAGAGAGAGAGAGAGAGAGAGAGAGAGAGAAGGTACTGGAAGGATCTCTCTCTCTTTCTTCCTCTCTCTACTAATAATTGATTCTTAGTACAACTGCAAGGTTTTCCTCCTGTTGCACCTTTCATACCTTTCTACTCTTAATTTCAATTTCAGCGCTGAATGACCTAATAGGTCCCAGCCCTTGGCCTTTAGCCTAAACTTTATATTCAGTTCAATTCAATTTTTCCTTTCTTGGCTTGATGCTCTCACCACACGCCATAGTAATCCCACTCGACATCGCTATCAATTTCGGCTGCTCTTCTCAGACTTCCACGGATGCAGGCTATGATCGTCATGACCTGCGGGTGAATGCACAATCGTCTCTTAAAGTTTGATAGTAGCGTGAGTGTTGGTGATGATGATGACATTATTGTTACAAATACTAATGATTGTGGTAATACTGTTCAGAGAAATGTTTAACAGATAAGAATATATAAAATTATTGTTAATACTGTTGAAGAAATACTGTCAATTCCACTATCATAATTTTTTTCTCGCATATTTACTTTAAATTAAAACAAGGTAGGTTTCCGCTAAGTTTATATTCTTTTTACCCTTTCACATTGGACTGGCTGGAATTCCTAGATCTAGATGCACTAGAACTCAATTCGCAGTATATTAAATAAGTGAAAGAAATCCAATCAGTGGTTTTTACTCCACTGGAATCCTAGAATATTTTCGATGTTTTGCTGTCGTTTGTTTACTAGGAAAGTAAGCGGGGCTTAGATGATTCTTTGGCATTTTCGTGGATGATTCTTTGGCATTTTCGTAGATGATTCTTTGGCATTTTCGTAGATGATTCTTTGGCATTTTCGTAGATGATTCTTTGTCATTTTCGCAGATGATTCTTTGGCATTTTCGTAGATGATTCTTTGACATTTTTCGTTATCTGTGTTCGGAATTGACAAAGGTATTCTAGATCAAGGTCCGAAGAATGAAAGTTGAAGATAATACGCTGTGACTCTGTGCCAGTTGTGATGCAATAATAATAATAATAATAATAATAATAATAATAATAATAATAAAATAACAACTTTCACAGTCCTCCAATTCTACTAGATGGTATTTATAGTGTGGGGTTCCGGGTTGCATCCTGCCTCCTTAGGATTCCATCACTTTTCTAAGTATGAGCACCGTTTCTAGGATCTCGCTCCTCTGCATTGGTCCTGTAGCTACTTCAGCCTCTAGTTTTACCCAAGATTCCTTTTCAGGGATCTTGGGATCGTGCCTAGGGTTCCTATGATTATGGGTACAATTTCTGGCATATCCCATATCCTTATTATTTCTATTTTCAAGGTCTTGGATACTTTAGCCATTTTTTTTCCCCGTTCCTTTCTTTTCAACTCTGGTGTCCCATGGTATTGCGACATCAATGAGTAATACTTTCCTCTTGACATTATTATTATTATTATTATTATTATTATTATTATTATTATTATTATTATTATTACTTATTATTATTATTATTATTATTATTATTATTATTATTATTATTATTATTATTATTATTATTATTTGATAGGAGCCCCTTCTTGATGTTAAATGCTATTATCATATCAGCTGCGTTCAGCTTTTAACAGTGTTCACTCTCAAAATTTATTATTTCTGATAAGAATCGTATGTTATTAAACTTTCAAAATTCATAGGTAGAATATTTATTAGAAACATACGGTCTGACGGATATTCAAACTATGAATTTTGGTGATTTGATATGCTATTACCCCCTCCCCCTCCCAAAAATATTAGGCAAAAAGAAAACAAATAAAACACTGACCGCAGATGAGACGGCGATGTGGAAACATTAATGGTAATAATATTTGTTATTATTCTTATTCTATTCCCGCTGCTGAAACGTAACCAACCTCTCGGAACTGTAAGAAGTGTTATAGATTTCCATTGTAATTCAAGTCCACACATCACATTCCCGAACGACGTGTCATCTCCTGTAGCAGCACCATTGTTCATAATTTGGCATTTTGGCACTCGTTAGAGATACGGGGCAGGTAGTTTTAACCCTGGGGGTCAGACACACAGTGCCATTTATTCAACCAAGTCTTGTTACGCCATGTCATTCGCAGGACAATGAGCCAAGACCCCTTGCGAGCCTTCTTTCATTACTATAGTACACCTGTCATGCTTTCTGCAAAATTAATGTGACGTTATTTTATTTGACTTATTTTTTCTTTATTTCTCTCCTGTATGGTCTTGTCAGCTAGAGTGTATGATTTCATGTAATTTGATCTGTTCATTCATGATTGTGTCAGGGAAGTTAAAGCGTGCGATTTTATTGAATTATGTCTAATTACTCTTTAGTTGCCTTTCTCTCTTTCCTTTAAATTAATGTGGGCAAAATGATATGATTTTATTTCAGGTTTATGTATTGAATCATTCGCTTCTGTCTCTCGTTATCTTTCTCCTATGAGGGCATCGGAAGGCGTCAGCGCCAGAGTGATTCATTCAAGGAACAAATGAAGAAAGAGGAGGAATAAGACGAAAGTTATTTCCTGGTTCTAAAGAAGATGAATGGTGAAGCGAATCGATAGTGAAACTTGCCTGAGAGAGAGAGAGAGAGAGAGAGAGAGAGAGAGAGAGAGAGAGAGAGAGAGAGAGAGAGAGAGAGAGAGAGTTTATTCAGTTAAAAGAGATAGAAAAATAGAGCCGTAGCAATAACTTGCCAGTTATAAAGTAAGGTATACATACTTCATTCTATACGTAAAAGAAAAGAGATTTACACCCTTTACCTTTACGACATTAAAATCCTTCATACATCGGAAAACGAAACAACTGCATTTGCGTTTTCCTTCGCTCTTTGTAAAGTATGAGAATATCCAGTGTTTAGAGCATTTCGTACGGACTTGTGAATGCGGCGTGGACGGTTTCGTACGCAAAGATTTCATTTCCGTAATGGAATAGTGTTATCACATGGATGCCTATCGTCATGGGTGGGCACCTGGGGTCAGTGGTGGCAAGCACGTGCATTAAAGCCAGGTCAACGGGGAATTCTTGGAGATGCGCCGTTACTCATTCAAGCAAGAATTAGTCAAGAATATTTCGTTGTGTATTGTACGTATTTCTTTATTGGCATTATATATATATATATATATATATATATATATATATATATATATATATCATATATATATAGATAGATATATGTTCAACTAGATTACTTGCACAGTCGGTCTGTATATTCATACAACTAATAACAAGACCCCATTAAAACAGGATGGTGTCTAACGGAGATTTTTATTAATAACAAAGTCTCAAGCTTTCCAGGACTATCAGTCCTCATCGATGGGGACGGCTAGTCTTGGAATGACTTTAACTTTATTTGAATAAAAATCCCTGTTAGATATCATCCTGTTTAAATGAGGTCTTCTATTATATATATATATATATATATATATATATATATATATATATATATATATATATCTATATATATATATATATTATATACTATTATATTATATTACATACGATTCCCTGAATTATTGATAGGTTTCTTTTAAAAGTGTGGTATCAGTTGCATCTGCTTCCATCAGTTACCCTAATTGCTGAATTGAGAATGAACCCCCCTTGTAGAAATCGTGCTTGGCGTCATCCCGTCCGTATACTCAAATGGAATGATATTCAGTAGTGTATTTTACTTACCACAGTCGGCCAACTACTGGTAGGTGCATAGTGTACTGGTTAGGTTAACTAAGGTTCAGTGGTTTATACAGAACTTACCTTTGTCATGGGACCTGTCATGTACCGTATCTTCTACCTAATAAGGCTAAAATGCTACAGATTACAAAAAATGAGCCCCTATATGGTTTTTATAACTTTATTTAGATACAGCTGGAGTCGTGATAAAACATCGTAGTCGTAGCAATTGACACTTAATATGTGGTGCACGAGCTAGTTTAAACCACCCGTGTACTAGGGGAAAAAAAATTTAAATTGGAATGTACTCAAACCTAATTGAGAAGGATTGCTTCCATGTGCTCTCGAGTAGTTTAAGTCATGAGCTTAAAGGATAGTATTGTGGGAGTCTGAAAGCAAGTTGTCTGCTCAGTGGTCTTAAGAATGGGTTGAAAATTTCCGAAAATACTTCTCATTTCCGGGGTATGACAGTGCGTACGTGAAAGGCTAAAAGTTTCTGTGAGAGCATGTGACTGTAAGGGTTAAATGTAATTTTGCGAGAGTCAGATATAAAAAAAATTATGTGTCAGTATACTGAGAGAGAGAGAGTGAGAGAGAGAGAGATCCAGTTATGAACGCACGCATTTAACTTAGTAAGATGAACTCTCACTCTTCTCCGTCTTTTGCATTTAGACTAAGACTTAAATTTTTTTAGCAGTTTTTCGTGACTCCTGTTTATTGCTTGCCATAATTAGACTCTCTCTCTCTCTCTCTCTGCCTATATTAAACTGAAACTTATTTATTTGATTTTAGTATAGTGACATATATTGTAAGACGCTTACAAGTTTGAGCTTTGCCGCTAGACTTTGTTAAACAATCAGAACGGAAAAAATGATTTGTTTTTGCATATTCAGCGTGTTACTTTAATAGAAGGTAGTTCGTTATTTTTGTCATGTTTGTTTTAAACAGTATTTAGGTTTTGCATAGACATTCTGATTTTGTAAATTTGAATGTAATTAAATCTTGAAACCTATTTGGTGTTCAAATGTCAATGCAATTGGAAGCCTAATGATTTATTCAGTGTCTGAAATAAATTTGAGATTTTGCTAAAGTATTCGAGTATAGTAAATTGAAGTCGATTAAAGAAGTCGGTGTTTGGCTTCAGTAACCAAATCGGCAACGAAATATCGTAATGACAAAGTTAATGAGCGGGCAAAGACTTTGTCAGGCCTTTTATTTCAAGTGCGTTTATACTTACGAAAATATACGTCTAGATGCGCTTTTTATGAGACCGTTTTTCGTCAAATACTTAGTGTATGCAAAAAGGATTTCCTTTTCCGTGGTGTCACCATTTCAGTTAATCTTTTCCAATAGTTTCTGTTTGGTAGCAGTGAAAGGGAATTCTATTTGTTTTAATTAAATGTCATTATTATTGTAAATAATTTTGCAACTTGTTTTGAAAGTGTCATAATTGCAGAAGTTTTTTTCCTGTTCCGTAGACATTTCTCTTAAGGGGTTTATCGTCTTGTGTGTGGAGAGAGAGAGAGAGAGAGAGAGAGAGAGAGAGAGAGCTCTAACGCTAACGCTACTGGGCTATAGAATAATACATGCAAAATATCGTGAGTGAGCAGAAATAGATTTTACGAAAGGAAGAAGGCTACTTTGTAGTTTGTGAAATGTGGATTGTATTTGTTATCAGCTTGCATTACTTAAATTAGAAGTTCAAAGTACAGTGAGTGTATATGCTTATTAGTATCGGAAAATAATTTTTACACATTCAGAACGAAAAAAAAGGGGGATAAAGCTTTGTAGGTGTGCAGCAGCCATATGTGTTCAAAGAACTGATAAGAAACAGCTTGTTATTTATCCGTTTACTGATTAACAGCTCTCCTACGGCTGACAAGAAAGGTTAGAGTTTTTTGTTTTTTATGTGGCTAGGAACCAATTGGCTTCTTAGCAACGGGACCTACAGCTTACTGTGGGATCCGAACCATTTTATATCGAGAAATATATTTCTAATCACCAGAAATAAATTCCTCTGATTTCTCACTGATCGGCTGGGGGAAGTGAACTCTGCCTACCAGGTTGATAGTCGAGCACAGAAACCACTCGTCCAGTGAGAAACTATTTTACTGCATAAATTTCCTAAAAAAATGAGGTAGTAAATATTTCATATTGCCATTGACAGCATTTACTTGAGTAGTCACGTTTATTCCTTGAAAATGAACTCCCCTCGCTCCACCGTGCGATTATTTTACTATTTTGTCATGTATTTATTCTGATATTGAGATGAAAGTATGGAGTTGTCAGAAACAGATGATGAATTCTGTTGCCCACAGAACAGCCAGCCAACTTACCTTTGCTTAATCAGCGAACTGACAAACGCTTGTCAATTTCAGACCGCTGGGGAATCCGTTAATTTTTAAAGTGTCGTTCCCAAATAAATGAGGACTGGACCTAAAGAATTTTGCTCTTGATTGTGAAAGGGCGTAAAGGGCTAACCTCGTGATGATGGGAACAGGTCCGATAAAAAGGGAATGTTTGTGAGGTTGGGCCAAGTGCCCCAGGGCCCTGGTAATTGTGTTCTGGTGCGAGTATAAAAGAAAAAAAAAATCGTGTTTATTGTTAAACAAATAAGTACTGTTCGTATATTAGTATTGATATAGTATGTGGATGTCCATTGTTAATGGTTTTAAGTCTATTGGCCTATAATGCATTTGGCTTCCTTGATGGTCACTGCATTTACCCGTGGACCTGAACTCTTCCTCCCACACACCCTTCCCTCCACCCCCCTAAGAAAAGGTCGGCAGTTCTCTTTCACCGGGTCTTGATCTTGATTGCTTCTTAAATCGTTACACCTAATGGACTGTGCCTTGGCAAATGAACGGCCTTGCCTATACATTTCCTGGGAAAATTGAGGGCGAAAGAGCGTGAAGATATTCCAAATATTGTCAGTATTGTCTTTGTCTCATGAATAATTTAGTATCACTAGTATTGTTCATAATACATATACGTTGTATTATTTAAGAATAAAAACTTAAACTTCTGTCTGTTGGTGTGCTTAGGAAAACAAATAATTCTTCAGCTTCGTGTTAGCGTTGTGTTCGAAATAGAATGGATGAAGTCATTAGAAAAAGTCCAGTTTAGTTAATGGTCTGTCTAAAGGCCTCTCTCGACGAAAGGCTGTTATCATGGTTTGCTCTTTGTCAAATTTATTTCAGTGTTTTCTCCCATGATTTATGACCCCCGATAGAGATATACCTTCCTTGGTAATTAGCTACAGCCTCGACGTGCTGGTGTTTATGTAAGCATACTGTAATAATTTTTTAAAAACTTAGTCCTCAGTTATTTCATTTTATATAAACGTGTATGCGTGTGTGTTTGCATGCATATGTATATTTATACATACATTATTTATTACATATGAACACACGCACATGTACACCATGGCAATAAACTCTGATTTAATGAATTCCAGTGGATGAGGCTTTGAATTCTATAAGTCAGTAAAGTAGTATTGTTATGTAAAATAGCAATATGACTTCGCTTGGTGTGGTAACGTCCTCACAGTGCTTTAGGATTTTGCTTATGTCAGCATGAAAGTTTTTATTTAGGGATAGTAAATAGGTCAAATGTCATAGGTGAATTAACCCACAATTTCAAAGGGTTCTAGAATATGTCGTTCATGAGGTATCTTGCAGAAAAAACATGACAATATTTAGGTGATTCAGCCTGCCATTTCTAACGTACATTATTGCCATTTTAGAGATAGTGGAAGCTAACGAGAGGTTTCTTTGTCATCAGTTTTTCTTTCTTTTACCACGCATTATAATTGACCCTTTGTTCTTTGCTGATTTTTCATTTCGTCCCCAAATGCCACTCATTCCCACCCAACTCTATTCAACTTCTGACTCTTCATTTTCTTTTGGTTATCATTTATCATTTTTTTCATTTTGGTTTTTCTTGATATTTATTCATTTTTCGCTTCTGCTCGTTGATGTCCTCCCCTCCAGTTCCGTTCCTTGTGTCTTCATAATGGGACATTTGTTTTCCGTTATTAATTTTTGCCCTGTCATTAATCTTCCATCTTTTCATTTTCTCCCCGAAGTTGATCACTTTTGTTGTTATAACGAAATCTCTCTCTCTCTCTCTCTCTCTCTCTCTCTCTCTCTCTCTCTCTCTCTCTCTCTCTCTCTCTCTGTCTTTGTGCATGTTTTAATATATCACTGGGTGTGCATGCTGGTGCTTGTGTTAGCCTTTTTCTCCCACTCCGTTCGTACATTGTCTGTGTATTTGTACATGTATTAGTCTCTCTCTCTCTTCGATTACTTGTTGAGGCTGAAATTTTAATATCCATTAAATTTCATGTTAGAAATATTTGCATAAATTTGAACATCAACAACACTGGTAACAACAATAGTAGCTGTTACGTTGTAGATGGTGTCATCGGTAGTGGCATCAGGAGGAGGAAATGTTCTATGGTTGCATGTTCCTTAAAATCCACTTTTAAGAAGACAGATGTAAAAATAACACCGTGTAATCGTATCTTTTAACTGACCTGTCTTGTTTATTCTCTGGTTTGTTCATCAGTAACGTAAAGGAGCATGACTTGATTAAGGTCCCTTTAACCCACCATTGTTTTTTATCTTCTTTTTCTCTGCAAAGTATCAATGCTCTTATTGTTATTCATGAAGAGTGCTCATTCTGACGGAACACTTGACAGGGCTTCAGTATTATAGAATGGTATAGCATGAAAGAAGATGAAAAATTGAGTGTAAGTGATGCGAATATACAGAATAGATGAGTTAAAGAAAGGAAAGTGCGTTTGAAAGTGCATTAGTCTACAAATAGGGATCCAACGATTACTTTTTATTCTGTCGACTCTATGGACTACAATATATGCAGGACTCGTACTTTTGGCCTTTGGTCTTACTGTATTTCCTTCTCCGAGGAAACTGGAGTTTGTCTTAACGTGGTTTTTTTTTCTTCTGTTATTTTGTCGGTTTGTCTGAAGGATTACACAAAATTACACTACATTACATTACACACACACACAGACACACACACACACACACACACACACATATATATATATATATATATATAGTATAATAATATATATATATAGATATATATATATATAATATATATATATATATATATCGTTTTGCCTGAAGTGGGAATTATGTCCGTTCGAATAGATTTTGGGAGAATTCGGGATGTTTGGTGGCGGGGAGGGGGGGAGAGTGCTCAGACTTGGTGGAGGTTTGCCGTCTGCGAACGTTCTTGTTGAGTGCGAAAATGGTTTGTAAATAAGCCCGCATACGTAATGTAATTCACCGTTGGAAGGGTATTTGCATAATGTTTTGTTGATACGTGTACTCTTACAATTAATTTTTATTTAAGTTGTGCGAAGAGAGAGGAGGACGGTTAGACGAAGAATATACTGTTGATGGGTAGTGGGTACAAGTTATGGGACTTTCATTTTCTGGGAACGAGAAAGTAAATGCTCAGTAGAGATAAATGGTTCATTAAATTTAAGGGAAGCCGATGCTCTGCTGATAAAACTTATATCTAGGTGTACGAAGTTACTGGGGCCGTGGATGTTTTTACTCTGGGGCCTCATTGAAGAATCATCAGTGAGAGATAAATTGAATACCGCGTCATGCTCTGTAAAAACTTCTCTTAGGGGAAATAATACATTAGTTTTTAGCATATATATATATATATATATATATATATATATATATATATATATATATATATATATATGTATATATATATATATATATATATATATATATATGTGTATATATATATATATATATATATATATATATATATATATATATATATATATATATATATATATATGTATTGTGTGTGTGTGCGTGTGTGTGTAATTATCTTTGTCGCTTAATGAACATGACTTTTTGTACTCTCGAATATGAAGATGCAAATACTCCTTAATATGGTTATTTCAGTTGATACGTGAAGTGCTTACCTCAATGTGATGACGTAAAGGCATAGGTTCAGATCCTGGCCAGGAGAAGAGCTGCAGATGTCTAATTCCCTTTGTTTTTTAGTTATTCCCAAGATGAAATGAATTTGTTAGTAAGAGTATAGTGTTTGTTTCTCTTTCCTTAGAAAGGTCGACTCATAAAGATTCCACTTTTTCGGTTTTGAGCGATTCATTGGGGATGGGGTTGCAACCCATTCCAGTGCACAGGCTACCACATTCATAACTTATTTCTAAGCTAACAGAACCACATTTGGATGTACCGGCTTGTACATTCAAATATTTGCTAAACCCCTAAATGTTCATCCCAGGGTAAGATAGAACTTGACTGCTCTATACCAACTGAATGGACTCATTAACCCGGCAATTTATCATCCGCATCAGTGATGGTGCAGTCCATTTAAAGGAATTTTCCAATCGTCAGTGTAATGGGAATTCTGTTTGAACTAATCTATTTTCATTAGTGGAATGTGACCTATATTTCACGCCAGAAGTTGAGTGTATTTGTATTTTTTTTTCTTCTCATACGCTGGTATGGTTAGTGAAATTATTAGTACAGTTATTTATTATTATTATTGCTGTTCGGACGGGAGTGTTTGCGTTGGGTTAACACCTCAGATTAGTAAAAATCCAAGCGGTATTGAAATTTGTAGAAAGTATTAACTTTCTAGTACAAGCGACGCTGATCCATAATGAGATCTGTATATATCAGCGCGATATGAATATTATGAGAGTGCGTTCAGGGAATGTTTAGGGGAATTTAATTCATAATTTTACTTGTTTCTTAAATGTTTAAATATCTTTCATAACTTACCAGTAGAGTATTGGTTTTCATTTAGGTATATTCTGAATGGTTTAACCACACAATAACTGCAGTATTTAATCATGCTAAAGTCTATTCGAAAAACTTGCGTTGGCCTGCTCATCTCTCATTATAGCGCTTGAAAGATCTCGGTATAGATTTGAAACTGTACATTTGAATAATGGAGATGTTAAGGATTTTAGTTAATATAGTCTTCACATTATTGTTATTATTATTAGTAAATAAAATACACTGGTGACCCTTCTAATGCACATTTTGAAGCCTATTTGTATGAAAATGGAATTTAGATTACAAGACCTGCCTACATCATCAGAAGTTTCGGCACATGATTGTTCATTGAAAGATATTATTATTATTATTATTATATTATTATTATTATTATTATTATTATTATTATTATTATTATTATTATTATTGTTAAAAAGGATGGCAGAATTTTAACAGTATTTGCCTAAAAGAGGGTCTTCTACCAAAATACATATTATTATTATTATTATTATTATTATTATTATTATTATTATTATTATTATTATTATTATTATTATTATTATTATTATTATTATTATTTTATTTGGGAAGTAGTCCTTTTAAACGTCTTCTGTTGAAAATAATGGCTGATTCAGCTGCCTTCATCTTATACAGGACTTTCACAAGTCTCCTTATTGTTGATTTTTCACTACCGCTTAGACTGGCAAGCAAAGTGCCAATGGAGGACATGTCAAAAACCGTGGATTCAAGGGACAAATATTATTCTGCTTGAGAAATACAGCAATCTTGTTTTTCTCTCTTTCTTGCTATTCCTTTCAAAGAGAGAGAGAGAGAGAGAGAGAGAGAGAGAGAGAGAGAGAGAGAGAGAGAGAGAGAGAGAGAGAGATTGATGTATTTCTCATGCCGAATAAGAATTGTTCCTTGAATCCACCGATTTTGACATGTCCTCCATTGGCTCTTCGTTTGCCAGTCTAAGCAATACTGAAAAATCAACAATAAGGAGATTTAAGAAAGTCCTGTACAAATTAATGTTATTATTATTAACGCGCTTGTTTTTGAGCAGTTTCTAAGTCAGTCTTGTTTATGAGTTGTGTGAAATCAGTCGTGGAAAATACGAGCGACCTGAAATGGCAGCTTTTCATTTACTGGTGATTTTAAAGGTCAGAATGATCTTTGGCGCTATGAATATAATCGCAGATCCCACGGGCAACAATAATTGTCGGAGTCACGTTGGAGATATTAACTTCCTTCTTCGTTTTGGTCACATTGATCACGTGAAGCATTTGTAATGCATCTGAAGAATTATACGACGTGTAGAGAGAATTTGCTTGTTAAAGGCTAAACGATACTTCCATAACCTTGGATTATGTACACACACACACACACCCACATTTTATATATATATATATATATATATATATATATATATATATATATAATATATATATATATATATGCATTTATAAGATATAAGTATTTATTGAGAGAGAGAGAGAGAGAGAGAGGAGACGAGAGGAGAGAAGAGAGGAGAGAGGAGGAGAGAGAGAGAGAGAGATGTGTTTCATTAATAAGTAATAAGCAAACGTGCATCATCCATTAATGGCACGTTAGATGATTAGCATTAGGTAGTCACAGTGATATGCAACTAAGCTGCATTAATCAGTCATAAAGGGTGAATTTGAAATTTGCACACCAAAGGATTTTTTTTCCAATTACGTATCAACGATATAGTTAATTTAGAAGGCGAGCTTTATAAAAGGTATGCATGAAATCGTTTGGGTTCTCGTTGATATGCAATTATAATTTTATATTTTCAGCATTTTTTCAGTAATAATTGCTCGTCACATTCGTTAAAATCTTTTCTGCCACTCTTCTTCTGTCAGTGTGGTCCATCCATCCTTAATCTAGTTTTGAAAAACATCCCTTAAATAACATACAAATCTAATGATTAGGAGTCATTTAATGGGAATTTATTTAAATTTTCCAAGGCAAAAGTAGAGTTGCTTGTGTTTTTAATGAACCTATGCTAGTTAGTGATTCGCTGCTTTCTGTATTCCGCATAATTCTTTGTCTTTTTGGAGGAATATTAGAACACACCTTGAACTTAAACTCCCTTGGTGGGGCGGTGGTGCCAGTCCAACATAAATAGGATAAATAGGGAGGCTGGTGTGACATTCGGTCGTACAACATCTGCGGAAACCAATTATGAAATGAGCTATTCAGGGTAGAAACAGCTGGATATACATTTAAAACAGCGACCCCCGACTATGGGTACTTTGAAAATAGAACGCCTTACAGTATGAATCTGACCTACGCAGGTTTAGTAAAAAAAAATTTTAAGTTATTATTTTTTTTCAATTTGTTGCGAATGGCAAAGGCTGCAGAAAACACGTTAAAGAAAGAGGAAGGTTTAAGCGAATCTCAACTCCGAAGAAACTACTGTTTTAGTGCTTCGTTTTCTTAAAACAGGTGGATTGTTTTTGACTGACTCCCCCACAAATGTTTTGATTTTTAAGCAAGAAGTAGTGATGCAGCTTCACTCTTTGGGGGCTAGGACATCCTCTTTTTAGGTGTGGTATTGGTTCCAAGCTTTCGAGTAGATTTTGGGTGAAGTTGTTCCATCCCGACGATGTTTCATAGCCCCAGTTAAGACATGAAAAAGTTCATATCCCGAGGAAGTTAAAGTCACGTCTGAACAATCGACATAATCAAATTTATAAACCAAGGAAGTTAAAGTCACGTCTGAACAATCGACATAATCAAATTTATAAAATAGAAAGCTTATTTACTGGAAAATTATTGGATTAACGGTAAAAAATATTAAGTCTTCTTTTTACGTAAAGCCTATACTGTACCATTTTTTTTCGTAAAAAACGTGCCAGGTTTCCGATATTTTTTGCGTTTAACGCTAGAGCAAAGAAGTTTTCTTATGCCTCGTGAAAAGACTTTCGGAATAAAAGTAATACAGTTGGCTAAGTTATCGACATATAAGTACCTAAATAAATTACAGAGCTAGGAAGTAGGGAGGTCGATTCTCCGGCATATTTAAAAAGAAATAGAAAGTATATTTATTGAGAATTCATTCCAACCCTACAAAACAAATCGTTTTCCGATGCAGCGTTTTGCTGAAGGAAAAGTTTTTTATTTATTTTTTTTTTTTGAGGAAAATTTGACTGCTAATAGTCTCCCTGTTTTTTAACCAAAAAAAAAACAACAATAGAGAGAAAAATTATGTATCGACTGTTTTCCAATAGGCGGTTGAAAAATATAGGCAGAGGGAGACACAACCTCTTTTACTGATAGGTTTTCCATAAGATATCTCGGGTAATAGTAAGGGAAGGCCCAAAAATGCCATTTGCCTGTTGCCTTCGGTGAAGAATTGTTAGTCTGGTTTCATAAATCTCATCTATTTAGTTTTCATCCTTACCGTGAACAGAGGTTCGGTCCTTCCGGATTTAAAAGGATTTTTTTCATTGCGGTTGTTATTGATGACATAAATTTCCACATTCTTTCGGATTACCCATTTCAGTGTAAACGTGAATTTGAAGTGCTTCTGAATTTTGACACTTATTAATCATATTACTCTTTTATTGTGCACCAGAACGTATGATTCCAGTAATATAACTCAGATTTCAGCTGAAGTTTGACATTCTGTTGAATTACTCGTCTTCGATGTGCTCCTGAATTTCAGTATTCTATTGTATTTATCGTGATGTATTTATCAGTTGCTCTTGCGCATATATTTGTCTTTTGCTTGAGTCATACATTAACTGTCACTTTCATATTTATATTGTAATTTACCCTTTGGTCTGCTATCCTGTTTTGTACAAAAAATTCTTATTCCGTTGTGTGGAAAGCTGCTTGGTGAGTTGACTGGATTTTAGTATTGTTCTGTATGAATTTCTGCACAGTTTGTTTAAATTGATAGGAACAATAATGTGACCTGGACATTTGTCTTGCGCTTGTCTCATTCGCGATGGCCCCTTTGTTTTTTTTCTTTCTTTTTCTCTCTTTATCCCTTTCTTGTCGCCTTCTCATTTCATCACATTGTCCTTAATTTCAGTTGTCTTGTTTATTTACTCCCAAGGAAGATTGGCAACCAGCGAAGTAGAAAGATCCAGACTTAATAAACTGGAAAGATTCACTAATGCAGAACGCGGGGTAATCGGATGAGAATTCAATCAGAGGGTCAGAAAGCTTTGACGAGAAGAGAGAAAGAGAGAGAGAGAGAGAGAGAGAGAGAGAGAGAGAGAGAGAGAGAGAGAGAAATTGGGGGGGAGGGGTGATACCTTTTCCATATAGATCCGTTTTTAATCAAGACACGATAGGAAATATTTTGACGTGGCTGTATGTCGTTTCTCTCGTCCACTATTCATTACGGCCGGCTACGATGCGAAATGGTCGACTGATCACCAGGTACATATTAGTCTTCGTTTTACCTAAAGCCTATACTGAGTCTGAGGGAACATGTTCAAATTATTCCTCTCTCTCTCTCTCTCTCTCTCTCTCTCTCTCTCTCTCTCTCTCTCTCTCTCTCTTTCTTTTTTGCTGGGGTTCGAACCCAGGGCTTCACTTAATGATAGGTTGATGTGCTGACATGTTCTTACCTTTTGCTATACACCGAGTCATTGTCATTGTTATATTGTGTTTTATCTTTACATATGAATTTTTCCCCGTGTTCTCTCTTCCTTGTCGTGGGGATTATATTTAACTTCACATCCTTTTTTGTTTTCCCTTCAGATCCAACTTTAGACATTTTTATGTTTCTCATTCATTTTATTTCTTTATGGCTACTTCTTTTTCTACCCGAAACTGGAGTAGATGGTTATTAGTGCGAGTCGTGGAGTAATTGGCTTCTTTTCTTTTGGCAGATTACTCCCCACCCCCACCTCTAATTTAAAAAGGGCTAGGTTGACTGATTCAGGGCATATAGAGAATGGCTGAGACTTTTGGTTTTTAGTAGTGACGGTTGTTAAGGGCAGATCAAACCGCTAGATCTACGTGACTATTTAATGTGGGTGCGGGAGTTATTTCGCACCTCCTGTGTGCTGATGTACTGTTTGTATTTATAAGTTAGGTCATTAGTTTATACGATTTTTTTATCACTTCTTGCATGCCGGTCTTAATTAAGCTCTGATATAATGGGGTTAGTCGTGGATTAATATCTCTTTGGACTTGTAAAATTGCGAAGCATGTATGTACTATACTAGCGCAAAAAACCTTAACAGTGAGTCAGAGTTAGATCCGAAATCCAACGAAGTGTGGATACGCATCTTATTGTTTTGTGGAAATTTGACCATTTTCATTTTATTCCATATAGATATCTTCACTTCTTGAGTCGTTATAAAGTTAATTTTCTCCGTCACATTCTCCTAAATTATCATTTTACATTTCCGGAACGAATTTCTCAGTCCTTGAATCTCATCAAAGTAATTTCCTTGTTATGAGGAGAATATTGAAATCGCTTTTTTTTTTATTACGTTAGCAAAAATGCAGAGAGAAATCGGTATATTTTCTTACCATTTCAGGGGGCGGCTGTGTATTTTGCTTGGGCAAACTCTTGCATCACGTGAGCCTTTTTTTTTGTCGATTTCTTAATGATTATAATTGTCTTTGTGTTCTTTCAGATTGTGATTTTTATGATATTTGCATTCTGGTGATTTTTGAGCGTTTAATTGTAGTCTCTCTCATTCCCTTTTTATCATGTTTATTTTTTTTAAAGTTTATATCGTTCCAGATAACAGCTTTCCAATTTACAGAATCGAGGCAAAAGCGGAAAAAATGAGTGGAATATTTACCACGTTTTACGGAATTGTTTTTAGCCAGTTGTAGATTGGCTATCCAATTATTGACTTTTGTGAGAGAGAAAAAGGGAGATGGAGATGGGGTGGGGGATGTAGATGGGTCTGGGGGTACGCGATGAAGAGGAGACCGGATCCGGTATTTTGTATCGAAGTTTTCTCTCAAGTAATGTATCTCTTGTGTTTGATAAGACCAGTGAGACAACCTATGTAGATATTACTTGCTAGAATGATTTTATACCTCAAGTACATCGACGCTGAATATATCTTATTTATCATTATTTGTAGTTAAAAATAAAATAACAGCAAAGGGTAAGCATGAGATCGAGGATTTTTTTTATTGGGCTTCTATTTTGTGAAACAGCTTAGCCCTTATAGCTTGGTACATATAAATTTGTAAAAGTCCTCTCTCTCTCTCTCTCATCTCCTCTCTCTCTCTCTCTCTCGCTCTCTCGCTCTCTCCGCTCTCTATCTTCTCTTCTCTCTCTCTATATATATATATATATATATATATATATAAATATACATATATATCATATATATATATATATATATATATATACTTGTATACATACATATAGACTTTCAGATATCCACATTATCATGAAATTACATCTTCTTGCATATAATTTTTTTTCAGTTTAACGTTCGTTCATTCAGCTAGCTAGTGGTAACTATATATATATATATATATATATATATATATATATATATATATATATATATATATATATATATATAGTTATTATATTTGTTTGAATAGTAGATCATGCACGCAGTTCGGTATTCGAAGTACATTAGTGCATTTGACCCTTGAAATGTTATGATTCACGAGATGAATAAAACACTGGTATTATCAGTCTCTGATGTCAATTTGTTGTGCATTGGTTTTGTAAAAGAATTCATTTTATATCCTTTTCCTTTCCAGCTGAAGATGTCGTTGTCATTTCTGTTTAACAATTGTTATTTTAGCCACCGTTCCGGTGAGTGTAATAGTCCCTGCCCTTCTCAGACGTCAACAAATTGTCCTCGCTCAGTAGTACCTCCTGGATATCAGCTTTTGTTGACACCTTATACATTTTATGCTGGATTAGATTTTTATTTATTCTTTATTCAGGAGTTGCTGACTTCTTGTTACCATTGTCCCTGTTCCTTTTAAATGTATAACTTTATCGATTCCTGCCATTCCGGACCCCCATAACCTGGCTGCTACCTTGTAGCCTTTATTTTCCTTTGGCATGTTTAAAAAACATTTTTTTTAGCTATTGGGATAATACAGAAGGATGGTTTATTTGAATTAGTATTAAATGTATACATGAAATGTTAATGTCTTTTTAATCACATTTCTCCTTTTATTTCCCTGTTTTCCTGTCATTATTCCATTGGAAATCTAGTTCATTACGGTTTGAATTTTTTCTTGAGAATAAATGCAACACGTTAATTATAACTATAAAATGTTATAAGATAATAATAACAATCTGCAATTATTATTGTTTTTTGGGCTTTTCCATTTGACATCACCTGCCCCACCCAAGCTGCCATTCCGGCGCTGACACGAATCTCTTCACTGACAGTTCCTTGATTGATTCATTTACATTTTCTTTGACTCTTCATTGATATTGTGTTGAATTTTACTTGTTGCCTGATTGGGAAATAATGACATCTTGTCTGTTCTTTTATCCCTGTTCATCAATCCTCTAATTGTTATTGTAATATCTGTCTCCCCTTTCTTCCATTTTTCACCGTTGGTGATTGCGGTGTAAGTTTTGACACTCTATTATGACCGATACAAGATTGCGCTTCTTTTTTTTTCTTTTTTTTTCGTTTCCCTCCCTTTCTCCTATCTTGTATGTTTTTTTTTTCTGCCATGCTTACTCTTTTACGTTTTGAGTTATCGATAGTTTCTTTTGGTGGAGGATGAATCTTGTGTAGCTTGGCACCATGAAATTGAATCGTTTTCATACAAAACACACATATGTATGTTTATGAGTTACATATGTATACACACTTCCATACATGTATAGCATTACTGCACTTTTACTACTCTTATCTACTCAGTATTTTGCACTGTGAGTCTGGTTTCTGAGATCTAACTCTGTTCTTGTTGAATTAATTTCGTTTGTCATTGCTTTACTTCAGAATCATTATTAAGCACTAGATAAATACGTGTTTTGATTTGCACACTACTCCTTTGCTAAATGATGCATTTTTAAATCACATGGATACCGTCATGCATATCTTCCCCTTATGGTTTTCATTTTTACCCGAGCTTCATCTGTTTCTGATCTCTCGCATTTCATGTGTATTTGTTCATATTTTCCTTTTCGATCATGTGTAATAACTACCTTCAGTACCTCGAAGTTTTCCGACAAATTCAGGGTCTGATTCACTAATCTACCTTCAAGTGAACTCTTAGGCCCTCATTATCCACCCGTCTGTTGTTTCGTCGGCAACGTTGCCACATCTCCCGCAAAGGCTTATCTCATGCTTGGATGACCCTGATTCCATTCCTCTTACATCGCTCACCCTAGAGTCTTCAGACCATTGCCCTCCACCTCTTACTACACGTTTTTTGTATTTTCGAATGGCGTTAAAAATAGGCTGTAAGGAAGACCGGAAAAGTCTGACTTGACAACGGAACTGACGTGGACCAATGCTGGAATAAGGATGTAGTTTTTAAGGATTTTGTGGAGACTTCACCCGGGCCCATGAAGAAAATGTTCGAAAGAAGGCGGCTTGTCAAAACCCAGAACTCTACCGGGACTGCATAACACCTGAACCGTTCCTAAAAAAAAAAACAATAATAGAAGGGAGACAGAGCAGGTTTTTTTTTTGTTTGAACACTAGAAATGTAAATTACCTTTTTATTTTCCTTTGTCACTTATATAAATTGAACACTATTTAACTAACATACCAAACATAAATACAGATTACTTTCCTTTGTCAATTACTTTAATTGAGTACTAATTCAGTAAGATACCAAACATGAATACAAATCAGGCACACACCTTCACACACACACATAGTATTTGTATACATATATATACCTACAGACACAGACACACACATTATATATATATATATATATATATATATATATATATATAATATATATATATATATATATACACACACACACACACACACACACACACTGTGTGTATAGGTGTGTGCCAGATGGTGTAAATATATATATATATATATATTATATATATATATATATATATATATATATATATATGTGTGTTTGTGTGTTTGTGTCTGTGCCTGTGTGCCTGATTTATATTTTTATTTGGTATCTTAGTGAATTAGTACCCAATTAAAGTAGGTGAAAGGAAGGTAAAGGGTTTATAATTTCCTTAGTTCTTATTAATTATGGACATTGCACTAATCATTGTCATTATTAATCTTACCTCTTTCCCTGTCTCGAATTACAATGTATTCACTGATGCAATTGGCTTTTTGTTAAGTAATACTGTCTTCTCTGTTTCCCTCGGTACATCAGTGCTCATCTTGTACTCCTAGTCAATACAGCATTAACAATCATCTTCTTCATCAACTTTAACCTCGCGATCGCTTCCCATAAAATCCTCGTGATCTTGGCCAATCTCGCTTCTTCATCTGAATCTTAAACCTTATATTACAGGTCCGGTTACCATCTTTTATTATTGTATCATTTACTTCACGTTCAGGGAGAACAGTAACAATGCATTTAGGTGTGATTTTGTGAGTCATTTTCTATTTATTAACAGGGAAGGCTTCAAGTGAAATTAAGTCCCCTCTAATGGAAGTACCAGTGGCTGGCTGACTAGATCCTGATGACAAGACGCGCCTATTGCCGATCGATAGCCCGTGCTGAATCACTTGTTTTAGAGGAGAGAGAGAGAGAGAGGTCTTATAAATCAAGAGTGCCATTTTTGTCACGTCTAGCGACTGTTCATCTTATATATCAAAGTTATGTATGTTGCCGTATTTAGGGAAACGATGAAAAATTTTTTTTTTAGTTTCACCACTTGTTCTTCCTGTTGCAATTAATCCCAGGCAGCTTGTCATTGCCACCGCTGGGTTCATTGTGGCATTATTTTCCATTATTGTTGGGGGTGATTTTAGTAAGCCTCTTGTAATTTATTTCGTACTATGTTAAATAGATTATCCTCATGATTGATATCGGTGCACGAAGTGTTAGTTTTCGTTTTATTTCAGTGCATTCTAGTTAAAGTGGTTGTCTGTTGGTGTACTTCCTCCTCTTTCATTTTTCCTCCTCAATATTCATATGTAGATACAACATGCGTCCATGTATTTTGGATTGTGTGTATTACGGTATACGTACATATATATTATGTATTCGAGCATATATATAGTATGCCTCAGGAAAGGGTCCGAATAGGACCGAAAGTACTCGGCTATCTCGCTTTTTCATTTTTTTCCTTCGTGGCAAAAAAACCTTTATTTATACATAGCATCACGTTTTATATACTTCGTGATCAAGTTATTCATGTATAGCGTTGTATCCGAATGAGAAGTAAATGAAGCGGTCACCACACATTGAAGAATAAAACCGCATTTTGTACAAGATAGTGACAAAGCTAAGAGAGAATTACAACAGATTTTAAAGTGACGGGTAGATGTGGATGAGTAACAAATGAAATTATACACACACATCAATGCCAACTTATCAAGAAATCACAAAAACTAAGATAATGGAATTATCGCTTCAAATCTTGTGCACATGGAAAAGAAAAATGGTTAGAAAAGTATAGAAATTCAAGTGCACACTAAAACTGGCATTGGTGACAAAATGGCAAAATGCAGTTTTATTTTTTTTTTTTACACGTACATGCTTGATTGTACGTACCCTATCATAAGATATTTTCGAGAAATGATACTTTGTGGACTTTTCCTTTCTCTCTCTCTCGTGGCGTTTTCAATTTCCGGTAATTTTTCATCCTTTGGCCTTTGTAGCATGTTTCCATTACGGCAATTTTGTTTCTTTGTCGTGGAATCTGATTCACATTTCTGGTCCCAAATACTCTTTCCGGCCCTCACGGAGCCAAAGACAGCTCGTTTGATATCTGGTGAAACCGAGTCTCGTTACTGGGCAAAGATTTCTTTTATATATATATTTACTTTTTACACCTATATAATATATCATATAAGATATTAATATCTATATATATATACACCTTAATAATATAATATATAGATATATTATTAATAATATATATAGATATTATATACATACTATATACACACACACACACACACACACATATATATATATATATATATATATATATATATATATATACTATGTGTGTATGTGTGCACGTGTGTATATGTATGTATGAATGTAGGTATATTGATATATATACATGTATACGTGTGTATTGATATCTGTGGATGTTTTATTTTTATTTTTTAGCAAGTTACGCTTTGTACGAAGCAAGGCAAAATGATAGAGAATAGAATATAATGTACATGTATACGTGTGTATTGATATCTGTGGAAATTTTACTTTTATTTTTTTAGCAAGTTACGCTTTGTACGAAGCAAGGCAAAATGATAGAGAACAGAATATACATATGTGGAAAAGGATTAAGGATTTATGGCGCTTCTTTTGAAGATTTATAGTTTGGTTCGTTGGTGCTGTCTTTTTCTTTTTCTGTTTAGGAGAGAGAGAGAGAGAGAGAGAGAGAGAGAGAGAGAGAGAGAGAGAGAGAGAGAGGATTGAGACCGTTATTTTTCATTCTACAAGATGGATTTATAATGGTCCATGTGTCTTAACAAAGAGAGGGGGAGAGAGCAAGTTGAACGTTATTTTTGATAGGTTCCAAAATGGCTTTATGGAAGTGCACTTGTCTCAGGAGAGAGAGAGAGAGAGAGAGAGGAGAGAGAGAGAGAGAGAGAGAGAGAGAGAGATTAATTAAATGCTTTCTTGTTGTATGTGTGATTCACAAATTTTGAGTTGGCGTATTATGTGCAAGTTAGGCTGCACAGGACCAATGGACCAAAAACTGAAGTCAACAAGCAAACGTTTAGGTTGAGAGGTGATTTGCATTTCCTCAGTAATCAGATAATTTCCAGTTCTTCCCCGTTGTTTTCTTTGCAGTCCATAAATCTGTTTTGAAAGACGAATTATATCTCACTTTGAAATAGCATTGTACTATTTTTCTTCTCTGCCGAATTCCCGTCGTCCTTATTAAAACAGATAAGTTCGTATTATATTCACTCAGTTGGCTCTGTCGCGTCAGTGGAATGATTTGCGTTGTTCAATAGACTCTTATGGTCGGTTGCAAGTTTGGGAAATGGTTACAAGAGATTATGCAAGATTCAGTGAAGAAATAGTGGTGTTAGCCATCCAAGTATAGTACATAACAACGCTTGTCGTTTATGTTTACAAATCGCAGCGTAAGTTTGTCTTCGTGACCAGTTAACTCGTTTAAATCATTATAAATGTAACTTAAGATTTAATTCTGAGAGTAGTCATCTTCTCGAAGGAAGATCATTTGGACTTTGAGGTGCACCACGAGTAGAATTTGTACTTATTATTGATTGTCAAAGTAAGCATTCTCATCTTGCATGTAAGACGGCCGTTTGCCATCAGGGTCTGATAGCCGGTAGAACTATGACTTGACATTATGCATTGCCTTAGTTGTCATTTTTTAATGTTATGGAATCATTGCAAGAGAAATAAGATAGATGTTGCACCGATTTTCAAGTAGATATAGATATCCACTTTCCTTATCTTTTTAGTAGAAGATGGGTATTATCTTGGTTACTCAAAGAGACCAGCCGAATGTTTAATCTAGAAGTCCTTTCATAATTCAACAGTAAGCGATTCTGTAAATATTAGAGTAAAAAGATCTCCGAATTACCTGGAAAGTTCAATTTTTTGGGGGAAGATTCTTCCTTGTACGAAAGTGAGCAAAGAAAAAAATCTTATTTAAATGGAGTTACCATGAGGAAACGATCACTTTAAAATCCTGCCTTGAGGGTATCCTTCCACGCGAAGAAATAATTGCAAAAGAGAAAATGTCTGTTGAATATAAGTGAAAGTTCTTTTTCTGGGATTATCCTATAAAATATCAGGTTCTGAGTAATGCCTTTACACGGGATTTAAAAAATATTCTCGTATTTGTGTGCCCTTTTTACAAGAAGCGATATTACAATTTTGCTGGCAATAGATTTTTATTATGGAAGAAATAAAACTCTGAGACGAAGATAGCCAGGATGGAAAAATAGAAATAAATAGATTAAGGTTCAATCCAGCTGGGAAATTGCGACCATTCTGAAGAAGCCAACGGGTGCGAAGGGAAGGAAATGTTATTTTCCTTCGCAGATTAAGGAGGTTAAAGTTCATTTCAAAGGAAATGTTTATTTCTCATTAAAAAAAAAGAAAGAAAGAAGAAAAAAAAACACTGAAGGAGTTAAACTGTGAATGATGGTCGAAATGACGGGAGAAAATTGCTTTCTCTCCGAGATGAGTCTAATCGTATATGAAAGCCCTGAGTAGAATGGCTTAGGTTAAGCTGTGCAGTAGACGACGGTCTTGGGTAAATAAGTAAGCAGAGTCTGCCACCTAAAGAAGAGAGATTCCCTCTTTTCTGCTTCTGACGGTTACCACTATTATTTCGTCGCTACTTAAAAGACTCATGGATTGACATTGTCATATGATAGTTTCTGTTTACAAGTTGAAGAATTTATTTATTTATATTCCTGTCTTCTAACTAGGAACGTGTTTAAATGATTACAGGAAGGTAAGGTCGTAGTTTAAATTTTTCAATCAAGTATATGTTCGCAACAATTCAGTTGTCAGTGACAATGTAGATCTGAAAATGGAAAGATTTTCTGGTACTTTGGATGTTCGTCACGAGAAATATGTACATTAGTTCTCGTCTTGGCAGGGACTCTTCAGCGAAACACGTAGGACATTTTTGTATTTTGTCTCGATATAGATTTTGATTCTCTGTTTTGAAATTTGTCAAAAAAGTTTTGTGTGGGAAATTATATCCATCCTTTGGTTTACAAATTTTTATTGGCCTTTATTATATCACAAAGAAGGTAGCCTTTCATCATTAGGAAATTTAAAATGTTTCATTTAATCTCTTAATTTAGTGTGACACATACCAGGATTTATTCAAAGCTTCCAAGAAAACCAGAAATGCTAAATCAAGGTACGACCTAATAAGGGGATTATTATATTTAAAACAGATTTTGGCTTTATTGAAAGTGAAATCAATATAGAGAAAGAAACTTCCTCTACAGGCGGGAATGCCCTGGCAAAGGATAAATTCCTTTCATTGATCCAGAATGTCTGATAAATAGCTTACATTTCCTTACGAGGCAAAAATAATCGGAAAAAAGGGCAAAGAAAAACAAAAATGATGGAGTTTCTGACCAACAGGAAAATAGCTTCCATTCTGAAGGAGGCCATCCGGTGCGAGGTGAGAGGATTGACCTCCTGGAAAAAGGGGCCAAATGATGTTTTTCTTTGCGCATTAAGAAAGTTAACGTCTATCGTAAAGGAACTGTTCTTTTTTTTCTTCCCTGGAAAAAAAATAGAGGAGATAAGAATAAGCAGGGAAACATTGGCTAAATGATAGAGAAGATTGCATTCCTTGTGAGATGAGCTCTTTATTTTTTTAATTTTTTTATTTATTTTTTTAATGGCCTTAGGTGAGGAGGTTCCTGAATATCCCGCCCACCCTCTTGTATGCGTTTTTTTTCAGTAACTTTTATTTAGAATTGCAATGTATTTGATCTTTTGCAATACCACATGAATTACATGTCGGTAGACTCCATCACAGATTATTCAGTAAGGCTTTTATGTTAAGTCATAGACTTACTGTCTTAGGCAGAACCGAAACCTTCATTGTATATTTTAGTTCTTGAACTTCAGTATCTCCTTTAAATGACAAATAATTAACTATAAATGGATATATATATATAAGTATAATATATATGTATAATAGATATATATATATATATATAGTATATGTATATATATTATTATATTATATTTAAATATACATATGCTAAATATATATTTTGCATGTGTGTATGTTTGTTTGTTTGTGTGTTTATACGCTATGAATGTAGTATATGCATAATTTGATCTTCAGGTACTTGTAAAGGGCATGAAGGCAGACCTAACGCCATAGAACCCTCCCGAGTTCCTGATATAACGGGAGTGCCCCGAGGAAATCAATATTCTGTAATCCGTTAGGGGAGGGTGGTGGGAGGGCAGAGCCCAGGGTGTCTGTACAGTGAGTCAGTCCTATTTCCTCCGCTCGTTATCCGTGCCATGGCACCCACAAGGATCCTCTGCGTGATGGGAGTCAGAGCGACGACAATCGGCCCTGCGAGGCGGCTGAGAAGTTAAGAGAGGTGATAACACCTTCCTGTGCCTCGTCTTCTTCTTCCCTTCATTTCTCTGTCATTTTTCTTAGCTCAGTGCACTTTTGTATTCATTTATTCTTTGTCTTTATCGCTTTTTTTTTCATTTTGTTTGCATTACAGTACACAATGGTATTTGTTCTCTGATTTTATCGATTTTTTTTCTCATTTGGTGTGCATTATTGTACACAATGGTTTTTGCTATGATTTCGTTTTCTGTATTTTCTTCTTTTGGTTGTTACTTTTCTGCTTTTTTACAGTTTGGGCATTCTATTCATAAGAAAATTCCTCTGCAGTAACGTAACAGTTTATAATCTCTGACGTTGCGTGATTTTCTCTACAAAAAACATCATTTGCCGCATTAAAGTATCTGATTACCGTCTACCCGGATTTATTATATTGAGAGATGCAACAAAACAAACAGTATTTACAAAGAAAGCAGCTGGCAGAGTAGAGACTATCAAGAACATAAGTTGCACCGGTGAAAGTGATGTAAGTTAATAGATCCCTGTCATTATTCTGAGTGAGTAAAGTGGAAGAGGGCGGAGCCATACGTCTAGACGAGTGGCTTACTGACCTACACTATCAGTCGGTCAGAAAACGTGTTTTAGGTGGGACTATTTTCCGGCCACAGCATTTTATAAATAGAACCAACTGCAACAAAGTCGCATCAGCATACTGACGAAATATCTGTCTCGTTTATCTGGTGGATTTATCCATCCTTTTAGAGTTAAAAACAGCAGAATCATGGATCACAAAGGGATTAGTGTTGAAAAATTTTTTTTCTTAATAATTGATGTAATAAATAAAGGAATATTTGTCTGATATATTTATTTATTTATTCATAAGTTTTTCCGTGTTTGTGTGCTAAGTGCGTATTTTTAAACAATGATTTACTACTTCTGTTAGCTTTATTGGGTATTCTCCTTTTTACTATATCGGTTTTATTTCATTATCCGGAAATCCTCATATTCCAGTAAGTCACATGTGCTAAAGATGATTAGGTAAAGAACTTAAATCCGTCAGACAACAAGGAACTGAAATAGAAAACTGCTGATGGTCGGCTGTCGAAATTCAGGAGAGTTAGATCATTTTCCAGTAAGGTAGTGTAACGCAGACGTAGCAGTCCAACATTAATGCATACATTTTCCAAGGCAGACATTTGAGAGTTCATAATTTTTTTCTCTTTTCTGTTTTTTTCATAAACATTTAGACGTCATATTTTGTTTAAGCTTACTTGCCAAGTTCATGGCTGGTTCCCGTAAGGACATGTTCCTATTTATTTTTTTTATTAGCATCTCACCAAAAGAGGTGATATTTCTAGTTAATCTAAATAATTTTCTGTATAAGCAATATCTCATAATTATACAAATTATACAAGTTTGTTGTTATATTTTTCAAAGGTTAAGTGCTTTATAGGTTGTTACATATTTTCAGTGTCATTTTGTTAAAATGAGTTCTAATGTTAGTTCCTATGTAAATGTATCGCACTTGAACTTGAAATATCAGAGGTGAAGGTCACACAAGCAGCCTACAGCGTTATGTGCTTTCTCTTATCAGCCAGAAAATAGTAAGAAATTCATTACTACACTCGTAAGTGGCCTTGGCTGACGTATGTTCTTTGCGGGTTATTTAATAGACAACGCAAGGCGATTATCACCTTGCGGAACTTAGAGAGAGTTAACAAATAAATATTTGCACACTCCAACAGCAATACAAGTCAGAAAAACTGAAGTGCTGATGCACGCTGTTTTCTTAATTTATGATGAGCATCATTAATACTTATAGAAAGTCGTTAACAGTGTGTATTAATAATTATGGAATATTATCTTTTATCGTCACTTTTCTTTGTGGAGAGTCTCTACCCATCTCTGCAAATCTCGGTGACTAATTATTCAAATTCTGTTCCATTTCCTGCACCGCCACGCTATGTATATCTGGCCTTTCATGTTTTTAGGGATTCATAATGCATGGCTTTATATATATATAGAGAGAGAGAGAAGAGTAAGTCTTCTTCTTTTGGGAAGGGGGGGGGGGGGGGCGGTTAGTTCCGTCATATTCCACTACTCGCTTCTGTTCGACAATGTGGGTTGGACAGGGAGCAGTAAGTAGGTCACTCGTTTGACTTTGCGTCAAAAGAAAATTATATTAGTAAATACAGGCGGATGAAAATTTATATTCAGGCCCTATGGACTTGCCTCTCTCTCTCTCTCTCTCTCTCTCTCTCTCTCTCTCTCTCTCTCTCTCTCTCTCTTTGTTCAGTGAATAGGAAAAATGCGTCCATTCCTTTTCATTAAATGTAAGGAGATGAGCGAATCATCTTGTTATCCAGAACTTGTTATCCGGATTACGGTTACTGGAACGTATTGCTCTTCCCCTAAAAATGGATTCATTCCGATAGTCTCAATAGGCTCTCAGCTGCTAATTAATGAGATCCGACCAGTGGGTCTCTCAATGGTAGAAAGGCAAATAAAAACTAGCAACAAATTAATTAGAGAATTTAACAAAAGGAATGCAGCCAAGCTTGAAGTCTCGGTGATATTAATTTCTGACGAATACTTTGGTGGGGAGAGAGATAAACAGATAGATATGTTGTGATGAACCCCAAGGAGAATACGGATGTTGAATGTCTTTATGTGAAAAGGAAAAGTTGTATTATAGTGAAGCATGATTAGAGCCTTGTGTATCATAGCGAAAGGTTTGGTGTTGCAGATTCCCTAAGGTTCCGAACAATTCGATATCTCTTAGAACTGGAGTTTACATAGCGTATAATTGATAAAATAATAATCAGTAACAAATCCTCATGAATATGTTCAGCGCTTCAGGGGCGTGATCTTGGCCTGTCACCTCGGTGGCCGCGGGTTCGATTTTCGGGCATTCCATTGAGGGGTCAGAGATGTGTATTTCTGGTGGTTCGGAAGTCACGTAAAGTCGTTGGTCCTGTTTCTGAATAACCACTGGTTCCATGCAACGTAAAAACACCATACAAACAAACATACAATGATGAATACGTTCTTTCAAATAAGCTGGCACTGAAGAGAAAAAATTGACAAGAGTGAGTAACTTCTTGTAAGAAAAGCAACATCTGGCCGTCAAAGTAAACGTATTGAAAGGTCTATCTTCATTACATATTCAGCAGCACGCGTCTGTCGTAGAAGGGGCTTCAACAATATTTCATTCATGGTTGATAGAAATGGAGCCCGTTTATTGCAGTTCACCACGATGCAAGTATAGTGCAAAAGCGAGTGTAGTAAAGGGATATAATTTTTTTCATATATTTAACAAGGGACCATTTAAAACAATTTTATTGCTGCAATACATTCTCTGTTCTCTATAAGCAATGCATAAACCGTCGAATTAAGGAAATAGTTGACACGTTGACTGATAATTGGGTTGTAACTTTGGGAGTCGTGAATGATTGATATTCATTCACATGTGTAATATTTGCTCTGGAAGCATTTTGAGAATCTTGCAGAAGTCGTTCGTATGTATAGCTAACAATCTAAGTTAACGAAAGTTGCCCAGTGAACCGACTAACAGAATCATTGGCCGTAGTCTGGTAAGGAAGAGTATACGAGCAATAAGTTCTCTAAAATCTCGCCATTATTTATCATTGTATAAGAAGGGCTGCTGGCAAGGTGTAGAATCAAGGGTAGAGGTTTCCTTTATATTACTGTCATCATGAAAAAAAAAAGAGAGAAGAGAATTCCGCCGAAACACACATTGATGTCCTACTCAGCTCTGAAAGACAGAGAGCGAGTGTTCTATTGAATGATATAACAGTATTTAGTTGTAATCGAATGTGTAGCGTTTTAAGTGGTTTGATCTGTTTTAATGACAATTGCAGAAGTGCGGCAGTTGTTTGCCCTCTTTTAATAATAGTAACATTTATGAAAATTTGCATTTTTGTGCTTTAATGCAAGGTTGCCATTATGGAAATGGTTTTCATCTTTTGTGACGATGAAACTATACTAAAGGTTGTTGGTCTTTTAATGATTGCGACATAACTATATAACGATATAGTTTGGACATCGTTTTTTCATTTCTTTTTTTTAATTTTCATGTTTTTGTTCAGTGAGAAATCCTTTTAATGAATACCTAAAGAATAATAGAATGGAAATATAGTTAAAATTGTAAATGAAAATATAATAATCACAACTTACATAGGATATGATGTTAATGAACTTGAACAGTAACTAGATATTTCGTTCTTTTTTGTACTGGTACATTTAACTGGATGCATTTATTATTTGTTTATCTCCTCACTCCGAATTTTGCCTAAATTTTCCGCAATGATTTTGAAGAGTGTGCAGAAGTTGTTAACAATTATTCAGATGTATAAAATATGTAAGTCGACGAGAATGCTTTGGGAATAAGTATTATACCATGGAGAACAAATTCTCATTTTGAGAGTATTTCATTTCCAGTACAGATGAATATTTCCCAAGGGTCACATAGGAAAGATTCATGAAAATACCACTGAGCGCATCTGCTCGGACGAAGCATGAAATAGTTGTTGTAAACGCAACAATAAATTACAAAACTTTTGATAGCGAACAGTTGGAAGTTTGCTGATTTTTTTGTTTTCTGTACAACTAACTGAAAAGTGTAGCTCGAATCATCCGAAAAACTTGACATTTGTTTGTCTGCGGCTTCGGCTTTTCGGTAAATCTATATTTTATGTATATTTACATGAGCACAGGCGCACGCGCGCGCACGCGTTTACACGCCGATTGAAGGGAAAAGGAGACTGGATAATATGCACGTTGCATGAATGGTATTTTAAAACTGAGGCAAGTAACGATGAAATTAATTCACGCAATAAAAGATACCCGGGCATAGTTGGGGAAGAAGATAAATAGAAATTCCGCAGGAAATATGACTTGCGTTATTTTGGAGAGACGGGAATGATTTACTGCAGTGTGAGAAATGCCGTAAAAATACTCGAAGGCTTACCAGAGAACTTAACTAGTCTTTCTTGTTTGTTTATTTAGGTGATGTTAAATCTCCTGTGTATTTATTTACTTTAATTCCTCATGAGGTAATTATGCATAGATTATTATTTGTTATTACTGATATGTGTTCAGTTTTATTCTTGTTTTCTTTAGGTCCCATTCCCCTTTTTCCCTTTTTGGCAAATTCGTATCCTTTTGCCTTATTCCAAGTTATATATGCTCACTGTGAATAATGAGAGACTGTTCCAGACAAACAGACAGAAATGAAAGGGGAGCCCTCAAGGGGACTTTGTAGGGGTGTGTGAGACATTGGCAATTCCCTTTGTCGAATTACCTCTATTCCTAATGAGCATTTTGCAACACAGAGAATTAGTTCTAAGCAGACGGACGAAATACGGTTAGCGCGATATTGGCGAGTGTGTGTCTTCCCCGTGACGCTATTTTTCACCGAGGACACTCCTCTGCAGGGCAGGAGGTTCTTGTATAAGTGGTTCAAAGGGACGTCTCTAAGGCCCCCGTATCATTACAGGCGGAAATTCTAATATCGGACTCTCCGTTGCCATCAAAGGAGGATCTCCTAATTACTTCTCTTGGAAAGGGTTCGGTACAAGGGGCTCTCCAGAGAGAAGGCGCAAAGGCATGGCATGGGTAGCTTATTGCCTTACAAGCGACGGAGGTTGCCTTTGTCCGTGTTGATTATTCCTTGCGACAGGATTTGCGGTGCGAGGTTATATGCCAAAAGTGATCGGGATTTACTCGCGAGGCCCGATATTGCGGGTGAGTTTTTGAATGATAGTTGGCCGAGATGGTGTTGTTATTATTATTGGAGAAACGAATCCACAGTCATCTATGAACACATTTTTTTATTTATTTATTTAAAAATCATTCTCTACAGAGACCATTCGGGAATCATGTTCGATTCCCTGTGGATACGTTTCTCCATGAGTATTTTTAATAATTAATAATAATAATAATATAAATTATTATTATTATTTTTTATTTTTTTTTTTTTTTGCTCTATCACAGTCCTCCAATTCGACTGGGTGGTATTTATAGTGTGGGGTTCCGGGTTGCATCCTGCCTCCTTAGGAGTCCATCACTTTTCTTACTATGTGCGCCGTTTCTAGGATCACACTCTTCTGCATGAGGCCCGGAGCTACTTCAGCCTCTAGTTTTTCTAGATTCCTTTTCAGGGATCTTGGGATCGTGCCTAGTGCTCCTATGATTATGGGTATATCCCATATACCGGCATATCCCATATCCTTCTTATTTCTATTTTCAGATCTTGATACTTATCCATTTTTTCCCTCTCTTTCTCTTCAACTCTGGTGTCCCATGGTATTGCGACATCAATGAGTGATACTTTCTTCTTGACTTTGTCAATCAACGTCACGTCTGGTCTGTTTGCACGTATCACCCTATCCGTTCTGATACCATAGTCCCAGAGGATCTTTGCGTGATCGTTTTCTATCACTCCCTCAGGTTGGTGCTCGTACCAACTTATTACTGCAAGGTAGCTGATGTTTCTTGCACAGGCTCCAGTGGAGGGCTTTTGCCACTGAATCATGCCTCTTTTTTGTACTGGTTCTGTGCAAGTGCCGGGCATTCGCTTGCTATGTGGTTTATGGTTTCATTTTTTTCGTATTGCACTTCCTACATATGGAGAGATGTTATTTCCGTCTATCGTTCTTTGAACATATCTGGTTCTTAGGGCCTGATCTTGTGCCGCTGTTATCATTCCTTCAGTTTCCTTCTTTAGCTCTCCCCTCTGTAGCCATTGCCATGTGTCATCGCTGGCTAGTCCTTTAGTCTGTCCTCATGTATTGTCCGTGCATTGGTTTGTTGTGCCAGTCCTCTGTTCTGTCTGTCATTCTCCTGTCTCTGTATATTTCTGGGTCTTCGTCTACTTTTATTAGTCCTTCTTCCCATGCACTCTTTAGCCACTCGTCTTCATTGGTTTTCAGATATTGCCCCAATGCTCTGTTCTCGGTGTTGACGCAGTCCTCTATACTTAGTAGTCCTCTCCCTCCTTCCTTTCGTGTTATGTATAGTCTGTCCGTATTTGCTCTTGGGTGTAGTGCTTTGTGTATTGTCATATGTTTCCTGGTTTTCTGATCTATGCTGCGGAGTTCTGCCTTCGTCCATTCGACTATTCCTGCGCTGTATCTGATTACTGGCACTGCCCATGTGTTTATGGCTTTTATCATATTTCCGGCGTTGAGTTTTGACTTGAGTATCGCCTTGAGTCTCTGCATATATTCTTTCCTGATCGTGTCCTTCATCTCTTGGTGTTTTATATCCCCTCCTTCCATTATTCCCAGGTATTTGTATCCTGTCTCATCTATGTGTTTGATGTTGCTCCCATCTGGTAGCTTTATCCTTCAGTTCTCGTTACTTTGCCTTTTTGTATGTTGACTAAGGCGCATTTTTCTATTCCAAACTCCATCCTGATGTCCCCAGATACAATCCTTACAGTCTGGATTAGGGTATCTATTTCCTTGATGCTCTTACCATACAGCTTGATGTCGTCCATGAACATCAGATGGTTGATTCTGTTGTGCCTCTTTTCTTGAGTTGGTACCCGGCATCCATCTTCTGTAGTACTTTTGTCATGGGAATCATGGCTACTACGAAGAGTAGTGGGGACAGTGAGTCGCCCTGGAAGATCCCTCTCCTGATATTAACCTCTGCTAGTCTTATTCCAGAGCTTGTAAGTATTCTATTCCAGTTGCGCATTGTATTTTTGAGGAAGCTGATGGTGTTTTCCTCTGCCCCATATATTTCTAGGCATTCTATTAGCCATATGTGTGGTATCATGTCGAAGGCTTTCTTATAGTCTATCCATGCCATGCTTAGGTTGGTTTTCCTTCTCCTACTGTTCTTCATTACCATTTTGTCTATCAGGAGCTGGTCTTTTGTGCCCCTACACTTCCTTCTGCAGCCTTTCTGTTGGTGGGGGATGGGCGTTTGTCTCCTCTAGGTAGTTGTATAGCTTTCACTGATGATACTGTTAGTAACTTCCACATTATTGGTAGGCAGGTGATAGGCCTGTAGTTACTGGCTATATTTCCCTTACTCTTGTCTTTTTGTACTAAGGATGTTCTTCCTGTGGTCATCCATTTGGGTGCATGGTGATTTGAGATACAATGCTGGAGTTGTTCTGCTATTCGTGGGTGTAGGGCCAAAGTTTTTGAGCCAGTATCCATGGACTTCATCGGGACCTGGGGCTTTCCAGTTTGGCATTTTCTTTAGTTGGTGTCTGACTGTGTCTGTCGTGATCTCTGTGAATCTTTGTTTTATTCTCCCTGTTTCCTCTTCCTTGACTTCCTGGAGCCATGTTGCATGTTTGTTGTGTGATACCGGATTACTCCATATGTTTTCCCAGAGTCTCTTACTTGGTTCGGCTTCAGGAATTTCTGGGTGGTTGTCTTCCCCTCTTAGTTGGCTGTATAGTCTTTTCTGGTTGTTTCCGAATAGTTTGTTCTGTTGGTATCCCTTATTCCTGTTCATGTACCGTTGGATCTTATGTGCTTTGGCCTTAGCCTCTGTTTTACACCTTCTATTGTGTGTTTAGTAGGCCCCTGTTCTTGTACTTTGTATTATTATTATTATTATATTATTATTATTATTATTATTATTATTATTGATTATTATTTTATTATTATTATTATTATTATTGGTGAAGATTCGGTTTTTCAGGTAATATTTTTCTTTTTTTGTTATCAGGCCTTGATTATTTTTAAACAAGCAGGACCCCAGAATTAGCTCATCATTGGACATGGGTATGGGTGACATTAACCTGCCTTGAAAGGTTACGCAGCTGTTGCATGCCAAAATATCAGCATTTGTTAATGAAATAAGTTTTAACTTTCTTTCCTATTGAGGAGTATGAAGTATGATCCATCAGTTTAGAAAATAGTTTGATAAAAGGTGAAGCCTTTTGACCTCGAAATTCAGTGGCAATGCCTTTGCAAAAAAGAAAAGAAAAAAAGGCAGGATGATGTTGAACTTCTTTAAAGGTGCCAATCCATTCTGGAGTGGAGAGTTCAGGACTGAAAGAGATTTTCCCAGTGGTTTTCTATATTTATAGCGGCTTTTATGTACTTAGAAAAGAGGCGAATGATATGTGGGTAGAAAATAATGGCGAGTCTCCTGTCCCTTATTTTTATATTTTTATGACGTTTTTCACTTACCAGCCATAACGAAATTTAAACGAAAAATTATACATTTAATAAACAAACTTATATGTACTAGTTACTGAGGATCGAATACCTAGTTTTTAATTATTATTATTATTATTATTATTATTATTATTATTATTATTATTATTATTATTATTCAGAATATACACATGTTTTGTGAAAATAGGAAAAAGTTACAAAAGCCATTTATAGTGTCATAATGTAGTCGTGTTCTTGCTAATGTGCGTTGTAGTGAAGAATATGGATTGCTCCATTCGTAACATTTACGTTTTTGAAAAAAATGCAAGATTTCCGAAAATTGTTAGCATCTTTAATGTCTGAGCATCTTTAAGGTCCATTTTCTTAATTAATTCCAGTCCAATGTACGCTTTCATCAAGTCTTATTTTTATGCAAAGGCTCCGAGTTCTGTTAGTCGCCGAGAAGCAGTTTAACTTTTATCGTCGTCATTATGATAAACCGTTTGAGAAGACAATTAAGAACCATAGAATTGACAACGAATTTACTGTTGTGGCAATGCGAACTCTCATTGCGACCTTTGTGGGCTGCTTCTTATGGAAGATGTACCTTTACAAGTAGACTGTATTGATAATTTAGCTTGGACAGGAAGTCAGAGGTATTAGCCGTTGATAATTGGAAAGTTCGATCTTATCTGTTTCTCATCGAAGAGACGAATGTCATAATTCCCCGACAGCTCAAAATCCTTCGAGTCTCTCTGATTAGTGTATTAACGCTTGCACGGGAATCCGAAGTTTGTTTCTGATTTTGTTTAATTTTTCATCACTCCATGGGCGTTAACCATACACCCAGAGCACGTCTTTTATCCTGTGAGGTATGACGCCTCTTCTTGCTCCGTCCACAGGAAGTGTAACCTCCAGATTTCGACTGCGTTGTTCATTCTCTTATCGAGTGGGACGCTGGAACTGCGATCTTATGGCATAATGCATTTTGATTGAAATGGGTGCAGTAAGGTTAAACATTGCTACTTTGATTTAATGCATATTGACTGAAATGGGTGTAGTAAGGGTAAAGCATTGTTACTTTGGCAAGGTGCATCTAGAATGAAACGGTTCAGTAAGGGTAAAACACTACTACTTTGGTATGATGCATATCGACTGAGATGGATGCTGTAAGAGTAAAACATTGTTACATTGGTTTGATGCATATTGCATTACATTGGTATGGTACATATTGACTGAAATGGGTGCAGTAAGGGCAAAACATTATCATTTAGGCATTGTTACTTTGGCTTGGTGCATCTTGACTGAAACGGTTCAGTGAGGGTGAAACATTATTACTTTAGTATGATGCATCTTGACTGAAATGGGCGCAGTAAGGGTAAAATAGTATCACTTTGGTATGGTGCATCTTGACTGACACGGTTAAGTAATGATAAAAAAAATATTATTTTATTTCTATTACTGTTGTAGGTTTTATAATGTATGTGCATCTACCCATTCCATCTTCGCTCTCTTCTTTTTACACGTGGACACAATATATAGTTAAACGTTTTTCGGTCAATTCATAAAGTTTCCTGACTTTATCCGTAACGATAAATGTTTACACAATGAATAAGAACAGCAACAATGACAATAGTAATCCCCTTTAGCCAGTTCTACAACCAATTGCCTCGGGATGCAGAATCCGGCGTTTCGTTTATAGTGGCATCCTGCCTTAGACACCATCGGGGAGTCGAAGTTCGAGCAAGTGGAGTGCGTGATTTTCTGTCGAGGGTCCGGATGATAGGATTGCCGAGGGATGCTGGGATCAGCTCTAATCCTTCCAACGGAAAGTAGATCGAATGCGAAGGATGTTGCAGATACACGCTCTCGGGTCTTTCTTTAGAAGCGTTTGGTTTTGTTCGATTGAGCTAGCCTTGTGCCAGCGCCAGCTTTTGCCTCTTAAAACACCCTATCTCACTTTTATCCCTTATTTGGCATCTTTCCATTTTTTTATGGTGTAGGTTTTTCTCTTATTTGTCTTACACCCGTATTTGGATGCTATCTTCGCCTTTATCCCTTTAAATGATCTCCTTTCCGGTAAATATGACTGATGAAATTGGGGGAGCTGTTGACATTCTCTCAGGATCTGTTGACATTCTCTCATGCAATAAACAATCAATGTTCTTATCTTGAACTTCACTTGCTTAAGTTACCATCCGCCAAGATATCTATCTTACTATTTTTTCCTCTCCATGCAGATTATAACACTTCACTCGGTTTTATTACTGGCAGAATTTCTCCCTTCCGGCTACTTTCATAGGCAAGTCTCATCAGCAGGTAGGTTTCGTATCCCATAAGGAATCTATGAGATAGGAAACCTTTTACTTTTGAATTGCTGGTAAACCATTCGGTTGTATATTAGCGTGTATATTTATTACTTATATATTTATACAAATATATAAGTAATAAGTATACACAAATATTTATTTTCTTAACCTACTTTTCTTAATGACGAAGGACTTATTTTAAGACATCATTGTCACTGAAATATGTATGTTTTGAATAGCAGTCTGTTTAAAGTAGTGATGAAAACA